>NC_081410.1:153656555-153990618 GCF_030272615.1 Cryptomeria japonica
AGGAAGAGGTGAATTTGGAGAAGGACAAGCACCTTGGTCTACAAAAAGAGGTTTTATATGTTCATTCATATTGATCATTTTGATTAACCTTTTAGATGCATTATTCTTATTTGAAGGTTTAAGCAAGGACATAAAGTCATCAAGGGCATCATCTAATAAGGCATGGTCATAGTGATTGAAAGGTTTATCTTTGGACTCAAAAGGAGAAATAACATCATAGAGGGAATTATGGGAGTCAAAGATGTTGCTAGATTAAGTGGAAGAGTTGATAGGAATGTACCCATGAGAGGAGTCATTCATCTTATCTTTTTGATCACCACAAAATGCAATAGTAACAAAGTTGACTAGTTTTCGGCAAAACGAGGATTTAGAAGGCTTAGGGTTTAAAAACTCTTCTAGAGATTCATCTAATTCATCCTTACTAAACTCATAATCAACATAATTGAATACATCATCAAAATTATGAACATATTGTAAATAAAAATCTGACATTTTAAAATGGAAAATTATATGAATTTTAAACACACAAGGCAAGAAGAATGAAAGAAATCCCCCTTTTTTTTTCTTTTTATGTTTTATAAGTAAATGAAACAAACTAAATCTAGATCTAACAATGCAATGCAATGAGAATGAAATTGGATTCACGTCGGGTTCACCAAAGATGTGTAGGGGAAAAAGTGAGACTAAGTATGAAAACCCTAATCCCACTCATACACACTCACGAAATATGAAAGAGCCTAGGGAGGTGACACACTTCGTGCTACTTCTTGTGTGGAAGAGAGAGTTGATGATCACCTCTTAGGGTTTCTATTTTTTTGCTGCAAATAAGAGAGAGGAGTGATTCAAAAATGCAATCTAACCTAGGATGCAAGTAAGCAAACAAACCCTAATCTAGAAATGCAGATCAAAGGCCAACTGATATACTACTGAAAAGTACATATTAGGAGGAAAAATCAGAGGTGCACCTATGTTTAAAATTTGAGTAGAAATGTTCAGGACCAGGGTGCCATGCCACTGTCCTGATTCTACAAGTTTGGAGCTGCAACTGACAAGATGGGTTTTGAACCCTGCAAGACAATGTCCCGCCAAATTCTACTGACAAAGGGAAAGACCATGGTGCCACACCCCTATCCAGGGAAAGACCAGGGTGCCATGCCCTGTCCAGCATAGGAACAGGGTGCTACACCCCTGTCCTTAGGGTTTTTGATGAAATTTGTACCCAAAAACTATCTCTATGTGCTCTTCTGGTCCCAAAACTTCCACCGACGCTCGGATCCAAACCTGTATCTGAAGCTGCAAAATAGGGGTTTTGTTGGCTATATAGGGTTTTGCCTTAGTCAAACCCCTATGTTGGTGATTTCCATCTTCACAAATAGTCGATAATATATTGAAAAATGTGTTTGCAAGATCTTAAAATGAAAGCAAACAATCTAGAGCAACCCTAAAGAGTAAACCCTAATTGCTTATAATTGACAAAGTAAATGCTCTAAATCCATGATTCAAAGTGATCTAAAACATGAATATGAATCAAAATGAAGCTTATGCAGACATAAAAACAACATGAAACCATACATAACCCCAAGGTAGAGGTACAAGCCAATCTTCAGTCAGTGATCTCCTATTGTTCTCCTACATCTTCAAAAGCCCCCAATCAATGAAATGATGCTTGATGAATGTTGAATGTTGTTGAATACTTCAAAGATCTACTCTTTCGCTGCAAAGAAGGCCCTTTATGCTCCAAAAACCTGCTCTTAGATTCTTCGAAGAAGACCCCTTCAAATAAAGAAAGAGAGCTCTTAAGTACGAAACCCTGGATCTTAATTTCATCTTTAGGCTGACCTAGGATTTGAATTTCCCACCAATCTTTTGGGATTAAGAATTATTATATCATAGGATTATGCTCCCAAAATTTTGAGAAAAAAGCCAAGGACCATGTGCATTCCCGCCATGGTTCGACCAACTTTTTACCAATTTTTTAAGGTCGTTAGATATGATGATATTAGTGTGAATCCCAAAGTTACAACTGATTTAGAGGTGTTTTGATATGCGAAATCGAGCCTAAGAGATCAAAATAGGACATAATTAGGGTTTATGATTAAATGATTTATTGGAGGAATAAAATGAAAAGGGGCATGCTTAGGGTAAAGGGCCCAACTTTATAACTTGTGAAGTGATGAATTATGACTTTAGATTTAATTAAATTGATTAATTAAATTCTTAAAGGGAGATTAAAATGCAAAATGCAAACACACTAAAGCGGGTGCTAAACTTAGGTGTGAAATTGTACCACCCTATCAAGGGTGTACAATTTACAACACTATAGGAGCATGGGCATTTGAGGAATAAAAAAGGAATTAAAAATTCCTTGGGTGAAGGGATACATAGAGGAATGTGAGATTTTTGAAAATATCACATTCACCTACAAAAAGAGCATTTAAGGAAGGTAGTTGGATGAGAGGACGAGGAGTTCTAGCCTAGGAGGGCTAGGGGTTGACTTTGTGTATAATCATTGGGATTAGCCACTAGCAACCCATTAGAAGATGGATTAGAAGAAATTTGAAAAGGGATTAGGTGGGATTAGAGAAAGTGGGATTTGTAGGAGGATTTGACTAGGAGAGAGAATGAGTGGAGGTAATTAAAAATTGAAGAATTATGTTAAGTAAGATTAAGAGATTTTCTAGAAGAATTAATTAAACTAATGATGGATTAAAAAAAGGTGATTTGTGGGAATCACAAAGGTTAATTAATTAATTAAAAGGGGGGATTAAGAAGAATTAATTTTGATTGCCTTAGAAGAAGAAAAAAAATGATTTATCAACCACTGGACTATAGTGACAATATTAATTAGATTAAATTTAATTAATATTGGAAAGAATAAAGATTAACATAATTAAATAAATTAACTATGTGGGAGAGTTAAATTAATTAAAATAATTAATTTAAGTGTCTACTATATTAATTATAGAATGGCTTTCATAAAAATATTGAATAACAATTTTGAAGCTTAAAACCCATTTAAAAATGTAAAACGCTATTATTAACCTACCTTCACATTGTTAAAGAATTACAAACACATTGAATTGCAGAGCCCTGGAGTTTTATTTTAAATTTTGCACCCATGAATTGGACATTACGGAATTTTGAGGGTCATTTAAACCTTATCTTGGTAGGTTGAAAAACTCTACGTTTCTTTTTATCATAACATTTCCTAATTTTGATTATATAATAATTTTAAAAACAAAAGAACACTTGTAAACAATGATATTCTTAGCTTCAAATGATGGCAATTTTCTCTTTAAGTTACAATGAAACCTTGTTGAACCTTGCAAAACTTCTTCAAGCCAAAAACCGCCCTAAGAGATAGCACTAAGAATGAAAAGACCAAAGCCAACAAACACAAAAAGAGTAATAAAAGAGAGGGTCCCTATTTTCAAGAAGGCAACTATAACAAACGACAACTTTGCTGGAAAAATGCTCCTAAGAAGTGATAAATAAGAATCAGAAATCTAGAATCTTTTGTTTTAATCTCTAGATCATCGAGTCAAATGAAAACAATAATGTTTTAAAAATTAGACTCCTTAGTGTTCTAATCATCCATATATTGAATATTTAAGTGTATGCAAGTGAATTCATCTCTTATCCTTAAGAAACTAGAAGTACAAATACCATTCTTAAGTTGAACTACACGATAAGCTTCACTTCAAAAGGAATCTAGACATTGTCTAACTATCGATTAAACATTCATAATTCTGATGAAGTTATCATTATGATTTTCTAGAACATAGATCTACCATCAGCCATATGTCTAGAATTCTGTTAGAAATATTCAATCTTCCTTTTTAAAAAAAATAAAAAATAAAAAAAATTCATTATTTTTATAATATTCATTCCTATTTTCTCTTGATATTCTTTTCTTTTCTTTCCTCGTAAGCATTGAAGCTTGTTATTAAATTTGAGAGTTATAGTGGTGCTAAAGAAAAAGTTACGAGATTTTTTTCCTTTAACATAATATTACAAAGAAACCCATAGTAATCTCAGGAGTTTTGAATTATGCAGATATAAGATTTCATTATACTTTTGGACAAAACAAACTATTGATTCTTATCTCAAAATCATGTTTTCAAATCATGTGACGTTAACAAGAAACCTATATGGATGATTCGTAGAAATATGATTGGTGCTTATAAAAAGAAGATATGTATCTTTATAACAGCGTTGCATTTTTCATATAAGGACATGCCCAAAAGAAAACAAGAACTTGAGGAGGACAACGGAAGCAAAGAAAATAAAGCAAAACGCATACCTATTAACCAACTATACTAAAACAAGGTGCCTGTACACAAGAAAACTCTTTATATAAACAAAGCTAAGACAACAAAAAATCCAACGCCTGTCCTCATATGATTTCTTAATATGTGCAAAAGGAACAAGGTGATGGTTACAAAAAATCCAACGCCTGTCAACTGGTTTGTCATGTTGTAGCTTCATATCTTACTCTTTAGGAGGGTGTGACTCATGATATGGCATTCCTCTTACGCTAGACACATGCCAATTATAGTTATATTCATTAGTGGATAAGCTAGTGGAAAAATTACAATGAGCATGGAACATTTCACTCGTTTGTGAACCTTTATGTAACAAGAAATACATCTATAGGGCCTCTCAAATCATATTGATGATTTTGTAGCTTCATAATCAACATCTTCTTTATGCGGAAGGCTTCTTCTTATTTGAGATGGACAACTTGATATCTTAAATCAATGATTTACATTTACTTAGAAGTCGGCAAGATGATTGTATTAATTGCGGCTGTTCATTTTCCGTCATAAATCTCGGGGGCTTTTTTTCTGATCATTTGCTAGCTAAAAGTCATGTTTTCGTTCACTATTTTCTAATAGCGTTGGCCTAGCTGTTGTACTTTCCGTCATCCACATGATGACATTTCAATATGCCAACGAATAAAGGCAGCGTTAGTTGCTTTTTTTTATTACCGCAATGGTATTAAACTATTAAAATAGGAGGAAATCAGGTCATTGTCAATTGTGCAATGCTTACAATGAAATGTTACATCATTTCTCATTTCTTTGTACAAATTACGGAGATTGAAATTTGACATCGAAAAGTTGCAACTCCAGTCATAAATAACAACTTGTGGGTCCCTTATAAGTGGCAACTCTTTATCTATGTTTAAGGGAGAGGAGCTAGAACGTGCACACCCTAACTTTGGGGGTCCACATGGCATGCCACATGGACCCGGAGACCAACTCAATTATTTTGTTTGTGTGTCAATCTTTCATTGCTTTGCAGTTATGATGATTGCACAATTGAGTTGGCTACCCCAAATCAAAATCTTACGCGCTGACTCGGCATAATGCCACGTTTGTTATACCCATTCGTTGGAGTGGTCAACATTATGCCATTTTGGTCCATCGACTGGACCGTGGCTGGGCCCACACCGTTAACCATCTAATATTTCTGTCAATTTCGAACGAGGTTGCCATGTGGCATTCTCATACATGCCCACCCAATCCACCAACTCCTCCATCCAAAGTGCCTGATGCCACCTTGAAAGTTTCCTTGCAATGGCATTAGCTACACATCACCTCACCTTTCATACACCTAGCTCGTCTCCCATTTCAACAATAATAGCATTCAATTCGATAGCCTCCTCACATTTCGAGCGAGGCAAAGTTGGTTTGTTTGTCGTGCTCTTTCCAGTCCTCACTATTGTTCGCTCCACATCCTACTTATGATAGTGTTGAACGTAATCGGAATGACATCAGAACGTGTGCACCTTTATGCAAGTACATGAAAGACTTTCTCACCACGTTGCCTGGTTTTCTAGTTTTTTTGGGGTTCCATTTCTTGGATTTTTGCTTTTTACTTCCATATTTTTTGGCATTTGCAAGTATGGCAGGTGACGAGGATAGGAAGTTGTCATCCCCATTTGACTGAAGTGAGGGTTTTTTCCTCACTAAGGCCTTATCGATTCCATTCCATTTGATATTTTTTGTTTTCCTTTCCTCTTTTGCCATTTTTGAAACCATTTTTATGTCCTTCATTCTTTCGTGTGCATGTCCGGCGATGTTTTTGTGTTTCTAAACACAAATACATGTACAAAGGGAATCATAATCCTCTATTCAAGCTCTACCATAATTTTAATGGTGACTTCTCAATACAATTGGTTTTCATTCCGTGCATCACTATTAATATTGGTGGCATGTTTTCAATTTTGAGCATCACATTGCTAAAAATGGTTATAAATTTTGATTTTGAGCAACACTATTAATAGGTTTTAAATTTCACTGTTAATGTTTGAGGGTTTTAATGGTTTTAATGATTGATTCATTTCAATGGTTTCAATGTTTGAATGGTTTGAAACCCTTTGAATGGTTTGAAGGGTTGAATGGTTCGGGGTTTGAGATTCACTCTGTGTATGGTTTATTTTTTACTATCAATGCATATGGGGTTCATATTATGGTTTCTTGTTTTATTTGTCGACCATCACATTGATTTAATGGTTTAAGGGTATTCAACTTTACATGCATTGTTTGAGGGTTTAAATGATTCATTCGTTTCAAACCCTTTCAATGTAATTGGTTGAGGGTTTCTTTTTGTTAGTGAATGGATTTTGCCTTTCTTTAAAATAATTAATTTCAAACTCTGTCGCCTTCTTTAAAAGACAAAAGTTCAACTAAACAATTGGGTAAGTATAATATACTAATTCCCTCTGAATTTTTTCATAGGTACAACTCCCTCTATTAGTTATTCAGGGAATAATCTAATTAATTTCTAACTGGTATGCTTTTAACCTGAAAGCACATAAGGCTACCTACTTCATTCTTTAGATGAGAGGCTAATGATTTACACATATTTTAGAGAAAAATATAAGTTTTCTAAATGCTTCAACATGAGAAATAGAAGTGACTGAAACAAAGTTCAGAACACCAGTTTTCAAATTCATAAAAATAGATAAGAGAGACAAAATCTCTTTTCAAACACGCATCCTTTAAAAATTCATAGGAAGGAATCTCAGAAAAGAAATAACATTATGCATTGGAAAGGTGATCACTATCATTTGATTAGATCAACATATACAAAGATATGCCATGGCGCAGATTCAAAACTCAAAGGTTTTCTTTCTCCCAAACAGTATGATCCTTTATATATATATATATATATATATATATATATATATATATATATATATATATATATATATATATATATATATATATATATATATATATATATATATATATATATTATGTAACAAAGACACAATCAATACATGTATAAAACCCTTTACAATTTCAGATCTTTAAAGTTTGATGACTTCCTTCAACAAAACAGAACTTTTCAAACCAAAAAGAAACTAAGTAAAAACTAACAAAATTCTAACCAAAATCTAACCCCTATTCCGTCCATCTTAGTCTAATTTATAGTTTTAGAACAGAGGAGGTCTCCATGAAAACTCGACCTCCTCTAAATCAGTTATGAAACTAACAAAGTATCATTGGGACAGATGTCCCAAAGTCTTTTGCATAAACATGAAAAATACATAAAAATAGGGCCTTGATCAACACGTTATGTTGCTTTCCCATCATCATCTTCTTCTCTGCTTTCCTGGGCATCGTGGGTAGTTGTGAGTTCCTGGATTATTGATTGCTTCGGAATCTTCATCGCATTGAGTTTTGCCTTCGTCGCTTCCTTGTTCCATCTATGCTTTACCATCTTTTCGGCATGTTTCGGTAACTGATCCTTACCGATAAATGTCATGGACTCTATCTGAGCAACCCGTGTTATATCCTCAGGAGTGAAATTGCCCTTGGCTTTGATTTTCTCCATGTATATCTTGAAAAATTTTATCGCATCCTGCGTGTTTAGCCTGCAAATCCCCAACTGCCAATCGTGGTCAGGATTAACCACTTTCTTGTCATTAACTAAACTACATTGGAGGTCTTGGAGTTCATACATAGAAGTCTTAGCATTGGAGATCACGGATTTGAAGGTGAGCACCCACCACATTATGGTCTTCTTCAACATGAAAAGTTGACATTCACTTGTTACCAGCTTGATTGAATGTTCTGTCAAAAACTTGGTAGCTCCGTATTCTTCTAATCTAGTGAACATAGGCAAGACATTCTCCCATTTGTGTTCCTCTTTCTCCCATGGTGAAACCTGGTTTTGAATCTCCGCAATGAGGCTCTACATCTTATCACATAATTTCTGGGAGTTCGTGACATACTTTTCTCCGTCTTTAATTACTCCTTCAATCCATCTTTCTACAACCTCTGCAATGCTTTTAGCTCGTTGAACCTAACTCATTAGCTTTTTATTCTCTGGTGAGGTAGGATCAAAGCTCTCTGTAGCATGGGATATAGGAAGTGCTCCGAAGCAACCGATGTTGTCAATGAATTTAGCAAGGATGCTTATATGCCACTTTAACTCTCTCTTTTCCCGCCCGTCTTTTTCCGACCTGGTGAGCATTTTCTTTGCGGATACCTGGAAGAAATGGTTATCTGAATCTCTACTCATGTTTCCCAGCTCCACCTTAGTGATCTCAAAATCTTTTGCGCTCACTTCCTTGTCCTCTTCCTTGGGCTTTTATGAGGCAATCTCGACAACCCACTTTCCGGTCCCTTCATCACTATCCAGTCGAGCAATTGTTTTGAACCTTTTTGGCTTGGGGCCCTTCTATGTGTACTTAACAACCATATCTTGAATTGGAATAGTCACAAGAATGGAACTCCATTTTTTCTTCACCGAAGTGGTCAACCACTTAGGGGTTGCACTAGAACTAGATGCTCCTTCGATCAGTTTGGAGGGTGGCGTCATAGATATGGTAACCACATGGGAATCCAGGGCATTAGCAATGTCATTGTCCAGATCTTCAACTTCAAATATCTGGGCATCAAGAATCTTATCCTTCACCTCTGTATCCTTAGCTTGATCCATCCTTCTCTGAGCAGCACTTTGTGACCGGGTATGTCGAGGAGTGGAGAAATCCAAAGGTGGATTAGACTTGTGCCTAACCTGAGGCAGCTTTTTATCCTTACCTGCATGAATAGGCATAGAAGCATTATTAGAAAAACACTTTGGTGAACGCAAAGTAACCTCACTTTTTCTCACAGAGTTAGACTTGGTGCCTAATTTCACTGCTTTCTTCCTTTCAACCCATTCTACAGTTCTCTCCAAAACCCTTTTTGTTTTCAGTTGTATATCATCCTCTTCTTCCTCATCCCAATTGATGTAGGACACTTCGGTTTCGGCTTGAGCTAAGTATCCAGGTTGAAAAATTTCTAGATAATCTTCTTCAAGCCCGTCTATGTCAAGCTTTACCTACAATGAAATGACTTGCTCCAACACCATCCTCATGTTTCCTCTTTTGAAAACCTCGAGTTCATCACTGCAATCCTCCCAGAAATCCTCTAATTGTGGAATTGAGAGATATAGCATTAGACCAAGACTTCGAGAGAAACCCTTATTATCAAAATGTTTCCTTTCATGGTACAGGGGAAAATTGAAGTTCTTAAGGTCCACTCCAATACTCAAAGTGTCTGACATTGAACTGTAGGATACCATACCTAACTGAATAGGAAAATAACCCTCCCATTTGTCCTTGGGTTGAGCCTTTTTAATCACACTAGTCAGTTGCCTACATATCTCTGCTAAAACAAAACAATGGGAACAAAAATGAGGAAGCTTGAAGGGCTCTTCTTCAAAACCGCCTATCCTTATATAGCAGAAGTGAGGAAACTAGATAAAGAAGCTGCCAAACCTCTTCACCAATCCCTGTGCATCCTAAGAAATTCTCTTGGTTTTCATATTCTTCAATTCGTAGCACAAATCTCCCAGAAAGGCATTGTGTACCCTCCTAAAGTCTTGCAAGGCATTATCCTTTTGCAACATAGGGTAGAAATCATATACGGGGACCTCCTCCTCAGTGGGTTGTCTAGGTATTCCAGCTATCTCCTTAACACATGCCAAACAATATATAACATACGAAGACATGAAGAAATTCTGCTTAAACTGTTTGACCATACTCAGCTACTCCCTCATTGAATCGGCAATCAACTCTGCCCAATCAAGGTATTGCTTCCCTTCTAATACTAGCTATACATAGCAATAAATCCATTCGTCAAAACTATAGGCTTCCTTAGAGCCTCTGACTCGGTGGAGCAGTAACATGACATTGTGAATGTGAGGTAGCATATGATTCTTATTGGGGTTCTTGGGCAATCTCAAACAACCACTTTGGGGAACCTTCAACCAATATTTTGCTATGTTATTTCGGTGCCCGGTTCTATCTGCGTTGAACTCAGTGATTGACTTGGTGGGAGAAAATTTTGAGAACTGGTAGTTAGGTAGCTTGAAGATAGAGGAAATTACTTCACGGTTGATGGCAAGGAGGGTTTCTCCATTGTCTCTCCTGATGGTTTCGGAGGCTCGATCATACCTAGCAATACATTCCCTAACCAATTCTAGGCAAGGGATAGCTGGGGGAAAGGTTGTCGCCTCTATAAGATCACTACTCAAAACTTCCACACCAAAGGAACCATCAATTCCCTTGACACCCTTTCTTTTAAAACTTCAAGATTTTCCCCTTTAAGGTCGGTATCGCTGACTATGGGCTCTGTACATACAAGACTAAAAAAATTCCCGAACAGGTGCAATGTGGACTTCATAATTCATAAATGACAAGCCTTATTTTCTTTCAGCAAACCTTACTACGAGGGAAGAAATGCAGGTAAAAATCATTGGAGAGGACAAGAAATGGACTCACCTTCACAATTGAGAGCAACTAGATGACTACCAGCAAACAAACCTTTTATCCAAGAAAAATAACACCGCAGTGACGAGGAACAAATTTTCAGAGAATAAATCCTCTCATACCTTATAGCAAGAGAAATGATACAGACTTATTAAATGCAATAATTCCAATCGTCAGTTTAAGTGTATTGAGCTTGTGAATTGGACATCGCACGCATGCATTGAATGCATGGCGACGTTTTTTAACTAACCACTAGTTCCTGAAATGATTACTTGCTTCGGAACTCCAACAATTGACGTCACCCAAGATATGGTTCGCCTTCCTCATACTTGGCAATAAATGCACCATCAAATCTTTTAACTCATGGGACCCACCAAATTTGAACACATATGAACATTCTGAATAGACTTCATCAGGGTTCAAGTAGTTCAAGACGTACACCGTGCCCAGGAGAAATGTTTTCTAAAAGGATAAACTATGTCAAGTACTACTTACCATTTGAACTGTGTTGAACATGTTGAACACGTCTGAACCCTTTGAACTAGTTTCAAAGAGTTCAACGCCTAGAGAGAGGTGACATAACACATCACCGAACAAGACCAATAAGGAACCGCTGCAAAACACTTTAAGAGAATGTTAGTATGAAAAATCCCCTAGACACCTAAGAACCCGCGAAACCAAAATGAACCTAATAAACTCGGTTCAAAATGGATCAATGTGTTCACGAAGTTCAACCAATCACTAAAACTCGGCATTTTTTTATTTAAAGACAATTTACAAATGGATTGAGGGCTTGAACCGAGGCATTGCAAGAAAGACAAGGACTGCGAATGAAATTTTATAGGGTGATTTACTCCTGTCATGAAGGATAAATGATGCAGTAACATTGGCTCTGACTGGGGATTGTATTTTGCAAAGGAAAATGCAAAGAACTCTAAATCTCTGGTTTCGCATGGCCAAAAATAGATAAGGGAATAAAGGAAAACCCACACCTAAACAGACACAAAACAAAACACGAAAACTACTATATACAGGAAATCCTAGCCATAGGTTTCATAGTTTGTAGAGCTTGAAATCTTGCCCATTGTAGGTATAGGGCATAACCATTCCATCAGAGTAGTTGAGTCTAAAAGCATTTTGTCCCACCACTTTGCAGATCTTGAATGGGCCTTTCCACAATGAGTCAAATTTGTCGTGGGCACCCTTTGGTTCTTTCCTTTTATCCCATAATAGTACTTCATCTCCTTGAAGGAAACCTCTTGGTCGAGTTCTCATGTAAAAAATCCACTTCACTCTATTTTGATGCTCCGTAATTCTATCCGCTAACATCTCTCTTTCTTCTTCCAATTTCATTAGATACATAACCCTCTTATTTAGAGCATTTTGAAAAAAAGAATCCTCCACTACTGTATGAAGTTTGGCTGTTGACAATTCCAGGGGTAAGGAAAGTTTTGCGCCGATCCCATACACAAGCTCAAAAGGTGCCATTTCGATGGCTCTTTTAGGCGTAATTTTGTCTTCCCATAAAGCTTCATATACCTTCTTATGCCAATTTCGAGCATTTTCATCAACCAGCTTCTTCATAATCGCTATCAGGTTCTTGTTGCTTGATTATGTCAGTCCATTACCCCGTTGAAAGTAATCAGAGGAATGTGAGAGAGTAATCTGATGTTCATAGCAAAACATAGTTAGTTCTTCAGAGGAGAAATACGATGTGTTATCTGCAACAATCTTTTGAGGAACTCCAAAACGGACTAGGATGCAATATTTGAGAAAGTTACACACGACCTCTGAGTTCGCCTTATTAGTGGGAATAGCCTCCACCCACTTGGTAAAATAATCAGTTGCTATCAAAATGTACGTATGGCTAGCACTAGAATGAGGGTTAATTGGCCCAATGAAATCAATACCCCACTATTTGAAGGGTTCATCTATTACCACAGGCCTTAAAGGTAGAGTCGCTAAATGTGGTTTCCCGGAAAAGAGTTGGCATTTTTCCCATTCCTTAACATAAATATACGCAACTCGAAACATGCCAGGCCAATAAAAGTAATTCCTTAAAATTTTGAAGGCAGTGACAGAGGATGAGAAGTGCCCACTACAGGCTTCATCATGATAAAATTCCAGAAGTTTTTGTTGTTGAGGCTTATCCACATACCTTAAGTATGTTCCATCCAAACCTTTTTTGTACAGGACATCTTGCCAAATAACATACTTAGCAACCTTTAACTTAAGATTCCTTTGCTCCTTTGCTGACAAATGACTTGGGCAGTTGCCGTAAGTCAAATAGTAGGCCACATTAGAAAACCACACATCTTGCAATCCAACAAATAGGGTCAATGGTAACTCTTTTTATGTTTCCATCTCATTTTCTGCTATTAATTTGCATAAGCCTTGTCCCTTGACTGTAGGGCGAATGTCTAGATCATATTCCTGGATTTTTGTCACCCATGTTGCTCTTTTATTGAGTCCGACCTCTTGTTGAGTTAAAATGCTTTTCGCTGCAGAATCTAGAACAAAAACCATAGAATGAGAGTGCAGAATGTAATACCAAAATTGTTTCACAACTTTGACCACAACAAAGGCTTGTTTCTCTGACAGTGAATACTTAAGCTCATGCTTCTTGAGTGGAATTATCATGAATGCTATAGGTGCTTCAATCCCAGATTCATCCATTTGTAACAGTATTCCAGACATTGTATGTTCTGAGGTGTAGCAGTATAAAATGAAATCCTTTTTGAAATTTGGGTTGATGAGAGTAGGCGCATTTGCAATTGAACTCCTTATTTTTTCAAAAGCTTCTTTGGCTTCTTCAGTCCATTTGAAAGGATGCCTTTCGCTCAACAGGCTGATGATATGTTTAGTAGTTTCTGCAAATTCTGGTACAAACCGTCTTAAGAAATTCACTTGGCCAAAGAAAGACCTTACTGCGGTCCAATTTGAAGGCAAGCTGAGATGTCGAATTATATTGACTCTCTCCATATCAATCTTGACACCTTCTTTTGAAGTGATATGCCCCAATCATTTACCCTCAGTTACACAAAAAACTGACTGCCTTGGGTTCAAAGAGATTCCATGCTCTCGACAGCATTGCAAAACTACCCTCAAATCTCTGAGATGATTCTTCCTTTCTTAGAAAACACTGTCAAGTCATCTAGGTAAACAACAATAATTCTGTCACGAAAATCCCTAAAAGAAGAATCCATAGCCCTTTGAAAGGTTGCTCCAGCATTTATTAAACCAAATGGCATACGATTGTATGCGAATGTTCCCCACAAAGTGATGAATGTTGTCTTGTGATGTTCATTCGTTGCAACACTAATCTGATTGTAACCAGAAAAACCATCTAACATCAACATCATTTCTGACCCAGATACCATCTATAGAATATGATCCATATTGGGTAAGGCGTAGTTGTCCTTAAGACTTGCCTGATTCAAGTTGCGAAAATCTATACAAATCCGAATTTCCCCATTCTTCTTCCTCACGGGCACAATGTTGGCTACCTAGGTAGAGTGATGAATTGGATATATGATTCTGGCTTTAAGCATTTTATCTACTTCCTTAAAAATTGCATCTGCCATCATAGGATTAAAATTTCTCAATTTTTGTCCAAAAGGAGAAACACCAGGCTTCAATGGGATTTGATGTTGAAAATGCCCATCCCTAAACTCCTTCAAATCATCATAGGACCAAGCAAAAATATCGATGTATTCCTTCAATAGCCCACTAAGAATTCATTTTTTCCTCAGAGGAGCAACATTTGCCAATTGTTACCACCTTAGGATTAGATTCATCACCCAGATTAATCTTTTCACAACTTCCTTTCCCATCATCCTCAGGAGCTTTCTTGCTTGTGAACGCATCATTTTGAGTGAAAAATCTCTCCAAAGTTACTAGCCCTTTCGGAATTTTGTTCCCTTTAAGCTAAATGAAATTGTTTTTAGAATTAGCACCTGAATCTGGACTAAATTCCTTGCAATTATTTTCAGAACCTTCAAAATATGATTGGGAGAATGAATGAGCGTATTCTAAAAAGTCTTTGCTCTGAACATCTGTATCGAACACTTGCCAATGGTTTACATTATCAGGGACACTAGGCCTATAAATCATTTCAATCCTATATGAATCATCCTTAAAGTCTGGGTGTGGTAACAAAAGAGAAGTTGAAACGACCAAGGAATCCGCCCTAGTGTTTTGATCCCTTGGTATAACTTCAATCGAGAAGGCATCAAAAAATTCTATCTCATCCCAAACCCTATTTCTATAATGTCTCAATCTATCATTCTTGACTGAATAGACATTTCTAACCTGTCTGACAATCAGGTCTGCATCCCCCTTAACTTTGAGCAATTTAATACCTTTACACTTGGCTTCATTTAATCCTAACAATAATGCCTCATACTCCACAGTATTATTAGTATTCTTAAAATCCAACTTGAAAGAAAAAGGAAAAATGTTACCGTTTGGGGAGAGAAAAACTACCCCATCTCTAGAGCCAGAATTGGCGCAACTTCCATCAAACTCCATATGCCACAATCCACCATGATCATCAACTGCTTCTTTAAATTCTTTTTCATTTGGTGCAAGGATGAGATAGTTTCCAAATCCACATTCTTGAAACAGAATCTAGGCTTTAGGATTATCAGAGGGAAAGACTGTGTATTTATTTTTCGGTTCAAGTTCAAGCTTGATTTTCTATCTCCCAAGTGGAATGATAGCTTCTAAACAGTCCATCTAAATTTCACCTCCAAGTTCCTTACAAAAAGTTCTACTCAAGAGCATCCCATAACTTGCAGGAATGTCAGCAACCAGAATAGTCAATTTTACCATTTTATCAGGACATGCTGCTAGCACTGTTGGACATCCTTTACCTATCCAATAAGAGGGAGCTGCTTCCCATCCATTGAATAACATCTCCCAAATGTCTTAGTAAGGGTTAAACCTAAAGACCTAGCAATAGATGAAGGCATTATGTTATCTGATGCTCCTAAATCTATTATACAATTGCTAAGTTTTGACCATTCAAGAGAAGGGATATGTAGAAAGGTTCAGGTTTCAGAACCTCAATTTCAAGCCTATCTTCAACATTATGAAAAGAACGGGGGTTAACCAAGTCAATGGAAGGACATGGGACAGATGTAGGTTTTTCAGCAGTTAACAAATCACTATGCCCCACACACTCATGCGCTGAGGAGTCTAAAGAAGAATCTCCTTTTACATACTTGACCAGTTTGTCTAGTTCTTTTGGGTTTAGTTTCAAATATTCTGTAGTGGAAAGTTGAACAATTGAAGCTTTACAAAACTCAATTATGTCAAAGGAGGGGGAAGGAGAAGAACTATTCTTACTTTCAAAATTCCTTTGCAAAATCTTAACCTCGGGGTCTTTACATGAGAAGGAAAACCATTACTTGTGGGGTCTTTACCTTTGCAATTAGCTCCAAAAGAGCTTGCAAAAGGAGCAGGCTGGAAGGTCTGCTGAATCCTTGTAAGGATTGCACATGCGGGATCTTCAAGAGTTGCCAAAATATTACCACCTCTTTCTGAATCTGTCTCATATTCAAGGTAGAATGATCAAGAGTCGCCAAGTACCTCTTGAACTTTCTCTTCTTCAGAGAACTCACCTAGTTCATCCTTTGTGTTTTTCATTTGAACATGTCTTATCATATCCGGACAAGAACCTTCATCATGATCTATAGTGAGGTGAAAAGAGCACATATCACCCTTCTCAGGAGGAGCCTCTATTTGCAATCTTTGCGGGCCAGTAGGAAATTGCAAAGACCGTCCATAATTATACTGGTTTGGGTTTTTTCTACTTATATCTTGATAAGGTTGTGGGTAGGAAACTCCAGGTTTCGGTATCTACCTCTTCAAAGCAATCATATCATTGACTAGCCTTTGAACAACTGGATCAGTTGAAGAGGTGGAAGCTTGGGGTTGACCTTGATGAATTTACACATCCTTTCTCCATTTACCGGCTGTTATTAAGTCATCTTCGAGTTCTATAGCTTCATTTTGTGTAGTCTCGAGATCGGCTGGCCTATCTCTTTTGAGGTGGAAACCAACATCAGGAGGCATGGAGTTTATAAAGAAACATTGTTGATTGTCAACAGTTGGTCTTTTAGCTTGGGGAATTTTATGGATAATCTTATTATACCTAGCTACATAGTCCCTCATTGGCTCATGAATTTCTTTTTTCATTTATGTGAGCTGAGCCAGTAGTGATTGTTCATCATCAGCACTCTTGAACCTTTTCTCAAAAGCGGTTTTCATTGTTTGCCAATCAGTTATAGATCTCGCTCGCAAATGACAACCAATTCGCTACCCCTTCAGTAAGAGTTTGAGCAAAAATCCTAACATCCACATCCTCAAATTGTACTGCCAATATCCCAGTAGCTACATTAAAAGAATTCAAGTGTTCCTCAATTAAGACTTTTCCATCTCCATTAAACTTAGGTAGAACATCCCTTGCTCCTTTTGGAAGTGGATTATGAGCTCCGAGGGCAAGAGGTCCGACTGCGGCACCCCATGGTTGACCATAATGAAATCAGGGTAAATAGTTACAAGGGGAGGGGATTTAACTCCAGTAAGCATTAGTGCTTGCCAATGGCTTGAAGAGGAAGGTATAAGAGTGGTCCTGGTAGGAGAGGAAGGCCAACTTTTAGCGTTTCTTTTGGGAGTGAAACTTGTGGCAAATGATAACCCTTGCAATTCCTCAAAATAATTATCAATTACTCCCTCTCTCCTTTGTGATCTGGTATAAGGATGAGAATCCAATGTTGTCATCCCTAGGGTTCCTAATATCTTTAAGAAAAACTTTCAACCTCAGCGACGTTCCTGAGTTATCGAAATTTGTCTCAAACAAAGCAAAATTGTGAATATTGTTGATTATGAGTTCAATTCTATCATGCCCATGGCATGTTGGTCTATTGAATGTCTGACTTATCTTTTCCCCAATAGAGTCGACAAAAATCTCTTAGTGAAGGGATTTTGCCTTTCTTTAAAATAATTAATTTCAAACTCTGTCGCCTTCTTTAAAAGACAAAAGTTCAATTGAATAGTTGGGTAAATGTAATATACTACTTCCCTCTAAATTTTTTCATAGGTATAGCTCCCTCTATTAGTTATTCGGGGAATAATCTAATTAATTTCTAACTGGTATGCTTTTAACTTGAAAGAACGTAAGGCTGCCTACTTCATTCTTTAGATGAGAGGTTAATGATTTACACATATTTCGGAGAAAAATAAGTTTTCTAAATGCTTCAACATGAGAAATAGAAGTGACTGAAACAAAGTTCAGAACACCAGTTTTACAGTTCATAAAAACAGATAAGAGAGACAAAATCACTTTTCAAACACGCATCCCTAAAAAATTTATAGGAAGGAATCTCAGAAAAGAAATAACATTCTGCATTGGAAAGGTGATCACTATCATTTGATTAGATCAACATATACAAAGATATGCCATGGCGCAGATTCAAAACTCAAAGGTTTTCTTTCTCCCAAACATTATAATCCTTTATATATATATTTCATGTAACAAAGACACAATCAATACATGTATAAAACCCTTTTCAATTTCAGATCTTTAAAGTCTGATGACTTCCTTCAACAAAATAGAACTTTTCAAACCAAAAAGAAACTAAGTAAAAACTAACAAAATTCTAACCAAAATCTAACCCCTATTCCATCCATCTTAGTCTAATTTATAGTTTTAGAACAGAGGAGGTCTCCCTGAAAACTTGACCTCCTCTAAATCAGTTATGAAACTAACAAGTATCATTGGGACAGATGTCCCGAAGTCTTTTGCATAAACATGAAAAATACATAAAAATAGGGCCTTGATCAATGCATTATTCTACTTTCCCATCATCATCTTCTTCTCCGCTTTCCTGGGCGTCATGGGCAGTTGCGAGTTCCTGGATTATTGATTGGTTCGGAATCTTCATCACATTGAGTTTTTCATTCGCTTCCTTGTTCCATCTGTGCTTTACCATCTTTTCGACATGTTTCGGTAACTGATTGTTACCGATAAACGTCATGGACTCGATCCGAGCAACCCATGTTATATCCTCAGGAGTCAAATTGCACTTGGCTTTGATTTTCTCCATGTATATCCTGAAAAACTTTTATCACATCATGCATGTTTAGCCCACAAATCCCTAACTACCAATTGTGGTCAGGATTAACCACTTTGTTGTCATTAACTAAACTACATTGGAGGTCTTGGAGTTCATACACAGAAGTCTTAGCATCGGAGATCACAGATTTGAAGGTGAGCACCTGCCACATTATGGTCTTCTTCAACACAAAGAGTTGACATTCATCTGTTACCAGCTTGATTGAATGTTCTATCAAAAACTTGGTAGCTTTGTATTCTTCTATTTTAGTGAACATAGGAAAGACATTTTCCCATTTGTGTTCCTCTTTCTCCCATGGCGAAACCTAGTTTTGAATCTCCGCAATGAGGCTCTGCATCTCATCACATAATTTCTAGGAGTTCATGATATACTTTTCTCCATCTTTAATTACTCCTTCAATCCATCTTTCTACCGCCTCTGCATTGCTTTTTAGCTCATTGAACCTGACTCATTAGCTTTTTTATTCTCTGGTGAGGTAGGATCAAAGCTCTCTGTAGCATGGGATATAGGAAGTGCTCCGAAGCAACCAATGTTGTCAATGAATTGAGCAAGGATGCTTATATGCCGCTTTAGCTCTCTCTTTTCCCGCCCGTCTTTTTCTGACCTAGTGAGAATTTTCTTTGCGGATACCAGAAGAAATTGTTATCTGAATCTCTACTCATGTTTCCTAGCTCCACCTTAGTGATCTTAAAATCTTCTGCGATGACTTCCTTGTCCACTTCCTTGAGCTTGTATGAGGCAATCTTGACAACCCACTTTCCGGTCCCTTCATCACTATCCAGTCGAGCAGTTGTTTTGAACCTTTTTGGCTTGGGGCCCTTCTTTGTGTACTTAACGACCATATCTTGAATTGGAATAGACACAACAATGGAACTCCATTTTTTGTTCACCGAAGTGGTCAGCCACTTAGGGGTTGCACTGGAACTAGTTGCTCCTTCGATTGCTTTGGAGGGTGGTGTCATAGCTACGGTAATCACATGGGAATCCAGGGCATTAGCAATGTCACTGTCTAGATCTTCAACATCAAATATCTGGGCATCAAGAATCTTATCGTTAGCTTGATCCATCCTTCTTTGAGTAGCACTTTGTGACCGGGTATGTCGAGGAGTGGAGAAATCCAAAGGTGGATTAGACTTGTGCCTAACCTAAGGCGGCTTTTTATCCTTACCTGCATGAATAGGCATAGAAGCATTATTAGAAAAATGCTTTGGTGAATGCAAAGTAACCTCACCTTTTCTCGCAGAGTTAGAATTGGTGCCTAATTTCACTACTTTCTCCCTTTCAACCCATTCTGTGGTTCTCTCATAAACCCTTTTTGTTTTCAGCTGTATATCGTCCTCTTCTTTCTCATCCCAATTGATACATGACACTTCGATTTCGGCTTGAGCTAAGTATCCAGTTTCAAACAGTTCTAGATAATCTTCTCCAAGCCCGTCTATGTCAAGCTTTACCTACAATGAAATGACTTGCTCCAACACCATCCTCATGTTTCCTCTTTTGAACACCTCGAGTTCATCACTGCAATCCTCCCAGAAATCCTCTAATTATGGAATTGGGAGATACGACATTAGACCAAGGCTTCGAGAGAAACCCTTATTATCAAAACATTTCCTTTCATGGTATAGGGGAAAATTGAAGTTCTTCAGGTCCACTCCAATACTCAAAGCGTCTGACATCTAATGACAAGATAGCATACCTAACTGAGTAGGAAAATGACCCTCCCATTTGTTCCAAGGTTGAAACTTTTTAATCACAGTAGTCAACTGCCTACATATCTCTACTAAAACAAAACAATCTGAACAAAAATGAGGAAGCTTCAAGGGCTCTTCTTCAAAACCGCCTATCCTTATATAGCAGAAGTGAGGAAACTGGATAAAGAATCTGCCAGACCTCTTCACCAATGCCTGTGCATCATCAGAAATTCTTTTGGTTTTCATATTCTTCAATTCGTAGCACAAATCTCCCAGAAAGGCATTGTGTACCCTCCTAAAGTCTTGCAAGGCATTGTCCTTTTGCAACATAGGGTAAAAATCATATACGGGGACAACCTCCTCAGTGGGTTGTCTAGGTATTCCAACTATCTCCTTAACACACGCCAAACCGTATATAAGATATGAAGACATGAAGAAATTATGCGTAAATTGTTTGCCCATACTCAACTACTCCCTCATTGAATCGGCAATCAGCTCTGCCCAATCAACGTATTGCTTCCCTTCTAATACTAGCTACAAATAGCACTAAATCCATTCGTCGAAACTGTAGGCTTCCACAGATCCTCTGACTCGGTGCAACAGTAACATGACATTGTGAATGTGAGGCATCATATGATTCTTATTGGGGTTCTTGGGCAATCTAGAACCACCCCTTTGGGGAACCTTCAACCAATATTTTGCTACGTTATTTCGGTTCCCGGTTCTGTTTGTGTTGAACTCAGTGATTGACTGGGCAAGAGAAAATTTTGAGAACTGGTAGTCATGTAGCTTGAAGATAGAGGAAATTACTCCACAGTTGATGGCAAGGAGGGTTTCGAAGGCTGGATCATACCTAGAAATACATTCCCTAACCAATTTTGGGCAAGGGATAGCTGGGGGAAAGGCTGCCGCCTCTATAAGACCACTACTCAAAACTTCCACACCAAAGGAACCATCAATTCCCTTGAACAACGTTTCTTTTAAAACTTTAATATTTTCCCCTTTAAGGTTGGTATCGCTGACTATGGGCTCTGTACATGCAAGACTAAAAATATTCTTGAACAGGTGCAATGTGGACTTCATAATTCATAAATGACAAGCCTTATTTTCTTTCAGCAAACCTTACTATGAGAGAAGAAATGCACGTAAAAATCACTGGAGAGGACAAGAATGGACTCACCTTCACAGTTGAGAGCAACCATACGACTACCAGCAAACAAACCTTCTATCCAAGAAAAATAACACCGCAGTGATGAGGAACAAATTTTTAGAGAATAAATCCTCTCATACCTTATAGCAAGAGCAATGATACGAACTTATTAAGCGCAATAATTCCAATCGTCAGTTTAAGTGTATTGAGCTTGTGGATTGGACATTGCACGCATGAATTGAATGCATGGCAGCATTTTTGAAGTAGCCACTAGTTCTCGAAATGATTACTTGCTTCAAAACTCCAACAATTGATGTCATCCAAGATATGGTTCACCTTCCTCATACTTGGCAATAAATCCACCATCAAATCTTTTAACTCATGGGACCCACCAAATTTGAACACACATGAACATTTTGAACAGACTTCATCGAGGTTCAAGTAGTTCAAGGCGTACACCGCGCCCAGGAGAAATGTTTTCTAAAAAGATTAACTATGTGAAGTGCTGCTAACCATTTGAATTGTGTTGAACATGTTGAACATGTCCGAAGCCTTTGAACTAGGTTCAAAGTGTTCAACGCCTAGAGAGAGATCACATAACACATCACCAAACAAGACCAATAAGGAACTGCTACAAAACACTTTAAGAGAATGTTAGTATGAAAAACCCCCTAGACACCTAAGAACTCGCGGAACCAAAATGAACCTAATGAACCTGGTTCAAAATGGTTCAATGTGTTCACGAAGTTCAACCAATCACTAAAACTCGACATTTTTTCTTTAAAGACAATTTACAAATGGACTGAGGGCTTGAACCGAGGCATTGTTCAAACAATCACTAAAACTCCGAATGAAATTTTATAGGGTGATTTACTCATGTCATGAAGGATAAATGACGCAGTGACATTTTTTCACTCTGTAAATATTTTTTAACACTATTGATCTTTAATGGTTTCCACATCCACAATATATCTACACGTCATTTAAATTGGACTATTCATTTAGGCATTTTTAGTTCTTGTAGTGTCGTAAATTGTACACCCTTGCTAGGGTGGTACAATTCCACACTTAGTTTAGCACCTGCCTTAGTGTGTTTGCATCTTGCATAGTAATTTCCCTTTAAGAATTTAATTAATTAATTTAATTAAATCTAAAGTCCTACTTCATCACTCCCCACATCATAAAATTGGGCCCTTTACCCTAAGTGTGCCCCTTTTTATTTTATTCCTCCAATAAATCATTAAATCATAAACCCTAATTATGTCCTATTTCGACCTTTAAGGCTTGATTTCACATATTAAAACATCTTGAAATCAGATTTAACTTTTGGATTCGCTTTAATATCATCATATCTAACGACCCTAAAAATTTGGTGAAAAGTTGGTCAGACCATGTGCAAAGTGCACATGGTCCTCGACTTTTTTCTCAAAATTTCGGGAGCACAATTCTGTGATATTAAAATGCTTAACCCAAAAAAATGGGTATGAAATTCAAATCCTAGGTTGGCCTAAAGACGAAATTAAGTCAAAATTAAGATCTAGGGTTTCATACATAAGAGTTCTCTTTCTTCATTTGAAGGGATCTTTCTAAGATTCTAAGAGCAGGTTTTTGGAGCTCAAGGAGCCTTCTATGTAGTGAAATAGAATCCTATGTGGAGTCTTCAACAACATTTCATCAAGCATTCATCATCAATTAGGAGACTTGAAGACATTGAAGAGTAATAGGAGATCTAGTGGCAAATATCCCTCCCATGGGGATTGGTATGATTTCATGCTATTTTCATGTCTTTTTATGAGCTTCTTTACATCAAATTGCATATTTGCATTCATGCTTTAGATCACTTTGCATCATTGATTTAGAGCATTTACTTTGTCAACTACAAGCATTTAGGGTTTACTCTTTAGGATATCTCTAGATTGTTTGCATTCATTTTAGGATCTTGCACACACACAAGATTCCTGCACACACTATTTTACTATACAAATCATCTATTTATGGAGGTGGAAATCACCAACATAGGGGTTTGAATGAGGCAAAACCCTACATAGCCACCCAAACCCTCTGTTTTCAATTGCAGGTGCAAAAACAGGTACCCAGAAGGAGTTTCAGATCAAAAAAAGGCACAAGTACAACCCAGAACCCTCATAATTGCCCTAATCTATTAGGGACAGGGGTGTGGCTTCTTGGTCCTACTCAGGAGAGAGGTGTGGCACAATGGTCCCCCTCAAAATCAGTTATTTTTGTCAGGGTGCAGGCTTAGGATCGTAGAATTGCAGTTTCTCAGTTACAGTTTTTTGTCAGATCATCAGGGATAGTGGCATGGCACCCTCATCCTAGTCAATTTGGCTCAGTTTTCAGCATCAAGTACACATCCAAACTCCTCCCTCTTGTCTACTTTTAGTATCTCAGTTTCATATCTACAATTTTGTTCAATTTCAGTTCATATATGCTTTATTGTTCATCTCCTACTCTAGTTGATCAATCAACCTTAAGAGATAATCCTTGGCTCTCTCTTTCTCACAATAATTAGCCAAAGTGAGCTATCTCCCTAGGCTCTTTCGTATTTCCAAAGTGTTGGCAAAAGTGGGATTAGGTCCTAGTCACTCAGTCTCGCTTTTCCCCCTCCATTGTTCTCATCCTTGAATTTAAACATAAAACCCACTACTACTTTCAGAGTTTCAAATTCAATGTATTCTTGTTCCCATGCTACTTTCTGGGTTTGAAATTATATGTATTTTGTAAATGTATAATGGTTCACAACATTGACCTCATATTTTGGTTTCCATTTCAAACATCACATTGTTTTAACGGTTTAAGGCTATTCAATTTCACCTACATTTTTTGAGGGTTTAAAGGGTTCAATGGTTTCAAACCCTTTCAAAGTAATTGGTTGAGGGTTTCTTTTTTACTCTTCCTATATATTTTTTACACCATTTGTGTTTAATGGTTTCCACATCCATAATATATTTGCACCCATCATTTAAAATGGATTGTTTATTTAGGGTTTTCTTGTTTCCTTCCTTGCATTTAAACATAAACCCCACCATGTAGAAGGCTTTTGAGGTTTTAAATGCAAAGTATTTTGTAAATGTATAATAGTTCACAATTTCACCCTCATATTCATACATGCTTCATTTCCATTTAGAGCATCACATTGCATTTGTAAATGTATAATGGTTTTCATTTTCGCCTACATTGTTTTAGGGTTTGAAGGGTTCACTGGTTTTAAACCCTTTCAATGTAACTTGTTTAGATTCATTTATTTCACTTATTTGTTTCTTTACTAAATAGTTGCCATGTTCCTTTATATATTGTTATGTCAATGAACAACCAATTTCCTTTAATGCCTTGAAAAATGGTATATATGATACTTGGCTTCATTGCTGAACTTTTTCCTTTCTTAGTTTTATAAATAGTTGTCATGTGTCCTTAATACTTGATAACTTCCATAGTTGCCATCTTTCTTTATAAATAGTTGTCATGTTCCTTTTTAAATAGTTCCCATGTTTCTTAATACTTGTGAACTTCCATACTTAAATGGTTGTCATGTTTCTTTGTAAATAGTTGCCAGGTTTTTCATATAAATAGTTACCATGTTTCTTTCTTATTTTTATAAATAGTTCCCATGTTTCTTTAAATAGTTGTCATCTATTGTGAAGGGTCCAATTTATATTTATTTTTCATTGTTCAACTTCTTTATAAATAGAGTTATAAATAGTTGCCCACAAATGCCAAATGGATAATCTTCAAATGAAAGTAAATAGTTAAATTGAACACATTACCTGTGAAATAGGAACCCTTAAACCCTTTAACATTACTAATGACATTGAAACCCTTTAATACATTTAAATATTCCATAACGAGTATTGGTTTAAGGGTATACAATACACCCTTCCTTGCTATGGCATTAACTACGGATCCTTTCTTGTTAACTATCACTCATCCATACATACATACATATATATATATATATATATATAGATGTATGTATATTGTTACATTTATATGTATGTAATCATATACATATATATGTATGTATATGTATACGAATGAGATTGAGTCCCTTAAACTATGAAACTAAAACCCTTCAACCCAAGTTTGAAATATCATGCAATTATGTGTATACACCTATATGCATATATGTATGTACATGTATATGCATATATGTATATAAAATTATGTATGTACATGTATGTTTATACATAACTTACAATTAAAAATGAAACCCTTCAGTATACGTACATGTATATATATGTATGTACATGTATACAGTACACATGCATACACATATGTATGTACATGTATACACATTTGTACATACATGTGTGTACATATGTATGTACATGTATGTATGTTCATTTAGAGATGTAAATGTGTGTAACTACATGTATGTATCTACATGTTTGAATGTATGTACATGTATGTGCATGGGGGGAGGAGCCAAAACATGTGCACCCTAACTTCGGGGATCCACGTGGACCAAGAGGCCAAATTTGATCATTGGCCATGTGGACCACTGAGTTGGCTACCCAAAATCAAAATTTTGTTTTGTGTACATATATGAGGAGGGTAGAACTTGCAGGAATCAAAATACATTTAGAGGTTGGGGCTAGAAATTGAAAGGTCCACAAACTAATCTATCATAAAGTCCTTCAATGCTATCCAATCCATTCACATGTAATGTGATGATTGGGCGAAGATGTCAACAATTGGAACAAGACACAACATTGCTTGCACAAATTGAACAAGTACCCAAACATATTGAACAATAAAGTGAAATATGCACAATCAACCATGTGGTGCATGCACAACATCTCCTTCATCTTGTAATTGCAATTGTCAAAGTCCTAACCAACGAGGACATGTCATCATTTGAAACCTTTGTACTCTTGAATTATGTTGCATCGAAACATTAAAATTGAATGGCTTTTGCATCACAATTCACAAGTATTAAGGTCTTCAAATGGTTGTGTGTTCTCGTCGTAGTAGATCATTTACAAAAATTACTTGTAAGATGAAAACCATGTGTTTGAAGTTGTCAAATTGAATGTTTTTGGGTTTGAAACATGGGACGAGTCAGGTGCATGAAAGGTGAGGTGATGTATAGATAATGCAACTGCAATAAAACTTTGAAGGTGGCCACAGGAACTTTGGATGGAGGAGTTGGTGGATTGGGTGGGCATGTACGAGGATGTCATGTAGAAAACCCCATTCGAAACAGACAGAAATATTAAATGGTTAACAGTGTGGGCCCAGCCACACTCCGGTCGATGGACCGAAATGGTATAATCTCACCCACTCCAATGAATGGGTATAGCACACACGGCATTATGCCAAGTCAGCGCATAAGATTTTGATTTGGGGCAGCCAACTCAATTGTGCAATCATCGTAACTGCAAAGCAGTGAAAGCTTGAATCCTTCTAATTGATGAAAACTGAAGCATGTTGTTGTTGATACCTTTGCTCAATCATACCATTACATTTTGTGAATTGCAACAACATATAAACCATATGAAATGCAAATAATTAGAAACAAAGAAAAAACAGGCATTTATTGACAAATTTCTCAATCATCCCATTAATTGTAAATCAGAAAGCCATATTAAAATATGGTAGAATCCATGTCAAATCAATCTTAATTACATATATTTGTAGTTCTTATGTGTAACTGTAAATTAGAAATCCAAAAACCAGTATGGCACATGTCTTTTTAGAAGTCAACTGAAATAACGAGGCAAATAAGTTATTGGCCCTGCAGCTGATGCCCTCTATGTTGCAATGGGTACCATGTTCTCATCAACTTTAGTTGCTTCAATATAACTCAATTCACTTGGCATTGGGCTACAATATACAGGGCTGGCACCATATGTTGGCATCCCTGCAATATAGTTTGAAGGAGGAGAAAATGTAGCGGATGGGGAAGTAGGTGACCAATTTAATCCTATTGGAAAGTTCGACAAGATTGTGTTCAACAGATCATGCATTATGGGATATCATTCAAGAAAAGGCATGGAATGGAATGGATTCACTATTTAGCATCCTCTTTCTTCCCAAAATAGCCATCTTCTCCTCAATTTCCCTTTCCTCAAGCTCATGTTAAATCCTTCCCTTTTCTCGCTATTGTCTTTCATCATTTTTCTTCTTCTCTAGTTCTTTTAGCCTCTCCTTTTCCTTACGCAAAATCTCTTGCTCCTTTCTCTCATGTGCCTTCTTTTCCTTTTCCAATAAACATGTTGCCTTGTTTTTTTTAATATACTCTTTCTTTCTTTTATCACCAAGACATTTGTCTTCTTCATCTCCTGCACCATTAAAGCTTCCATGCACTCATCAAAAGTCAACAACTGCCCTTCCTAACTCAAGTGGATGCCATTACCAACCCCCCTACCATGTTTCTTCTTCACAATGTAAACTGGAAGCTTTAAGAATTGTGTAAGTGAGTTCTCCTATTGGGATTCATGCATCTCACTTACTTGTGACAGCAGGATTTTGTCTTCCACATTACCAGCTTCTGATGTTTCTTGTGTCAAACCTACATCATTTCCACTATCAGATTGACTAGAATCTAAATAGTAGTGCACCACCTCCAGCATGACACCTGCTGGTGGTGAAGGGAAGTTGAATGTTACTTGTTATTCTTGCCCTTGCAAGTCAACACCTAGATCCCTTTCCCCTTCCACCACCCTTGATGGTGTAATTATTTCAAATGGAAGGCCAAGACTGTCATCCTGAGTATCAACTAAAGGGTAAGTGCACAAAGATGGTGGTCAAAAAGGGGGGTATAAGTGAACACTTTTTTTCTCAAATCAGGTAAATCTGAACTTGGAGGCAAAATTTGAAAGTCATCCACTCAAGATATGAAGGTAATCATAGAACAAATATTGTAGTACTCTGAATCTAGTTTCCAAACTACTAAACTTTTTCAAAATTGAATAAAATTAAGGGGGTCAAATCCTTCGCGCAAAAAGAATAGACCCTAGTTTTTTCTGAAAAACATAACATAGTGTCTGACGTGCGCATCAAAAAAGTCATAGATTTAATATTTTGACAAATCCTTTGGCAAAAAGATATTTAAGATTGAGAAATAGAATATGTGTATTTTTTTGTAATTTTTTGTTAAGTATTTTTTTTTATGATTTTTACAATCGAGGGCATCCTAAAATTAGGTACCTGTTCGTGCACAAAGCATAAGTTGCACTAAACAAATCAAAAATACAATTTTATTTTTTTAAATTGTAAAGAATCAAGTGCACTACAATAATATACAAATTTTTTTAAAGTTGGCTAAGTATATCAAAAGTTATTAAAAGAATGGTGCACCTATGTTTGTGAGAACTATGGAGACACTGGTAAAAGAAATTCAATAATAATATGTTATTATTGTTCAAATTTTTAATAAATTATATGGTTAGAAAGCTCAAAAGATGGGTGAAAATATGGTGGAAATTTTAGAAATACCCACTTGATGAATTGTAAACCTGATGATGACAAAGTCGAGAAACTAAGTTGATAAAATAAAACATGTCAAAAAGGAGGGAAATGGAGGGAAATCAAACTTCCAAACTATAGCTTTGTCATCTAGGCCTATTTCCAAGCCTAAATAGTCAAAAGCGCCTACAGGGTACTTATGGTATAAAAAGAGTCTACGAGGTAATCATGGTGTAAGAAGTGTGTATGCTCTATCTTAACTATAAATAGCACGTATGCGCTACGTTTGTTTAAATTTTGGGTGTGTATAATATGACATTGTATATATAATATGTGTATATACATATAATTTATAATATGTGATACTCTGCAAAAAGGATTAGAAAATCTGTTTGATGGCAACACACACAAGAGCACAAGAAACAAACGTTAGTGTTAGCAACAAAAGATTATCCTAAACAGGCATATCAAGAGAGATATTAAGCATAAAATAGAAAGCATACAAACATAGAATAGATAAACTATACTCCTCCAAATGCTAATCAAGATGCTCATAGTTGCTCCTCCCTTGTTCCTCTCCTCTCCAAGTCCCAAATGAGTGTAGCTCTCAGCTTTTAGCACTAGCCATGGATGCCATATGGAGATTCAAGATGGTTGAATATGATAAGCAAATCCTATGCAAGTGTAGATAGTGATGCTATGAGAAAGCTCTATGCTAATGCCAGTATAACAACAATACTCTAATGCTTCCTCCTTTGCTTGAGGAGAAGGGTTCTATTTATAGAAGAAATGGGGAAATGAAGGGTTAAGATTGAGCAATCTTAACAAGGGTTAGGATTGAAAGATATTCAATCCATGTGAGACTTTCAACCCAATCCCATGTTGACAAGTGTCGCCATGAGGAGGCTTGAGAGGAGAGATAAGGAGCATTAAATGCTTGAAGGGACATGATGGTTACCCTAGTCAAAGAAATAAATGTTTTGAAGAGACACATGGGTTACATGAGGGTTAAGTTAGGGGTCAAAGTCCTTAACCATGGGTGCAAGTGGAATTAACCATTAATGGTCATGTAAGAGCCATAAGTGGTTTGGAAGACTTTAGAGGTTAATTTGTTGAACACACAAAGCATTAATTGCTTTTCAAAGACTTTGGAGTCTTTGAGAAGTGACTCCAATTTGTTTAGGAATGTGACAATATTTAGGGGATGGATTAGGTTAATTAGAAAGGGTTTAGAAGAATCTAGAAGGGGTTTAGGCATGCAAGTGGATTTTGTAGGAAAATGCAAGTGGGAGGAATTTTGGTATTTTCAATTAAAATAAAATCATTTATTTCAATTAAATGGTGTAATTTGCATTTGGATAAATATTCAAATTTATTTAAATGAGAAAAAGGAAGATAAAGCATTAAAATGCTTGAAGACTTTGAGGGAAACCATTAAAGGCTTGAAGACTTTAAGGAAAACCATTAAAGTCTTAAGAAGACTTTAAGAGAAGCCAATAAGTTTGAAGACTTTAAAGCCATCAAGTTTGAAGACTTTAAGGGAAACCATTAAAGGCTTAAGAAGACTATAGAAGGAAGCCATCAAGTTTGAAGACTTTAAAGCCATCAAGTTTGAAGACTTTAAGGGAAACCATTAAAGGTTTCAAGTGGGTGAGGATAAATAGGATTTTAAATAAATAATTTATTTAAAATAGTTGTGCAACTTGCTTTTGTAGAAAAATACAAGTGGGTGGAGGATAAAGGTGATTTAAATAAATTATTTATTTAAAATAATTGTGCAACTTGCATTTGTAGGAAAATGCAAGTGGGTGGAGGATAAAGGTGATTTAAATAAATTATTTATTTAAAATAATTGTGCAACTTGCATTTGTAGGAAAATGCAAGTGGGTAGAGGATAAAGGTGATTTAAATAAATGTTAATTTATTTAAATGTGAGAGGTGGGATTTTGGGGGATTTAAATAAATATTAATTTATTTAAATGTGAGAGAGTATTTAATTAAATAAATATGATTTATTTATTTAATTAATGGTCTGAATTTGGTTAAGTGAATTAAATCAAATAAATTGAATAATTTATTTAATTAATAGGAGAAGAGGGTTAAGATGAATTAATTAAATATTAATTTAATTAATTATTAATTGATGGTTAAATAATTAAATAAATACTAAGTATTCATTTAATTAAGTGGACAGATTTATGTGACTACAATATGTATATATATATATATAATATATTAAGTATATATATACACACATATAAGTGTATTGTCTCCCCCTCTCAAGCGCGTATAAGGTCTCTCTCTCTCTCTCTCCCCTTCTCCCTTCCTCCATACCCCATCCCTCTCTCTCTCTTCTTCTCTCTCTCCCTCCCTCAATACCCCACTACAACTGTGTCTGCACTTCTATAGAAGTAAGTGAATTTATTTCTTGTCTGCAACTTTCTCTTTGATTTTTATCATGTATTCTCTCCTAAGAAAATTGACTGATGGATTTGTTTGTGTATATTGAATAGGAGGAAAAAGGGTTTGAAATTGAACCATGGGTGCATTACTGTGACAAACAAGGAAACCTTCACCAATATTCTTCTTGAATGTGTTTTTAATGAGCATAGTAGATGTGGAAAATAGTGTCAACAAAGAAAAATGATAAGTCAAACTACTTGCAATATGTTTTTTAGAAGGAAACAACTAGTAGGAAGAGAAAGAGGGAGAGTAACATAGAAGATGTCGCAGAGAATGATAGTGGTGGGTATTCAAGAGTTCCCATGATGTTACACAACGCCTATCATCTAAAGAAATTGAAGTTTTTTGTAAGCATGGAAGTGGTAGTATATGATGCTCATCACTTGTCAAAAGGCCCTGAAGGGTACACACCCATGAAAGGAATTAAGTGTGTAATTCCTATAGTCACAATTGAGATCAATCCTACAGCCTTGCAAATTTAAGAGCATCATATGTTTTAGAAAGGTAGTACTCTTAGGGTTAGGTCAAATTCTTACACTTGATTTTTAGGGAAGCCTCATTGTTTGTTCTCTTGGAGTCTCTCTTCTGCTGACAATGGTCTAACTTAGCTATATCAAAACTAAACTATGGATGTTCTATTGTATGATGTTCTATTCATAACTTTAAATAATATATCATTTTATTAGCCCACCATATGACCCCTTAGGTGTCATTAGAGGTCATATTATTTCTTCAAAGGTCATATGGTATCCTATGACCCCTTAGGACACCATATGACCCCTTAAGACACCATACGACCCATAACAACACCATATGGTGTCCTAACGGGTCATAGGATGCCATATGACCCCCGAGGACACCATAACAACACCATATGGTGTCCTAAAGGGTCATATGGTATTCCATGACCCCTTAGAACACTATTTGGTTTTGTTATATGTCCTGTGGTGTGCTAAGGGATCATATAGTTTCCTATGACCCCTTAGGACACCCTGACCCCTTAGATGTTGTTAGGGGTCATATTGTGTTCTAAGGGTCATATGGTGTCCTATGACCCCTTACGACACCATATGGTGTTGTTATATGTCTTATGGTGTCCTATGACCCCGAGGACACCTTATGACCCCTTAGGACACCATATGGTGTTGTTAGGGGTCATATGGTTTCCTAAGGGGTCATATGGTCTCCAATGACCCCTTAGGACACCATTTGACCCCTTAGGACTCCATATGGTGTCGTTATGGGTCGTATGGTGTCCTAGAAGGTCATATATTGTTTTATGACCCCTTAGGACATCGTTTGGTGTCATTATGGGTCGTACAGTGTGCTAAGGGGTCATATGGTGTCCTATGACACCTTAGGACTCCATATGACCTCTTATGTGTTGTTATGGGTCATATGGTGTCCTAAGGAGTCATATGGTGGTGCGGGAGCACCTTCACAATTTTGGCTTGTTTGATCCTGATAGGATCAAGAAATGAATAAAGGACTATTGTAAGAGTCCAAGTGTGTGTTTTAGTTTAGATAGTTTTTCTCAAGTTTTCTTTCTAGTTTTGGCCCATAGTGCCTTGTAAGCCGAAAATGGCATTATAGTGAAAATATGCTCAAAACCTTGTAAAAAGCCCAGAAAGGAATTGGAGTAGGTGTATTTATTTATTTTACACCATCTCAAATGGTTAGGTGGAAGATATTTGTCTTGTAGGTCAAAAATGCACTAAGAGTCAAAAATTGCTAATGTTGTCAAGCAACATTTTGACAAAAAGTGAGAAAAGTTGTAAAATCACTCTACAAGGTAGTTATGGACGCTATAATGGTTGAAATGGTTTGAGTGTGCCTATATAAGGACACTTCAAACATGACTGTTTTTCATGTTTTTTAAGCTTAACCTGTTGTAACAGTTCGTACAGAGAACTATTTCCATATTGTTTTTTCATTGGAGTTTGTGTCATGGTTTTATGAAGATTTTTCATTCTTTGTGTTAGGGTTTTTACTATGTTTTGGTTTATCAAAAAAAATCTTTTAGTTTTTGCCAGTTGACTACTCTGAACTGGGGTTTTGAAGAAAATGGGTTGAAACACTTGGTCTCCATGGGCAACCAAGAAAAAATGAACCTTGGAGACCAAGTTGGACTTTTGTACATATTTTATTTTAAGTTTTTGCTGTCAATTGTGAAGGAAAAGGTGAATTTGAGCACTTATTACGCAAGTTGTCTAACTTGGCTAGTATTCTTCCTTAATGCTCAAAATTTGGATTCTAAAGCACCAAGTGTTGAAACAAACATGGATAGAGGTCTGCACCTATCCTAGAAGCATTTTGAAGGGATTAGAATGCCAAACTTTACTCATTTGCATTGTAATATGTCACTGTTTGTGAATGGACAACAAACTCCCTATTTTGGGAAATAGATTGGTTTTTGCTTCAAGATTTTCTCTAAGGATACCTTTTTGTGTTGGAAAACTATCTTTGATGTTGGGGAAGAGTTAAAAACTCATTTGGTGGTAGTTATGTGCAATGGTGATGTTCTATTTGTGCTCCTAACCAACTGTCTTACAGAATTAACAATGCAAAGTCAGAAAAAAAAATAGTGTTGATAGTGAATATTGCTCATTTATAGTTTGATTGCCAAGTGTTTGGCATAATTCTTGTTTGGAAGTGATAGGGCATGCATTAATTTTTTGTGGAAGAGCTTACCCAATAGTGTGGAAGCTTTAACTAAGCTTGGAAGTGAATACCTATGGTGGAAGAACTAAAACCCTCACCAAACCCTACTTTTAAGCCTTAAATTGAGGGCATTCCCTAAACCTACCTCATAGAACCTAAGAGCTGAAAAATCATTGATTTATAGAATTTTTATAAACATACAAATCAACTTCCAAGGTGTTATTGGCCATCATTGAACAAGATGAGCAAAATAATCCAAATTAGGCCTACTCGACTAGTAGCCCTTTTTAGCCCTGTTTTGCAAAAAGTGTGAGCCTGATTGGTGCAAGGTTGAATGGTCTTGAAGAACCATTAGAAAATCATTTGAAAACACTCAAGGAAACCTTCTAAAACCTCAGTATGATTAGAGTTTCTATATTTGGGGTTTAGACCTATAGTAAGGGTTTGAGTACGTCAAGAGCAAGTGAGCTTGAACTAGGTCTTTGAGAACAAAACCAAAAGAAAGTATTTAACTCCTTATATAAACCTTTTGAAGAATCTAAATTCTACCAAGAAACAACATAAACAATGTGTGGTGAGCAGGGGTATCCATATGTTGAAGTTGATGGGTTGAGGAATGAAAGCATGGTAGTTTGAGTTGAGCAAGTGTATGAACAAATGATAGGAAGAGCTCAAGGAGGAAGTTTTAGGTTGAGTGAAGCTTGTGAACATTGAAATTGGGCCTTATCAAGAAAACCAAAACCTTTCCTCTCTCATTTGAAGGAGTCTCTTAACAAGAAGATTATACTTGGCTTTAATTGGTCCTCCTATGGGTTTCTCCCTATCAAATTGGTATCAGAGCAAGGAAGTAGATCCTTGCAGTTAGTTGTGAGTTGTGAGAGTTGAAGATAGAAGTTCCTAACAACACGAAGAGTAGATATAATCTAGGACAAGCCATTTTTAGAACCAAGTTCAAATGCAAGGGTAAAGTATATAAAGTTGTAGTTGATAGTGGTTCTCTTGACAATGTAGTCTCCATAGAAATGGTGGAAAAGCTGAATCTACCAAGGATCCCTCATGAATCACCTTACAGAGAATTTGGCACTAGTACATTCAGGTCAAAATTTTGACGGCAAATCATCGGTAGTCCGACGCATTTTTGTCGCACTATCGACAAAAAAAGCCATCAAAAACTTTTTGTTGGAAGTTCCGATTATCCTTGTGGTCATCGCAATTCCAACATCAGCCCCATCCTTTCCAACGGCCGCCATTGATACTCATACCCAGAAAGAATACCGTCTCAATCTCGGGCTACCGTCGGAATTTCGACATCAAAGCGTAAAAATTCCGACACAGGATTGTCGTCGGATGCACAGAATCCTCGTCGGAACTCTCCTGGAGGCCATCATTATTTGAACCCCTTGGCGGCAGAATTAGGATGGTCCCCAGGAGAGCTTCGACGAGGATGTTGTGCATCTAACGGCACTCCTCTGTTGGAATTTTTACGCTTTGATGTCGGAATTCTGACGGTAGGCCGATTTTTCAGAAAAAAAAAAAATTATAGAAAAAGATTAGCATTGGTATCTCTATTCTATCTCTCTTCTCTATCCCTCTCTACTATCTCTCTTCTCTTTACCCTCTCTAGGTCTCTTTCTCCATCCCTCTCTTCTTCTCTCCCTCTCTACTTCTCTTTCTCTACCCTCTCCAGGTCATTCTCTCTTCCTCTCACCCTCTCTCTCTCTCTCACCTCTAGTCTGTGCATATGAGCCTTTCAAACCCACTCAGGGGTAAAATAGCCCTAAGTTGGCCTTATTTTGAGGAAAAATGCAAACGTTTAAAGGATAAAATCAGTAATTTTCTACATTGCCAACCCCAATCTGTGCAAACCTTCTTGTTATTTGCACCTAAATCTGTGCATGAGAGGAGTCCAAACCCACTCAGCAAGAGAAGAGCACCTTAAGTCAGCTAGAAGGAAGGTAAATTCATGAATTTAATAAACAATTATTGGGTTGGCCGACCTATGGAGGTGAAATGAAGGCAAAGGTAAAAAGGAAGCATATAAAACAAAGATCAAATGCTCATCAAATTCAATTTGCAACCAATTAAGAGGAGAAGAATTAGGGAGTAGGTCTGTGAATTAGGGTATAAAATTAGATTAAATTTATTTGTGATGCATTATTTGTTTTTCATTTCATTCATGATATGTTCTTTCTTTCTTTCAGGATGCCATGAGGACTTCATTACAAGGAAAAGAACACCTTACCTAGCACGTAGAGCATGCCAACATCATGCTTCAATGCAAGGATGAAGACACTTGATGAAAGGAGGCTTCAAGGCATGAAAGAGGACATTGGCATCATGGAGGGTTTTCACATCAATATCAACACCAAGATTCACGAGTTTAGGATGGCAACATGAGGAGCTAAACCTATTCAAAGCTTTCAACAATGCAATATAGAGGAAGGAGCATCTCAAGGTGCAAGGACAATGTCAAATGATGATCAAGATATTATGAGGATTCAACAAGGAAGAAACAGAAGACTATCTTGCATTCCCTTCGAAAATCCAAGAATAGCAATCAGTAGAATAAGGAGAAATCAATAAGGATTGCTTTAAAATGAAGGGATCTACAACATGATAGGCCATATGTAAGACATCAATCACCAATGATCAAGGTATTCAAGTTAGAGTTACAAAGGTGATCAAGGTTGGATAGATCAAGAATAAGTGAGTTCTACATCAAGCCTAGGCATTACAAAGTCTATATCAAACATATTCACCAAGGTGAATTACCCCACAAAGAGGTAGATTTTTTAATCTCAAAGAGGATTTAATCAAAGCAAGCCATTCAAGTCAAGTATATGCACCATGAAGTTGAAGCAAGCATCATCAGTATGGAGATGCAACAAAAGGAGGACCAAGCATCATCAAACATATACTTCATTAAGCACACGGTCACATAAAAGGATCAAGAACTATCAGGAAGATGGAAGGACACAAACATGATCAAGTAGATAGTTTCAGAAGAATTGATCAAAAGCTAAGGACTTGATCATCTAGATGATACAATTTGGGAATATGTCCCACCACCTTCATCATGTTGAGAAAACTAGATAATGTTGAGTATCAAGAGATATTGCTCAATCACATAATTGTGATGATCGACTTGGCAAGTTGAGTTGGCATCCAATCATCGTCAACCTAATCAAGTGAAGCCACATTGACATGTCCAAGTTCATCATACTTGATTCATCTAATGAATGAGCTAGTGACACATTGCAATGCATCAAAGTTTGTTCAAGCATACCTAACCTATTTCCTCATTGGTTAGAATTCAAGGTGGACATGTGTCCTATTCAATGTAATTATTTAATTGGCTAGAATGGAGTTTTTTATAACAAGCCCTAATTAGGGTTTCACTATATTATCTCGACTGTTGATTTGATAGTCATTCTGGGTCATTCTTTATCTCTTTTGTCTTTTATTTTCCAAGCAAGTTAGTGTAGAGTCCAAGTTCAAGTAGAGTTCAAGAAAAATGTAAGCCCCCTTGCGATTCCAGCAAAATCACACCATATTCACTAAGTCTATCCCATGCAATTAAGTTGCATAGTTCGTATTGTAAACCTTGGAGTTTCTTTGATTGATCACTTTGTTTAGCATTCAAAGTTTCTTTGTTCAAGAGATGATAGAATACCTTGGTATTTTATTGTGTACGCGGTGCATAAAAAAACATCAATAGGTGGTTCTAGATGAAAGATAGTTGTGGGTTTGCATGCATGTTTAGTGCATGATTCAAGGAGGTTGTTTGTAACTTTCTCGTTGAGGAGATGTTGGTATGCAATCATTAGTCCCTCATCATCTCTACAATATTTTCTTGATGGATTCCTTGACTAGTGGAATTGTTTGGTAAATTGGATTTGGAGTTGATTTGGTGTCTTTGTCTTGAGATCCATATGGTATTTCTTTGTATCACAGTTTGCAAGTTATTGATGCGATGATGAGTTTTACATGCGTCATTGTTTTAGATCTACAAGTTACGCAGTTGTATGGATTTAATCCACCCATTGGTGATGCAGAGCCCTTGTTGCTGAGACAAGATCCTTCACTCAAGAACCCCAAACAAGAACCCTACAACTTCTACAAAGACATTAAGGGTTGGATTGGTTTCAATTTGATTGTTTTCATACCTCTCCCCATACTAAGCCATCTGGACAATGCCAATCCCACAGTGTCTCACAAAAGTCTCTTAGGACTCAAAGGCCACTACACCCAACCAAAGGTGGACACACACTTCCTAAGGCAATGGGGACCTCCAATACCTTGATTTACTATCCTATAGGGTTAATAGACCTATTCCAATCATCAAACATGATGTATTGAGAAAAATTAGTACTGCTGCTACAATTAGGCCTGTCACGCCTAGTAGCCCTGCCAATCTGAAAAACTTAAGGTTTCTTGTTAATTTCTCAAAAGACCTCTAAAAATAAGAGTGGATTTTGTTTCATTCAAGTGAGTTCCAAAGGATTCCAAAATGGTTTGGGCAGATCCAATGTCTAAGGGTTATAAACCCAACTTCACTCCTAGGCCTAATAGCCCTAATTAGGCCACCTTAACAAAGGAAGTATACTCAGAACCTGCTGCCTGGGAAAAGTAAGACTTGAGACATGTGGGGGACATGGATACAACATAAATTAACAATTTATAGCCCTTCGTTCCACCGCTATCATCATTTGTGGGGTCGGATGCATACCCAGCCAAGGTGGTCACATAGAGATGCCCACCTCTAAAACTTCAAACCCTCACCTTTACCTGTCACTTCCCTACAAAAGGTCTTGGAAATCTTAAATTAAATTTTCACCACTTTCTTCACCCCAAAGGCCATACAAATCCCATGAGGTATCAGCAAGAAAAACTCATATTTGCTGTCAAACCCTAGGTAGACTGTCAAATCCAGGGTACCTTCACAAAAAACCACTTTTCTCATGGCTCCAGAAGAGTTAGAGGCTCAAACTTGTTGCATTGGAAGGGTAAGACACGTTAATTTAATATTCAAGAGTTTTTATGCCATGGAGAAAGCCGTACTATATGGAATATGGGAAATAGCAGCAAAATGCAGGAAACAGACAGATTTTTATTGGTTTCTTTGTTCACAAAACTTTCATTTTCCTTCAACAACCTTGCCAAAGGTTGGAATTAGACCTTTAATGACCCTTCCAATAGTTATCAACTGATTTTGGAAACCAACATGGTGGTTTGGAGGAAGTTGCAATTTTGGGTTAAAAGTTGTCATAGTTGCTTGACAACTTTTGACAACTTTTGACATTTTGTCCTCCTAAACACACCTAGACACTAATTGACCCCTCAGACACTTAAAACTCTTCAAATGCACTAAAAATTCCTTCAAGGCATGAATAACCCCAATTTCCATATACCCAAGGTGGTTTATAACACACCTACATAGGGCATATGCTTACAAGGTGGGGTGACTTATTACATCAACATGAAAATAAACCAAAACTATCCTTAAGTGTTTCAAAACCTGAAAACCAATCAAGAGGAGTTTGATTCTTCAATAATCCCATGATTTGAATTTGAAGATGCCCCTGCATCAATTGGCTATAGTGAGATGACTTGAATGTGGACTGTCTATATCCACAAATCTATGGTCATTTGTGCATTGGTATGTTGCATTGGGATGGGAGGAAGGAATATTAGAGTACCTAGATAGTTATATATTCCCACTCTTAGTGTGGGCCACTATTAAGGGATTCTTGAATGGTCATGGAAGGCATACAATTTAGTTTGCAGTAATGAAGTTCCCTTAGAGGGCATGATGCCAAGCTTTTATTGGGGGAGTTACCTCCCCATTTGATGGAGAACTTGCAACTTTTTGGACAAGACTTGGCTTTGATTGTGAAAGTTATGCTTGCATGATTATGAAAGGATATAAGTTTTACACGTAGGATCTAGATGCTTTCTTTCCTTACCTATGTGAGGAGAGATTTTCCTTCAAATCATGCCCAGCCAAGGTAAACCTCTTTGCAATAATAATAACAAGCATTTCTTTAACAAAGTAAATTATATATAAGAGTAGTATATGCATGGATTTACAAAAGTGTCATGCAGAATGTAGATCTATACCTTGTTACTTAAAAATAGAAGTTCTTCTCCGTGTTCATTTTTCCATGATATAACTTGACCTCGGGCAACCTTTTGACTGTCAAGAAGTGATTGCCTCAGATGATAGTAGTGATAAATGTCACTATCAACAAAAGAACAACCAATAAATGATAAATTTGTAGTGAGATCATAGTGCCTAAATCAGTCTAAAAGCTTATAAGGATCAGAACCAAGCCATAAAAGCTTCAAGAACAATTTGAGAGCATCAAATTCATCTACCAGACATTAGAAATTGTCAAATCAATGACACATTCATATCAAGTATCTTTACTTATTTGAAAAGTACACCACACTTCAGATCTAGATGACACCATAATGACTTTGATTTCCTCTTGCAAGATATTCCTCCATCATGTATTGCTTCATTGAAGTTCAAATTTTCTTCTTCAAGGGCTCTCAATGATTCTCTATATAGGATTCTTTGTGTCTATGAGATCCACTTCATTGGGAGGCCTACTTAAAAATTTCACATCTGTTTGTGGACTCTCACCTTTCAAACATTTCACATCTGTTTGTGGACTCTCACCTTTCAAACATTTCACATCTTATAATTGAGCTTCACTTTGTTTCAAGAATAGTTTAATATTCTCTACGTAACAGGGCCAACCACGTGAAGGTGGAAGCTCATTTGGCCCCTCCCCCCCCCCCCCCCGAACATCACTCTAAATTCCTCGTTAACATCTAACATTCATTCATTCTTTCATCCATTATTAAAATATAGCATTCATTCATTATCACATAACATTCATTAACACATAAAATTCATTAACTTTCATTAAAATGCAACATTCATCAATAATCATCAACACATATCATTCATGAACATTCATTAGCACATAATTACATTCATTACACATAAAAATCAGTCATTATCAAATAAGGTAGATTACAATCATTTCTTTCTTTGTTTTTTTTTTTTAAGCTATGAAAAGACTAAGTGGAACATCGGTTTCTTCATCATTTCCCCCATCTGCTGATGTTATGCCCTCTTCTCATGCTCTTGATGTATGCCTAGTCCTATACAAAGGACGAGGATGTTGAACCAAAGGGGGGTCCTCTGCAATAACAAAGAATTGGGTTAAATTAAAAACATTTTTTTATTATTGTTACAAGTATTTCATTAATTTAAAGAACACAATCGTTACACTCTTTACCTGATGGGGCCACATCATTTTGTCTAGCCTCAACCTCGATATGCTGAGCACCCTCTAGATCCTCTGGAGTTGAAATACAAAACGTTACATTAATCAATACACCAATTGCAATTAAATTTGTTTAAAGGAATAACAGTGGTCCTCTTTACCTGATTGGGGAACATCATGTTCCTGATGTTGTCTACCTGGATCATGCTCCACTTGGTCACCACTGACTACATGCTCTAAAATATTAACAATAAAGGTTACATTAATTACTACACTAATTTCCAATTTAAGATGTTTAATTGTATTAATAATTACATAAAAAAATTTCAATAGCAAATGAATACCTCCACTTAGGATGCACATCCGAACCTTCATGTACAGGTTCTGTTCCACGATTATCATGTTGCATTGCAATGTCATGCGCAGTGTTATCATTGCTTGCTTATTTAAAAAAAATATAGTCACTTTATGTTGAAACTTAACATCAAATAGATTAATTTTCATTTATCTTAATTACCATTGTGACAGATGCATCAGAATCTCATGTTTGCCCACTCAATTCTCGTATCCATTCAGCCATGGCTATATAGCCTTTCTAGTAGCCAATTCTCCTGTCATCTTCCGTTGGCGCTCTATTGAATTCAGAGCCCTGCATTTTTGCTTAGTATTGTGAATTTTGCTTGTATTTTTTGATCAAAAAAGAATTGTTTACATTTTATAAATATTTTGATGTGATACTTAATTTACTAATTCTTACAATTCGTGTGGCAAGTTTCATATAACCACCAGAGCCGAGTTTGTGTTGCCCATGCTTTTCTTGTCTTGCCTTGGTTGCCTTTGATGTGTCACTCAATCTATGAAAAGTTTGAAATATGTTAGATTATATAAATATAATGAATAATTAGTACATATTCACATTCTTAATAGTATCACATACCTTCTTCTGCCGTCTAGTGGTGTATTTCCTTTTTTCCTTTCAATTCTCTCCTTTGCATCCAAAATCAGGTCCTTCCACTCCCTCTCTAGAATCATGGGGGGATGCTCATACTTTACGTTCTTCTCTAAATGTGTCCTGTATTGGTCCCTCACTTACTTCAAATATGTGCCAGCTTTTTCCAGGAGCTTAGTCTTGTCGAATGTGTCATTTCCAAACAACCCTACCATACGGTTTGTGAGTTCATATTTTAACTTTTTTTCTTGGTCATTCCACCTTAAAAGCAAAAACAAACCTATTATATTTAGAAAGAAACTGAAGCTACGTTTGATATAGATCAAGAAATGGATAAAAGGAAAACTATTCTAGCAATGATATGAAATCAAAATAGTGGATAAGGGTTAGTTCATGTATGATGTTCCACCTTTTACGTATGGTGGGCCCAAATATCTGCAATGAAATGTCATTAAGATTTTTATAAAAAATATCATTTCCTGCAAAAAAAAAACATGGGATCATTAGTCCAAAATGAGTGATCAGTAAGTAAATTACAATTAGACTATATATAATAATATTTTTAAAGTACCTGGAACCTTTTGTATCTTCAAGGGAATCATTTCTTCATCGCTCACCACCAATGTGGCCTGCAACGTTCCCGTACTAGCAATACGGGGAGATCCAGGAAATGATGGTATGTTATCAGCAGTACTTGCCTCTGGCGCATCCTCGTGTGCATCTCCTGCCACAGTAAATGAATCCACTATGAAATGCCTCCAAGAAAGAACACTTCAAGGGTAATAAACACATAACAAAAGAGAGAGAAAAAGAGGGATCTACCACCAGTGGGTGGGTCAACACGAGCCGGTGCAACAGACGATGTATGCATGCTACGTGTTGCCGACATTGCAGTCGGCAATACAGTTGGGCTCGACCTCGGACCCATGTCAGCACCTAAAGAGTAATACATTAAATATGTAAAACATGAAAAAAGCAAGTTCACAAGTCCAAAGGAGTGGTTTTAATATATAGAACATGGTCATCACCTGAACTACTCGCAATAACCTGATCAACGCCACCAGGATGATGAGGCCCTATAAATTTCTGTAAAAACAACACATACATATTTTAGTTAATGACATAAAAGAGATAAAAATATAAACCATTATTGAACTTTTGTTATGATTAAAGCTTTCATTACTGCTTACTTGCAAGTTTTCCATTGTCGTCAACAATAGTTGCACCCTCTTTGTTATCTCATCAATCTGAGAACTTATGGTTGCCAAATCAAGAATCTCTTGCCTAATTTTTCTAATATTCTTATGTACAAATTGCATAGGGTTTGCGGTAAGTGCGATGTCATCAGCGCATAACACTGTCGACTGCCCCACATCCCTATGGAGCTGCTGAGGTACTGCAGGTTCCTTTCCCTTATCTCGAACATCTATCTGTGACAAGAATATAATTAACACTATCCAAATTACTTCAAAACACTCAAAAAAAGATCATAATGTAATAGTTTGATTCTATCTAATTTGTACAATTACAATGAGGTTTACCTGCTTCGTAGAAGTGTCGGGACCTACACCCCTATCTGTGCTATGTGGTGGATCCATGTGGCCCTGTGACAAAGAAGAATATAAAAACGTTAGCGAAATGAAACCAATAGACTTAGCAAAAAAACTTAATAATACAATGGTTTATTGGATTCATTAGTTGGAAGTTGGCTTAAATGGTATATATATAGTACGTACCACCCCCATGATAGTAACTTTGTTTGTATCTATACGATTCAAATTGTAATTGATTAGCAGCTCTTCCCCCGCACTTATGGATTTTATCGCACATACAAACACACAATTTCCCTCACGTGCCTCAAATATGCAATTGGGTTGCTTATTAGTTGACCCAGGTCGTGTACTATTTATAAAACATGCAATATTCCCTATTGCTTTTGGCCTTCCATCAATGTATACAACCACTCATTTACTTTGATCATTATCATTTTGTTGTATATAATTGGCTGACAGTGCATACCTATGCATACTTTTTTTATATCGAACAATCTGTATCCAATCATTATAATTGTAACAAGGTCCAACAAACTCCATCAATTCAACAACTTTGTTGTAACAGACCTTTATGCTGTCCATGGAAAATAGGCCCAAACCATGTAACGACGAAGGTGCTATGCGATATATCCTCTCATTAACACAAAAATCAATGTTTATTGGAGGAAGTTCCTTGGGTACACATTGTTTTAGTAGATATTTGTACCTCAAGGGCACCTCAATGTCGCCTTTGGTCTCATCATCATAAGAACATGGCCCCCCTTGAGCAAGAAAAAATTTCATGCGTTTATTGAATTTTCTTCTAATCTTTTGACCTCTAGTTGATCTCCCTATTTGAGATCTACTACATGTCTCACTTTCCTCTTCTATTCCTGCATTTCCCTCACTCAAGGAAGACACATCTGACAAATACCTATTTGGTGATACCTCTGCACCATCAAATGAGAGAGTTAGTTGGTAATGAGAGAGATATTTTGCAAATGAGGGTAATATTGATGAAGAAGTCGGCCATAAAGTTGATGTTGAGATTAAAATTTGAGTAAGTCCAACTGGGGCCTCAAGTGTTGATAACTGTATTAGATTTGCTGCTAATGTTGATGTTTGAAAAACTAAGGAAGTTTGTTTTTCTTGTAATTTTTAAAAAATATATTATTTCTATAAGGTGTATTGACTTATACCTGTTGATCCATGAGACTATGCGAGATCCTCGTCAAAGGGGTTTAGGTTCCTGCACCAACAATTGAGCATCATAAGCATTACATTTGTAATTTGATAAACAATAAATACTGCAGTATCATAAGCATCATAAGCATCACATATGTATCATCATATATGTAATTGAGCATCATAAGAATCACATATGTATCATCATAAACATGTAATCCATCACATAGCTAATAAGTAGTCCACATTCCATAAATAAACACAAAGTTCAAAAAATGTCACATGTATCATCATAAGCATGTAATCCATCACATATGTATTTTAAATCACCATCTATCACATAGCTAGAGGTGCATCATGAATTAATTAAGTAATGGCATTAGAATTCAAAACACATGAATTAATTATGTAACCATATAAGTCAAATCAATTTCTATCAAGATATCAATATTAAATAGATAATATAATAATCGCATCTCATACATTTCATTCATGTCATTGATCTTCTTCTTCATCCAACTCATCATCATGACCATCATCATCATCATCAGCAGCAGCATCAGCATCATCATCATCATCATCCTCGTCATCATCGTCATCGTCATCGTCATCATCATCGTCGTCATCGTCATTGTGTTCGTCATCGTCATTGTCATCACCATCACCGACACCATCACCATTACCATCACCATCATCATCAGCAGCAGCACCATCATCATCAACTTCTTCTTCGTGTACATTTCTGTCAGGAACATCATCAAGTAATTGTCGATTGTGATCACCTATATCATCTTCTACTTCTTCGATATCTTCTTCTTCCATCACATTATACATTATCGGCCTTCCTCTTGGATCATGTCTAACAACAAATGACCAATCTGGTTTATGTGGAACCTCCGAGTAAAATACCTGCTCACATTGACTTGGAAGAACATAGGGCTCATCCCCAACTCGTTCAAACGACCTTGTATTAACCATTGCAAATCCATTATCATGTTCGATAACAATTCTATCAGGATCATTTATATTTAGTCGTAGCCTATACCATTTGATGACGAACAGAACTAATTTGAAGGAATTAAAGTCACACTCAAGTATATCATCCAAAATGCCATAGTATTGACTTTGAGACACTTGAGGATGTATGTCGTTTCTAGATGAAATATTGGTCACCTCAAAGACTATAGTTATCCCAGAATCACAAGTTTTCTTCGTGTCATCCAGCTGTTTGATGCGAAATTTATGACCATTGTAGCACATAGCCTTGTGGTGTTTGACTTGCAATATGTCTAACATATTAAAATTATTGCATCATGAGTTGATAAACATATGGGTGATTAATAAAATTATACGTACCTGTTGATCTCTTAAACCATATGCTAAATCAATTTCCCTTTGTGTAACATTGGAATCTCCATTACGATGAGCTTCTTTAACCAATGAAGTGACACCATCTCATGTTAATGTGCGACCATAATGTTGACATCGTTCAATCCACACTGTCATCCAATCAAGATTGTTTGCAATATACAAATGTAGCGCATCCCACTCCCGACCAACTGTACAAATAATTAATAGACCACTTACAATTGATTTATTTAGAAGATGAAGAATTAATTTACTACAATAACATCTTATAATTACCTCTCACTTTCTTCAATCTACCTTTCCCCATCAAGTGCTCCCCTTCGAATTTATTAATGGGGTTGGGATACCAAATGCGATCTATGTGGATTTTTGCTGCAAACTTAGGAAGATATTCAGTAATGTACACCATAGTTTGGTATACCATATATCCCTCCACCATAGAACCCTCAGGATGTGCTCTTTGTCGAACCAAAGCCTTCAAAAATTTCAAGTGCCTCTCAACCATCCACATTGACCTAGTGTGTACAGGTCCACACAATTCGATCTCCTCAACTTGGTGTATGAGGTAGTGTTCTTGTGCATTGAAAAAAGTTGAAGGTAGACACTTTTGCATTTCACACATTAGATGAGGGATTTTTCTCTTCCAATATTTTATATCTTCCTTGTGGATTTCTTGAGATGACAACCACCTAATTAAAGAGATTGAAGACGCAAAAATATATAAACGAGACTTTACAAAATAATATACAAATATATTGCTTAACAAGTAAAACAAATGGCAAATATAATATATATACAACAAATTGAACAAACATCACTACTTACCTCATGTATTTTCCAAGATCATATATGACTTGCTTGATATTATTGTTGAAGTGGTCTGGGAGAGATAGAGGTAGAACGTACTACAACAATTATAAAATGATCTTTTCATTGTTTTCTAACATAATACAATGAAAAGTACATGCGCAGTATACAAATATATAGTAAATACACAAGAACGCGAATTACCTTAATGAAGGTATGCCAATCATGCGTTTTCATCCCTGGCCCAAATTCACTCTTCTTTGATATGAGATTGTTTATGTTCGCAGCAAATCCTGTGGGAAATCAAATTTTTTGTATGACTTCTTTTATAGAATTGCTTTGCCGCTCCGTTAATAACCAAGGAAGGGCACTTATATTAATCTGATCTCCATTACTATTTGATTGAATGACATTTTTCATTGCATGATTGGATTCCACAATGTCACTACAAATTTTGACAATTGTTTCTTTGTCACGCCTTCCATCCAATATTTTCCATAATGTCTCTGTTATATTCTTTCCAATATGCATTGTATCAAACAAATGCACAATTTGTAGTTGCTCGTAGTAAGGCAACCTACTGAATTGTCTGGTATAAATTTTTAGTCCCTTTGTAAGGTGGCCATCCATGCCTTGACGACCTTCAGTATCATCAATTACATCATCAGTAAACAAAACACGATAGAAAAATTCAAATTCCAAACATAAACCATTAGATGGAATGACATTACCTTGACGATTAATTCTATTATATTCCAACTTCCATAAATGAGGAGTCATTCTTCATGGCTTTGATGTAGTCTCTTCTTTCCCATTGAAAAGATGTTTTTCAGTATTCTAGTACTTATGATTTTTGTGAAGGAAGTGCCTATACTCATCAAACACCTGCTTTCCTAAACTTTTTGAATGACGGGATTTCCTCTTTGGACCACAAACTGGACATGCAAATTTTCCCTTTGTTTGAAGACCTACAAGATAATGTATAATTCTATTAAATCTGTTAATTTTTATAATTATAATTATCATGCACAACTTGAACACTATAACATACCACAAAAATGTGTTAGCCCTAGGGCATCATGTATTGTCCATACAAGCATTGCATGGAATTGAAATTGTCTTTGTCCTATTGGTCTAGAGATGTCATACATGGTCACACCATTCCATAACTCTAGAAACTCATCGATAAGAGGCTCAATATATAAATTCATATCTTTAACTTGGTACTTGCCTAGTGGAATGAACAAAAACATTACATATTTATTATGACCATTTTACTGCAATATTTATAATTAAATGTAGATGACTATTAAATGATAAAATACCTGGAACAATCATTGCCAACATTATGTGCTCCCTCTTTATTGACATCCATGGAGGAATATTATTGCTGATAACAAAAATAGGCCACACCGAGTAAACAGATCTCAACTCTCCAAATGGATTGACACCGTCCGCTGCCAATGAAAGCCTGAGATTATGAGGTTCTTCTTTAAAGTGTGGCCACTTTTCCTCTATGTCCATAAATGCTAAACCATCCGTAGGCATTTGAATAATGTCATCTCGATTTCTATTGTGTGCATGGTAATCCATAAATTGTGCCAAGCTAGTGCACCTGAATAATCGTTGCATACGTGGAATAATGGGAATATAACGAAGAACCTTGCAAGGCACCTTTTTTTGTTATTTGATCTATTCGATATCTACTGATATGACATTCAGGGCATTCTGTTCCAAATTCATGTTGTTTATGATATATAATATGATCATTGGGACAAGCATCTATTGTTTGATACTCCATTCCAATATCTTTCATAATGGCAAATAATTCTTGGTATGAGCGAGGTAGAATATTTGATGGTGGTAAGAAAAACTCACCTATCAATCTACAGCAAAAAAAAAAAGTTTGAGGTGTTAATATAAAGAATATTAATGGTACATGATTCACCATTTATTAACTGTAATGACATGTATGACACACCTTAACATACGAGAGATTGTTTTGTTGGATAAACCATTCATAACCTTCAAGTTCACCAACAACAATACAACAGAGAGAAGAGTTGTTTGGGAGCCTTTGTAAAGGGGCTCATATGCCTTCTCAAGAAGAGGTAAATCATGAACATCAAGGTCATCCTAATCATCATGATCAGCTGTGCCAGTACTAAATGTGTCATGGATCAATGTATTTGTACCATCATCTTCAATTGTGTTTTCTGGTGCATGATCGTCATCTTCCATGGGATCATTATCTTCAGCTTCGATATTCACACCTCCATGTTCCTCCACTTCCAAAACCATATTCTCATGGTTTTGTTGATCCATACCATGTGCTCTAGGGTGCTCCACCTATATAAAATTGCTATACATAAATAAACCGTGATCATGATCTCATTATCAAGTGATTTCTTATGTATATAAATTGTTAAAATGATATAATGAACAACTTACCAGTGGATGATAATCATGTCCCCCTTCAATGTGACCATGCTGCCTACAATGTTTCTTAGTTGTTTTGATTATAAGTCTTCTAGTCTTTAAGCCCTTACAAATTTTGCAAGGACAATAACATTTCCCATCACCTTTTCTTTTCAAGTTAGACCATAATCTAGCAATTGTCTCCTTATTTTGTTCTTCGCTAATATTATCTGACATGGTCTTTCTTCATAGGCAAAAAAATCAGGCTATGGAAACTTCAGTGCAAAAGAATCACAAAAATTGCAAATCAAACCAAAACCGTTTAACTCTTCTTTTTCATCTTAAAACATTAAACTTAATAGAGAATGTATTTAATGTAGCTGATTGTGTGAATTTCTGAGCATTGTGTCTGCAAATTCTTACTAAAAGTTTGCCTGTTGTAGACTTTCTAAGAGACATTTTTTAGTATTCTAAGCTAATTAGGCCATGAAAAGACAGTTTTACACCTTCCAAGGGTTAGAGAACAAGGTTTACAAAAGTTGCTCATAAGGAGTATGCAACATTGACAACTTTTCCTTTCTTGATTTCTACAAACACATCTTTAGTATGAAAACCAATTACATTCTAGAACATGAGAACATGTCTATCATTAGAGACACAAGAGAATCACATTAGCCCTACACAAAAAGGCATTGGCAATTACAAAACAATAAGAAGTTCACTGTCAAGTTAATTATGACTGCATTTTTGCCCTTTCATTGGTTTTTCACTTTGGACCTGCACTTTACATTGTCTAAACTCTTTCCCAAAGGTTTGATTTGTGCTCTTTATTAATGCCCTATCTTTGGATTCTTGTTGTCCTTCATACTTGCTATTTGGAAGAGGAAGATAGCATAAACAACTTCAACAAAAGTGTAAAAATCAGTCATAATTGACTGTGACAGCCAGCTGGGCGTTACTACTTTGCCTAAAAGATCATTAATTGATCTTGGCAACCTCAAAACCCATGGGCAGGGTCAAAAACCACTCCTTGATCTTGTTTGCAAACAAATAGAAGGAGGTTTAAAGCTTTACAAACTCCAATGTATGGTGGAGAGTAAGCAAGTGAATGGAAATCAACTCCAAAATAGTGACTCACTAGTATTCTAAATGATCATTCGACTAAAGCTACAAACATTAACATGATGCATTTCTAGCATGTCTACATGAATATCTATGGTTACTGTAACGTATTTCTATCATCATGAGATTTCTACTTTTTTGGTTAGTTTAGAATAGGATGTGTGTAGATGTATATATGTAACCACAGTTATTACTTCTGACACATCAAATAGACCACAGTAGATAAAGTATATATGTAACCACTGTTATTACTTCTGACACATCAAATAGACCTACAATTCTAGGTACTAGTTTGGCTAATTTTCCCAATGATATAGAACTCTTATGAGGTTTAACCCTCAAAAAGACTTTGTTTTGAAAGTACCATTCTTACGTGCATAGCTCTTCTATATGTTTTCTACCTCCTTTAACCACCCCTTGGTTAATCTCATTTCATCATGTATCTCCTAAGAATATTTGAACCAATTCCAATCTTGTCTTCAACTAGATATCCCAAATGATACGTGTACAATACTTTCATCCATAAAGATATTTAAATGGTGTCATACCCAAAGATGCATGATAGGAGTTATTATATGCAAACTCTTCCAATGGAAGATACTCCTCCAACATAGACTATAAATCCATGGAATACATCCTAAGGAGGTCTTCGACTACTTGCTTCACTATCTTTGTTTGTCAATTTGTCTGTGGGTAGTATGTCAAACTAAAATTCAATATTATCCCAAATATTTCATTCAATATTTTCCAAAATTTAGAAATTATATGAGTATCTCATTTTGATATGATCATCTCAAGTACTCAATTCAAATGAAATATCTCTTAGATAAACTTCTTAGCTAACGTAAACAATCCATCCTAAAAAATCCTTTGGGTGAAGTATGCTACCTTGGTCAACTTATCCACAACTACCAAAATGACATCATGTTTATTCTTTTATATCAGCAACCCTTAAATAAAATCCATGCTAATAACTTGTCATTTATATTTAAGTATGTCATGTGAGTATACAAACCCTACTAGGTGTATATGCTTAGTCTTGGCTTGTTTGCACTCCAATCATCAAGATACAAATTCAATCTCATCCTTCTCAATTCTTGGCTAAAAATATAAAGATCTAAATTTTCCTACCATCTTGGCTAGTCCTAGGCATCTTGAATAAGGTGTGCTGTGGATCTCCTCTAACATCAACCTCCTCAAATCCCTAAGTTTAGAATGTACATTCTCCCTTGGTATCTTAATAATCCATCTAACTAAAACAAATATCTATTGAATCGATGGTGCAAGGGGTTTTTCTCTACATCTTTCTCCATTATGGAATAATATCTTTGAAAATTATGAACCAATTTCTAAACTTAGACCTTTTAATAATAATGGTTGCTAGATGCCTTCTTCTACTAAGGGCATCTATTTTTCTATGTTTCATCTCCTTGTAGTAATCATGTTTGCACTCCAATCATCAAGCTACAAATTCAATCTCATCCTTCTCAAGTCTTGGCTAAAAATTTAAAGATCTCAATTTTTCTACCATGGTGTGTTGTGGATCTCCTCTAAGATCAACTTCCTTGAATCCCTAAGTTTAGAATGTACATTCTCCCTTGGTATCTTAATAATCCATCCAACTTAATTAAATATCTATTAAATCGATGGTCTAAGGGGTTTTTCTCTACATCTTTCTCCATCATGGAATAATCTCTTTGAAGATTATGAGCCACTTTTTCAAATTAGACCTTGTAGTAATCATGGCTGCTAGATGCCTTCTTCTACTAAGAGCATCTATTTATCTATGTTTCATCTCCTTAATGTATTCAATCCCAAATTTATATTCAATAAGAAACTATATCCATCTATTTTTGTGAGCATTAAGATTGGGTTGAGTAAATATATATTTAAGGCCTAGGTCATCCATCTTCAATTCAAAAGGCCTACCCAAAAGATAGTGCCTCCACATCTAAAGCACATGAACTATGGCATATAACTCTAGGTCATGGGATGCAAAGTTTAACTTATATTATTTCAACTTGGACTAGACTATAAGCAACCACTTGCCCATTTTGCATTAGCACTCCTCCTACTCCTTATCTTAATTCATTTTGTTATCACCATGAATTACCCATTTGGATTGGCTACAATCAATATAGGATCTGAAATGAGCTTCTTCAAAAATTGGAAAGCTTGGTCACACTTCTCATTCCACTCAAATATTTTCCCTTTCTGTGGAGTGAAGTGATTGGTGCTACAATTTTAGAAAATCCTTATACAAACTTATTGTAGTATCTTGCAAGTCCCATGAAGCTCTAGATTTTAGTTACATTATGTGGTGTAGGCAACCCCACAATTGCTTTTATTTTCTCTAGATCAACTACAATCCCTCCCACTAAAATCATAAGGTGTAGATAATTCACCTTGTCCTTGTAGAAAGTACACTTGAATAGCTTACCAAAGATCTTATTCTCCCTTAAGAATTATAAAACTATCCTCAATCTCTTGGTGCAATGTTCAATAAATTCATGAAAGTTGTAGCATTATTTGACTCAAATGACACTAATGTGAAATCGTGGTAGCCATAATAAGTCCTAAAATCTAGCTTTTAAATATCCTCTTCCTTAATCCTCAATTTGTGGCAGCCATATCTAAGGGACCTATCTTAGATAATATTATAGATCGTCTCATATGATCAAAGAGATCATTAATCCTTCATAGGGGATACCCATTCTTGATTTTTACGTTCACAATTTATGAGACTTCACAATTTTCAGAGGTGTTTGAAATGAGCGATTAGGTCAAACAAATTATGGTATCTGTTGTTTTTTGAATTTGGTAAACTAATGATTGGGTATGTGTTGTTTTGAATTGAGCAAGTTGGAAATTAAATGTTTGTGTATGTATGTTCTATCGAATTGACCAATTAGCTGGCATATGTAGGTATTTATGGGCTAAGAGGTGTGCAAGTCCCTGATCCTCTCCAAACAGTGTTCACGAGATGGGGTAGTGATCCCTTTAGTCTTGGTTCCTATTCACATGTTGTAGTTGGGGCATCTGGCCATGATGACCTAGTGAAGAATCCTCTAAAAGAAGATTTAGAGGATGCCAATATAAAGACATAAAAGCATTTCTGTAAAAATAAACAATGATGAAATTTGAAACTGTTTGTTACAAATTAATTTTGAGTACTCATTCTTTCTATTCACATCATTTGATTTAATTAATCAGAAATGATATATTAGCAGAGAACGTGGGAGATAGTAGGGTTTTTTTTGCAGGAGAGGCCACCAATAGGCGTTACCTTGCAACAATGCATGGTGCATTCTTGAGTGGCTTGAGGGAGGCAGCAAACATTTCTAGAGTCAGTTAAGAAGGTGATTTTCGTTGTTTTAGATTAGCTAATAGATTTTATTGGCACGAGAATAACAATGAATCCACCATACATACATACCAAGAAACAAAGATGAGGCCAGAGGTGGACAAAAGCGAGCCAGAGGTGGAAACTTCAGCCAAAAACCCTTGCTTGCAGTGTAGAGATCGCTCCGATGGGGGGGCAGGCGCGGCTTGCTTTCAAAATGAAAATGAGTTGTCTTTTTTTTTTTTTTAATAAAATGCCCGATGTCGTTGGAATTCCGACGAACATGGGCATTTTTTTGTTTAAAAATAAAATTTTCACACAATGCTCCTTGTCCGTCGGAAACCTCCGTCGGAATTTGACCCCAAATGTATTAGTGTGGTTTGAGTGATGATCATTGGGTTGATGTCTTAGATAAGTCTGTTGTTCATTTCAATATTGGTCCTTACTATGAGATGGTGGAATGTGATATTATGCCCTTGAGAGATTTCTATTTGATTTTGGGAAGAGCATGGCAATATGACAAGTGCACTATGTATGATGCTTATAGGAAAGTGTATCAATTTTCTAAGGATGGCATAAATTTTACCTTGAACTCTATGAGGGAAGAAGATGATCCTACATGGTGTATAACAAGAAGTCTAGGGTTGGCTGAGAGAATAGCTTTCCCTAAGCATCAGAATCACCGGGAGGAGGATGTTGAAGAAGCAGATGGTGCAGCAGTACACAATTGAAGTTTAGTGGAAGAAGTGACCCCAAGTACCATAGAAGGTGAAGTTGAAGAGGTAGACAGTCTATTCAGTGACTTTGGGCAGCAGATGCATGCTGAAGTGAAGAGTGAGCAATAAAGAGTTGAAAAGGAACCTTATATGGCAAAGGTTCTTGATGATGAGCAAGGGTTAGAGACCAATGTGGCTGGAGTACATAGTCTTTATCATGATGATGGAGTTGTTGAGCAGATTTGACAAGAAGAAGACATGGTACAAGGGTCACATGCACATGAGAAGCCTATTGAAAAGTAGGATACAAAGATAGTTGTTACTGATCATTATCTTACTATAGAGGTCTACATGCATGAACACTATCAGATTGGTATTTTTCTTTATGAAGGTGTCATGACCTTTATGGGATCACTACTGTATCATAGGTTACTGATGGATGACACCAAGCACCTATATTGGTCCCCACAAATGAGCACTTCTCCTCATTTTGAGATGAAGTTCATTGAGATATCTCATATCTATTCATGGAATTTTTCTAGGAATGAGAGTTTACTGGAATGGCAGTTGATGGTGTCCTTTAGACATTGTGAGAAGCTACAACTATGGTGGATGTTGATTTTTGCAGCAAGGCCTAGAGTGAAGATGAAGGAAGGAGCTTTTCATTTGGCCATGCATGATGAAGCCGAAGAAAATAACATGCCAAAGGTCAAGATGAAGCCTATATGATTGGCAGGTGTCATTTGTTTTGCAAGTATCATTTCCAAGAGGACTTGGAACTTTTTCAATTTTGGGGAGTATGGTGCAGGAGCACCTTCACAATTTTGGCTTGTTTGATCCTGATGGGATCAAGAATTGAATAAAAGACTATTGTAAGAGCCCAATTGTGTGTTTTAGGTTTCATTATAGTTTAAGTTTATCTTAGAGTTGTTTAGATAGTTTTTCTCAAGTTTTCTTTCCAATTTTGGCCCATAGTGCCTTGTAAGCCGAAAATGGCATTATAGTGAAAATATGCTCAAAACATTGTAACAAGCCTAGAAAGGAATTGGAGTAGGAGTATTTATTGATTTTACACCATCTCAAATGATTAGGTGGAAGATATTTGTCTTGTAGGTCAAAAATGCACTAAGAGTCAAAAATTGCTAATGTTGTCAAGCAACATTTTGACAAAAAGTGAGAAAAGTTGTAAAATCACTCTACAAGGTAGTTATGGAAGCCATAATGGTTGAAATGGTTTGATTTTTCCTATATAAGGACACTTCAACCATTGTAAATGGGTTGGCTTTGTATTGGCAAGAGGAAGTTATTAAATATGATTGTTTTTCATGCTTTTTAAGCTTAATCTGTTGTAACAGTCCATACAGAGCACTCTTTCCATATTTTTATTTCATGGGAGTTTGTATCATGGTTTTATGAAGGTTTTTCATTGTTTGTGTTAGGGTTTTTACTATGTTTTGGTTTATCAAAAAAAATCTTTTAGATTTTGCTAGTTGACTGCTCTGAACTGGGGTTTTGAAGAAAATGGGTTGAAACACTTGGTCTCCATGGGTAACCAAGAAAAAATGAACCTTGGAGACCAAGTTGGACCTTTGTAAATATTGTATTTTAAGTTTTTTCTGTCAGTTGTGAAGGAAAAGGTGAATTTGAGCACTTATTAGGCAAGTTGTCTAACTTGGCTAGTATTCTTCCTTAATGCTCAAAATTTGGATTCTAAAGCACCAAGTGTTGAAACAAACATGGACAGAGGTTTGCACCTATACTAGAATCATTTTGAAGGGATTGGAATACCAAACTTTACTCTTTTGCATTGTAATATGTCACTGTTTGTGAATGGATAGCAAACTCCTTGTTTTGGGAAATAAATTGGTTTTTGCTTCAAGATTTGCTCTAAGGATACATTTTTTTGTTGGCAAAATGTCTTTGATGTTGGGGCAGAGTTAAAAACTCATTTGTTTGTAGTTATGTGCAATGATGATGTTCTATTTGTGCTCCTAACCAACTGTCTTGCAGAATTAACAATGCAAAGTCAGAAAAAAAAATAGTGTTGACTGTGAATATTGCTCATTTATAGTTTGATTGCCAAGTGTTTGGCATAATGCTTTTTTGGCATTGATAGGGAAGGCATTAATTTGTTGTGGTAGAGGTTACCCAGCAATGTGGAGGCTTGAACTTATCTTGGAAGTGATTACCTATGGTGGAAGAACTAAAACCCTCACCAAACCCTACTTTTAAGCCTAAAATTGAGGACAGTCCCCAAATCTACCTCGTAGAAACTAAGACCTGAAAAATAATTGAGTTATAGAATTTTTATAAACATCCAAATCAACTCCCAAGGTGTTATTGGCCATCGTTGAAGAAGATGAGCAAAATACTCCAAATTAGGCCTACTCGGCTAGTAGCCCTTTTTAGCCCTATTTTGCAAAAAGTGTGAACCCGATTGGTGCAAGGTTGAATGGTATTGAAGAACCATTAGAAATTAATTTGAAAACACTCAAGTAAACCTCCTAACACCTTAGTATGATCAGGTTTTCTATATTTGGGGTTTAGACCTATAGTAAGGGTTTGAGTACGTCATGAGCAAGTGAGCTTGAACTAGGTCTTTGAGAACAAAACCAAAAGAAAGTATTTAACTCCTTGTCTAAACCTTTTGAAGAGTCTAAATGCTACCATGAAATATAATAAACAATGTGTGGTGAGTAGGGGTTTCCATATGTTGAAGTTGATGGGTTGAGGAATGAGAGCATGGTAGTTTGAGTTGAGCAAGTGTATGAACAAATGATAGGAAGAGCTCAAGGATGAAGTTTTAGGTTGAGTGAAGCTTCTGAAAATTGAAAGTGGGCCTTATCGAGAAAACCAAAACCTTTCCTCTCTCATTTGAAGGACTCTCTTAACAAGAAGATTATACTTGGCTTTAATTGGTCCTCCTATGGGTTTCTCCCTATCAAATTGGTATCAGAGCAAGGAAGTAGATCCTTGCAGTTAGTTGTGAGTTGTGAGAGTTGAAGATAGAAGTTCCTAACAACACAGAGAGTAGATATAATCCAAAACAAGCCATTTTCAGAACCAAGTTCAAATGCAAGGGTAAAGTATATAAAGTTGTAGTTGACAGTGGTTCTCTTGACAACGTAGTCTCCATAGAAATGGTGGAAAAGTTGAATCTACCAAGGATCCCTCATGAGTCACCTTACAGAGCATTTGGTTTGAGTGATGATCATTGGGTTGATGTCTTAGATAAGTTTGTTGTTTGTTTCAATATTGGTCCTTACTATGAGATGGTGGAATGTGATATTATGCCCTTGAGAGATTGCCATTTGATTTTGGGAAGAGCATGGCAATATGACAATTGCACTATGTATGATGCTTATAGGAAAGTGTATCAATTTTCTAAGGATGGCATAAATTCTACCTTGAACTCTATGAGGGAAGAAGATGATCCTACATGGCATATAACAAGAAGGTCTAGGGTTGGTTGAGAGAATAGCTTTCCCTGAGCATCAAAATCACCAGGAGGAAGATGTTGAAGAAGCAGATGGTGCAGCAGTACACAATGGAAGTTTAGTGGAAGAAGTGACCCCAAGTACCATAGAAGGTGAAGTTGAAGAGGTAGACAGTCCATTCAGTGACTTTGGGCAGCAGATGCATGCTGAAGTGAAGAGTGAGCAACAAAGAGTTGAAAAGGAACCTTATATGGCAAAGGTTCTTGAGGATGAGAAAGGGTTAGAGACCAATGTGGCTGGAGGAATAGTCTTTATCATGATGATGGAGTTGTTGAGCAGATTAGACAAGAAGAAGACATGGTACAAGGGTCACATGCACTTGAGAAGCCTATTGACAAGCAGGATACAAAGATAGTTGTTACTGATCATTATGTTACTACAAACGTCTACATGCATGAATACTATCAAATTGGTATTTGTCATTATGAAGGTGTCATGACCTTTATGGGATCACTGCTCTATCCTAGGTTACAAATGGATGACACCAAGCACCTATATTGGTCCCCACAAATGAGCACTTCTCCTCATTTTGAGATGAAGTTCATTGAGATTTCTCATATCTATTCATGGAATTGTTCTTGCAATGAGAGTTTACTGGAATGGCAGTTGATGGTGTCCTTTAGACCTTGTGAGAAGCTACAACTATGGTGGAGATTGATTTTTGCAGTAAGGCCTAGAGTGAAGATGAAGGAAGGAGCTTTTCATTTGGCCATGCATGATGAAGCCAAAGACAAGAACATGCCGAAGGTCAAGATGAAGGCTATATGATTGGCAGGTATCATTTCCAAGAGGACTTGGAACTTTTTCAATTTTGGGGAGTATGGTGCAAGAGCACCTTCACAATTTTGGCTTGTTTGATCCTGATGGGATCAAGAATTGAATAAAAGACAATTTTAAGAGTCTAAGTGTCTGTTTTATGTTTCATTATAGTTTAAGTTTATCTTAGAGTTGTTTAGATAGTTTTTCTCAAGTTTTCTTTCTAGCTTTGGCCCATAGTGCCTTGTAAGCCGAAAATGGCATTATAGTGAAAATATGCTCAAAATCTTGTAACAAGCCTAGAAAAGAATTGGAGTAGGTGTATTTATTGATTTGACACCATCTCAAATGGTTAGGTGGAAGATATTTGTCTTGTAGGTCAAAAATGCATGAAGAGTAAAAAATTGCTAATATTGTCAAGCAACATTTTGACAAAAAGTGAGAAAAGTTGTAAAATCACTCTACAAGGTAGTTATGGACACCATAATGGTTGAAATGGTTTGAGTTTTCCTATATAAGGACACTTCAAACATTTTAAATGGGTTGGCTTTGTATTGGCAAGAGGAAGTTATTAAATATGAATATTTTTCATGCTTTTTAAGCTTAATCTGTTGTAACAGTCCATTGTAGGGCACTATTTCTATATTTTTCTTTCATGGGAGTTTGTGTCATGGTTTTAAGAAGATTTTTCATTCTTTGTGTTAGGGTTTTTACTATGTTTTGGTTTATCAAAAAAAATCTTTTAGTTTTTGCCAGTTGATTGCCCTGAACTGGGGTTTTGAAGAAAATGGGTTGAAACACTTGGTCTCCATGGGTAACCAAGAAAAAATGAACCTTGGAGACCAAGTTGGACCTTTTTACATGTATTTTAAGTTTTTCCTGTCAGTCGTGAAGGAAAAGGTGAATTTGAGCACTTATTAGGCAAGTTGTTTAACCTGGCTATTATTCTTCCTTAATGCTCAAAATTTGGATTCTAAAGCACCAAGTGTTGAAACAAACATGGACAGAGGTCTGCACCTGTCCTAGAATCATTTTTAAGGGAATGGAACACCAAAATTTACTCTTTTGCATTGTAATATGTCACTGTTTGTGAATGGACAACGAACTCCCTGTTTTGGGAAATAAATTGGTTTTTGCTTCAAGATTTGCTCTAAGGATACCTTTTTGTGTTGGAAAAATATCTTTGATATTGGGGTAGAGTTAAAAACTCATTTGGTGGTAGTTATGTGCAATGGTGATTTTCTATTTGTGCTCCTAAGCAACTATCTTGCAGAATTAACAGTGCAAAGTCAGAAAATAAAATAAAATAAAATAAAAATAGTGTTGACTGTGAATATTGCTCATTTATAGTTTGATTGCCAAGTGTTTGGCATAATGCTTGTTTGGAAATGATAGGGCAGGCATTAATTTGTTGTGGCAGAGGTTACCCAACAATGTGGAAGCTTGAACTAAGCTTGGAAGTGAATACCTATGGTGGAAGAACTAAAATCCTCACCAAACCCTACTTTTAAGCCTAAAATTGAGGACAGTTCCTAAACCTACCTCATAGAACCTAAGACCTGAAAAATCATTGATTTCTAGAATTTTTATAAACATCCAAATCAACTCCTAAGGTGGTATTGGCCATTGTTGAACAAGATGAGCAAAATACTCCAAATTAAGCCTACTCGGCTAGTAGCCCTTTTTAGCCCTGTTTTGCAAAAAGTGTGAACCCGATTGGTGCAAAGTTGAATGATATTGAAGAACCATTGTAAATTCATTTGAAAACACTCAAGGAAACCTCCTAACACCTCAGTATGATCAGAGTTTCTATATTTGGGGTTTAGACCTATAGTAAGGGTTTGAGTACGTCATGAGTAAGTGAGCTTGAATTAGGTCTTTGAGAACAAAACCAAAAGAAAGTCTTTAACTCCTTGTCTAAACCTTTTGAAGAAGCTAAATGCTACCGAGAAACAACATAAACAATGTGTGGTGAGCATGGGTATCCATATGTTGAAGTTGATGGGTTGAGGAATGAGAGCATGGTAGTTTGAGTTGAGCAAGTGTATGAACAAATGATAGGAAGAGCTCAAGGAGGAAGTTTTGGGTTGAGTGAAGCTTGTGAACATTGAAAGTGGGCCTTATCGAGAAAACCAAAACCTTTCCTCTCTCATTTGAAGGATTCTCTTAACAAGAAGATTATACTTAGCTTTAATTGGTCCTCTTGTGGGTTTCTCCCTATCATATGGTGTCCTATGACCCCTAAGGACACATGCATGGATCCCTAGGATACCATATGACCCCTAAGAATACCATATGAACCTAGAGAGGGAGAGAGGGGGAGGAGAGGGGTGGAATGGGAGGGAGATACACCTAAGAGATCAGGAGAGTGAGATAGATTTATAAAGACTGAGTGAGAGAGAGAGAGAGAGAGAGAGGAGAGAGGAGAGAAATGAGAGAAAGAGAGATGGAGAGAGAGGGAGTGGGGAGACAGAGATAGAGAAAGGGAAAGGGAGGGGAAGAGAGAGATGGAGAGAGAGAGAGAGAGAGAGATGTGGATAGAGGGATTGGGAGAGAAAGAAAGACCTAAGAGGTGGAGGGAGGGAAGGAGAGAGAGGGTGAGAGATAGAGAGAGTTTGAGTGAGAGGGAGGAAGGGATGGAATCAGAGTACAAGAGACTAGAGAGAGAGAGGTGCGAAGAGAGGGAGAGAGGGAGAGAGTAAGAAAGAGAGGTAATGAGAAAGGGAGAGAGGGAAGGGGAGGAGAGAGGGAGAGAATGAGAGAGAGAGGATGAGAGGAAGAGACTTCAAAGATAAAGAGATCGAGGATGAGAGGAAAAAACTTCAGAGATAAAGAATGAGAGAGAGAGAGAGAGAGACTTAAGTGAAAAATAGAGACTTGATTCTCTCCCCTTCTCTCTTCCTCCCTACCCCTTCTTCTCTCTCTCTCTCTCTGTCTCTCTCTCTCTCTTCCTCCATACCCCTTCCTCTCTCTCTCTCTCTCTCTCTCTCTCTCTCTCTCTCTCTCCCCCCTTCTCCCTTCCTCCATACCCCTTCTTCTCTCCCTCTCTCCCTCCCTCCCTCCGTCCCTCCTCTCTCTCTCTCTCTCTCTCTCTCTCTCTCTCTCTCTCTCTCTCTCTCTCTCTCTCTCTCTCTCTCTTCCCAACATTTTATGGACTAACAGCGCGCACACAGTTATTAATATAGCGTGTATGGGGTACTTGGACATATTTTTATTTGCCCAAGAGCCTCAATGACCTCAAAAGAAGTTTTTCAGGTCATTGGAGCCCCACTGCAACTGTGTCTACACTTCTATCACTGTTTTATACATAGAAGTAAGTAATTTTTTTGTTTTTGCATGATTTCAAATTATTGAATTATTGTTCTTATTAGTTTTGTAAATATTATTGTGATTGTTTAATAGTTTTGATTCAAAAAATAATGATAAGATGCATATTTATGGTTATTTGTTTGTTTATGAACTTTTGTTTTTATATATATGTAATATGATTCTATTTAAGACAACCGATATCAACCATGGGAAAGAACAAGTGAGGAATGATGGAACAATGAGAGACTGAAAAGGAAAGACAAAGGCAATGTATGAAGAAATTACATGACATAAGAACAATGGGAGAAGAAGGTATGTCATCCTCAACATCTCAATTTGATTTACCAAACAAACATAATGCACCTAATGCAATTGAAGAAGCGACATTTGATTTACCGTATGAACCTAATGCAATTGAAGAAGATACCACATTGAATAATCAATTAAATAATGAACATACACCTTCTCTATTTGATGAATTGAATGTACATAATGCACCGATGTTAACACCTCTTAGAATCATTCGTAGGAAACCAAAGTATCTAATTGACATTGATGAGAATATATTGAAGCCAATGCTCGATAAAATGAATGAATGAACTTGTAGGAGAATGGTTAAAATAATATGGAAAAACTATTTTGAAAACTTAAATCAAACTGCAAGATGTCAATTAATTTTTCAAATGATTAAAAATTTGAATTTTAGAGAGGAGACAATGAAAATTCTAGGCCTAAGATCACCTGAAAGTAACAATGAAAGAACTATTGTGAGAAATCTATTTGATGCATATCAAGCTATTGGTTCAAAATCACGTACTAAATATTGTAATGCTACTCCACATGTCATTACATCAACCATAATGAGAAAGAAAATAAAGATGATCGTTTGATAAGCAAAATAGTAAGTCATTAAACGTTAGTAGAACAACATTAAGTAAAGCATTACAGAGGTGAGAAAAAATAGAGGAACCTAACAATGATTCTCTTTGAGCATTCTCGAGTAGACTACCTCACAAAGAAAAGGTTGTTGTTGATGCACTAAGAACATTAATTGAAATTTTTGGTATGACAACACAAGAGTTTCGCCCAACCAAAGAGATGTTGTTAGAAGACGAATCGGGTCTACAAATTGTGAGTCACATTCCAGACACTATTTGGATATGACTCAAACTAAATTTTATGAAAGATTCCTTCAAAAGTTTCCTCAAATAAGAATTTCTCAAAGATTTTTTTGAAATGTCAAAACCTTTTTATATTAAGATTAATCATGTACGCACCACGTGTTGTTGTAGGATGCATATTGAATTTTCCATGCACTATGATATTTTTCGTCATATTTGTTCTACTTTGCACACTAACGTTGTTTTGCAAGAATGCAATATACAAGCACCTCCTAAGTGGGTAAGATAATTTATTTCATGTGTGCTATGTAATAGACATGATGGTTGCATTTATTATAAGATGCCTGATTGGAAGGTTTTTGTGCTATATGTGGTGGTTTGCAACATTTGCCAAGATGTGTACATTTGGAGAGCACACATGAAATTGGTAGGAAACTAGTTTCTTTTGGAAAATACAAGACAATCACATATGGAGTTAAATATGGAAAAGATTTGAAGAGATGTGAGATAGTGACATGCACTCATTTATGAGTTCGAATTCAAGTTCACTAGTAATTTATACAAAACACATGGTATGTTTTTTCTCTTCATGCATGTATTGTTTGTGGGAAGAATATGAATCACAAGACTGGGTTGACAAATGGTCTTGTAGACTGTTGGTTCCCATAGATACATATCAAATTCCTAAAGCACTACAATTGAGCCAGATGGAGACATCAGTGGATTTTGGCCATGTATTTGACCTAGTGGATTTAGGTGATTTTTTGAGTTAATTTTTTTGCAAGTATTGTTTTTGGTTCATTTTTTTGTACATCATACTTTATTTTTGGTATTAATTAACACTTTATAAAATGCAAGTCATGTGTATAAAGTTATTGCAGAAGAGAACAATGAAGAAGGAATGGATTACTATTTGTGTTGTTGTGTTGAGCCAAAAAGAAAACTGACAACCACAATCATTGACGGAGAGGGTATTGCATACCCAATAGGGTGTGTTGTCATGATAGGAACATGGCTTAGGAAATACCCTATCAAGAATTTTGATGTTTGGTTGTTCGATGACTTTGAAACACACAAACATATTCTTCATTTCTATAACCTTGTTGTTGCAAAAAATATTCATTTGATGAAGTATCGTGGTAGACCTCATAACAAGATTTTATGGAAAGATCATGAATCTGACCATGAGGCAATACTTGACACAATAAGGGTTAGAGCTGATCCTGAAGGCTCACTTGATTGATTCTACAGTTCAGAGTAGAATGAATTTGAGAATTTTGTATATATTGTCGACGAATTGTTCTATATTCATTTTTTGTATATATAAATGCCCATGAGCTGATTTTTACATGTTTAGGGGCATAATTTTGTATTTATAAATGGCAATGAGTTGATTTGTACATATGTAGATGCCAAATTTTATATATTAAAAAGGCAATGAGTTGAATCGCACATATTGTAATGCCAAATTTTGTATAAAAGCCCATGAGATTATTTGTAAGACATTTTTTGTATATTCAAATAGCCAAGAGCTGATTTGACCATATTTAGAGGCAAAATTTTGAATAATATGTGACAATGTTTTGTGACTATTTTTTGTGTCTATGTTTTTTGACTATGTTTTGAGTTTATGTGATGTGATAAGGTCAATCATGAGAATTCTTGATTCTTGTATAATCATGGAGAATTATTTCAGTCATTATTGCATCATAGGGGTCATAGATTGAGTCTAGATACAATTGTCAAAAAAGTTGTCAAGCAACTTGTACATTGCGTCAGTAGGGTATGACTATCAACGTTCTGATGCTTTGGGATGCATGAGAGGAGTATGCCTAGCATAAACCTGCCCACCTGGACGCGCTCGTGATGTCGGTTTGTGCACACGATGAACCGAATCAATTCTAGCCTATCCTACAACTTTGCATTGCATGCAACTAACGATAAAATAGACAAAAAACACTAATCAATTTACAAACCCCAACTAATACTTGATTTCAATATTTTCAAACAATTGTTCAATTACCTTCTTCCCATGTTTTGATTTCTTTGAGGAATTCTTTTTCTTAGGACGAGGCCTAGACGTGGAAGGGGTACCCTAAAAAAACAAAATTAACATGAGATATTAGTACAAATAATATATTAAACATATTTTAAAAAATCTAAAATGAAATGACTTGCATATTCCATCAAACAATACATAAAAAGGGTTGTACAAAATATGATACTGTATAGCCTTGTAGGCCAAAATCGATCGCTAAGAGCATGATGTCATTAATCTAGGACATTTGGTCCCCTGTGAACACCTACAAACCAAAAATTGGACCAAGCATTAAAGATAGTAAGTATATCTTGTAATATTTTTGAATTAAAAGTGTACTATTCTATTTTAACATGTTACAAAATTTATACCTCAGGCATCGAAGTTGCAACTGTAGTAACTAGGGGAGGAGTATGGGATACCACTGCTGCATCCTGAAATGGATACTATTTGTTTCAATTTAAATCGTTGTATAAATGAAAATTCATTTATGTAGTTACAAATTTAAAGTGACTGATAAATAAAATTCTATGAATTCAAATCACCACATATGTGTCTATCGCTGATGGGAAAACACCATGTCCATCAACTCATCTATTAATGTGAAATCCTCAGTTGTGCGGACTTGACTTCTACTCCCGCAAACCATGCACGGATGAGATGTGGATCCATCTACACCAGCCGCATCATCTATCCCTGAGAATATCCCCAAGCAACTGACACACATATGTTGAATGGGCTCTCTGTCGCCACCTGGAGCAACTAATGGCTCATCATCTAGTACAATAGGGTGTGCTAACAACGTCCCATGTTGGATGATGGCACCAGTCAATGTTGTGGCCTCCTAAAGAGTCTGTAGCTCCATCAACTCTTTCAACTCTACTGGGACAGCCTGATGCACCTTGGGTTTGGATGCTGAGGGGCAACGACTCTCCGAGGCTACTTGCCTATGGGCTTCTGGTCTATCTTGGGCAGAGCCACCACCTCTACTATGGAACTCTCTCACGTCAAAATAGTTTGGCCACACATTGAGCACAAACTCACAGTATGCTTTTCTCAAAAAATACAATGGCACCTCATAATTATTACAAGGTGGATCATCAAAGACCATCCACCACCTCTACGAAAAAAGATTATTCATCTGCACATTGGTACACTAATGTATGGGAAACCTCTTTGCATTAAGAGGTAATGACTAACCAGTTTTAGGATCAATAAAAAGGGCACATATTTGTTGTTTACTAATATTTTTATTTTTCACTCCCTCGTATCATAACCCATCAGCATAGTATTGACGACACCTATCCCTAAAGTTTCCCCATTTTTTAATTTGTGTGGAAATAGCTATGGCACCACTAGAAAATGTTTCTAGGCTAGTGGCGAGGGATTTATGATGCTCAAGTTGAGATGTTTTCAATTTATCAATCAGTCTATTGATTTTAGACATATTTTGCCCTAATTGATTAATTAATTGCTCCTGTGTTTAGGTGTGTGGTCAAAAGGAGGAATTGGGGGTGTATCTTGTGGGTTTTCAGGAGGTGCATTTTGTTGTTCTTGTTGTGGATTATCATAATCTGGTTTTTGATAGAAAAATGAAAAAACCTAATCAAAATTAATGAAATTAAATTCAAAACGTAAAAAAATTTGAACAAACAGGAAAGAAAGACAAAAATCAACAAAAACTAACCTTGATCCATAGTGTCTGGAGGATAAATGAGGCACCCTGTTCGTAATTTGGCAAAGAAAATGGGGTAAAAACGTGGCTATCATGGGAAAATAAGACCTAATTTTTTTTTTTAACTTTTTTTGACAAGTACCACGTATGCGGTCCTTTAGGGCTTATTAGCGCGTACACGCTCATTTTCCTAAAAGTATCGTGTATGCACTAACTTTCCTAAAGGTAGTGCATACGCACTCACTTTCCTAAAAGAAGCATGTACGCACTACCTTTTCTAGGCTCAGGAACAAAGTACCTAAGCGCTTACGCAGTGATTTCAAATTTTATAACCACGTACGCGCTGCTTGTTTTTTCATTTTTTTTTGGGTTGTGTCCACTTTTCTTACCACCATCTTTGTGTACATACCCTGCAGCTACACCAATGTTATTGATTGGCTATTCACTATCCACTTGTGCATTTGAAACTGATCGATGGATAAGAGAAATGTTTCCCGCAACCACTTTCGGTGACACATGAATACCCAAAAGGTTGAGCATGTTCTGCATTGCAAATGAATCTTTGCCAACGTTAATCTCGAATGTGTTGCTTGGTTGTATGTCATCTATCAAGAAATTAGGATTGAGGGGCCACATATCAGTCCTTTTGAATCCTGCTACAATGTTCGAAATAGTCAACGCCTTGGCCAAAGACTTGCTGCCTATTTCTTCTAGTTTCGGCCTCTTGATTTTTAGATTTGAGAACCTTTCTATCCATGTGGCTCTTTCTAATATGAAGTAGGTCTTGAATGGAGAGAAAACACTCACATCGAGTGGCTGCAGCCTATGAGAGGTGTAAGCTAATAATGTGAGAAAGTCTATGCTTATCATCATTACCTCCTGGATGGTTTGTAGTGCAACATGGCTACCATGGCCATCAAATATTAGCAAGTTCATGTTGGTGGTTGATACACCCCCTAGAAGAGAGTGCTTGAAGTGGTGTAGCCAATTCTGGAATAATTCTTTGGTCAACTAGGAATGTTGTTGTGCTGCCATGCAAGCACTCGGCTCACATTTCGAGATATAATTATATAATTTCCTCTTCCCTTTGAACAAATAGAAGCCTGACATGCTTTTCCTAGAAGCATTAACGCACCAAAGTATTGTAATTCATTCATGGCTCTTTGAGAGTATATAAGAAATGTTTTGGCTTCCTTTCCTCACAAGCACCTCATAGCCCCATTTCTGCTAGCCATCACACTAGTTTCCTCACAGTTCCAAATACGAGTAGGACCATATGGATTAATGGCATAGGCTTTTGATATAGTACCATAGAAAGCAGACACAATTTCTAGTCTCAGACTCAATGCCCTGTCTTTGTCAAGGCCTTCAGCTGTCTGCAAGCTGAGTTCCAGATGTCGGGCCTTGAAACCACACCGCCATGACTTCCCAAGCATGCCATCCTTGAAAGGGGTTGGTCTAGTCTGCCCAATCTAAGAGACAACTACCTTCAAGTTGATGATCTAGAGATGATGACCAACTGCAGCCATCTCTTGGCACCACTGAGAAATTTCTTCTTCTTCTTTAGTGGTGAGGATTACTGGTGGACTCTTCTTGGACATGATTGTGAGACCACCCAACCATTTCGACAGTTTTACATTTGGGATGCCCCATTTCTTTGATGCACCCCGTATGGAAATTTCATTGTACTCAACATCATGGAGTGCACCTTCCATGTCTGCTGCTGATCACAACTTCTATTGCATAGTAACTTTTACTGGAGTTGAAGGTGGAGTACGATCCTCCATTGTGGGAGGGATTGGCTATTGATTGGGATCCTCTACTGCTAGGGGTATAGGGTCTAGATTGTTCTCAACATGAGGTGAGGCTTCTACTTCTACAGGGAGAATGAATCCTCTTTTATGTGAATGAACCCTTGTGCACGTTGATCTCTTTTTTGTACCATGAGGAGCCATCTTGTCTGCCTTCCACATCTGCACACAACAACAAGAACATGTATGTTAGTTGTCCAAACATTTAAATTACATAGATTAATAACAACTATACACTATTATGACTGATATGTTTAAATTTAAATGTCACAAGACAAATGGTATATTATTTGAAATTTGGTACTGTGAGATGGAAACAACTAACCATGTGATGTTGTAGACTAATGCATGTTGATCAATACTAACAATGATGCTTGTTATGGAAGGGAGGTGCATTTTCAGATTCAATGACGACACACTGTAAGATTTCAGTGATGCTTGAAAAGTAGGACTATGGTTCCCTTTTACGAAATGTAATATTTTGTCTAAAGTTAGGCCGGATTGTACACTTGTATAGACGAGGTTTAAAATAGTTACTATTTTAAACCTGTAACACTTATTCTAGTAAGGATTCAAGGTCGAAACCTTTTAGGTCCAGTAGATGTGGTGGTGAAGTTGAAATGGGTTCTTTCCAAAGAATTACTTGGTTGTATAGTCGAGAAGGGGTGTTAAGATTACAATTAGGTTGAATCTATAATTTGGTAAAAATCTGTGATGTGACTTTTTTAATGAATACTATATGAAGAAGTTGTTGCCATGATAGGTTTTCAAAGCATTGTCAAACTTTAGGACCATGGTGTTCTAAGAAAAATCTATTGATATAGTTGGTTTTCCATGATTAAAGGTTGAGCTTGAATAATTTTGAATAGAAACAAGATCTTGTGGAGAATACAAGATCATCACAAGGGTATGGACAGACAAAGAGTTGGTGAACATAATGAGCATGCTTCACAATCCACTCTTGTTGTGATAAAATGTGTGGATATGGGATGTGAATAGGCCATTCTTAGTCTGGAATAGCTGAATGGGACATGGGGAAAGATTCGCAGGCATATTTGAGAATTTCATAATCTACAATATTTGGAGGTAGGGTTGCTATAAGACCTTGACATGTTAGTGTGTGATGGACCTTCAAATAGTTTTTCTTATCTCATAATTGTTTACAATCTGATAGTGTTGATATGTGTTTGACATTTCCATGCTCTGCTATGTCCATGTGCGTTGTTTGGAATGTATCATTCTGACATGTCCATAGTCATCTACATCATGTTTTAGATAAAAAATATATATCATGTGACCCCAAAACATTAATTTACAATACAAGAATGAGTGGTCATTTACAAACATGGACATGACAATAAGCATGAGGGTGATAGTGAAAGGATAAAGAGGATTAAATTTTTTGAGTAATTCAAACAAAAATCCACATCTATATATACATATATAATCAAAAACAAAAAGCAATGTATCATATGAAATTTTGAATTTACATACATATATGTATATACAAATATGCACATCTGTATATACATACATGTACATGATTTTATATATAATTGTATTTCATCATTTAAACATATCCATTTCCATATATGTATATATAAAATAAAATGGCTTTTGGTTCACTGTTTGTTTCACTATGTGAATTGACTTGAAGGGTCTCATTGTAAATAACTTTGAGGGATTCATTTGAACAATTTCAGTGTATATACATGTAGGTTTGTTTTGAATCACGGTGTTATGCATATTTTTCATGTCATGTTACAAATGTAGGTGTCTTTTGAATCACGGTTTTATGCATAGTTTTCAAGTCATTGTTACAAATGTAGGTGTGTTGTGAATCATGGTTTTATGCACAATTTTAAATTGAAGAGTTCTAGTGTATATACATGTAGGTGTATATATAATACTTGGTTTCATTGTTTGAACGTGTTCCTTTCTTTAATACTTGTTTGGATTAGAAGATTGATTCGATGTTTGATTAAATGTTTCAAATTCCTTGGTGAATGCTTGAAGAATTAGTAGTGTTAAAGGGATCGTGAATTTTAGATTTAAAGTTAGTATACAAGTGTAGCGTCGTAAATTGTACGCACTTGCTAGGGTGGTACAATTTCACACCTAGTTTAGCACCCGCCTTGGCGCATTTTGCATTTTGCATTACATTTCCCCTTTAGCACTTAATTAATTAAATTAATTAGGTCTAAGGTCCTATTTTATCATCTCCCATATCATAAAGTTGGGCCCTTTCATTAAAGTGTGCCCCTTTCATTTTATTCTTCCAATACATCATTTAATCAAAAACCCTAATTAGGTCCTATTTTGAACTTGGGGGCTTGATTTCGGGGGTCAAAACATCTCAAAATCACCTGTAACTTCGGGATTCTCTCTAAAATCATCATATCTGACGGCCCTGAAAATTTGGTGAAAAGTTGTCGGGACCATGGCGCCCGTGCAACATGGTCCCGGACATTTTTCCCAAAATTTTGGGAGCACGATCCAATCATAAAATAAAGCTTAACCCCAAGAAATTGGTGGGATATTCAATCTCTAGGTCGGCCAAAAGTCGAAATTAAGACCTAGGGTTTCATACATAAAAGCTCTCTTTCCTCATTGGAAGGGATCCGATTTTTGGCTTTCGAGGACCTCATATGCAGCGAAAGAGCAGATCTTTGAAGACTTCAACAACATTCAACATCCATCTATCAAGTATTCATCAATTTCATTCATTCATTTAGGGCTTGGAAGACATTGAAGAACAATAGGAGATTACCGACTGAAGATTGGCTTGTACTCCTCCCTTGAGGGTTGGGTATGATTTCATGTTGTTTTCATGTCTTTGCATAAGCTTCAATATATCATTTATTCATACTTTAGATCACTTTGCATCTTGATTTAGAGCATTTACATTATCATTTACAAGCAATTAGGGTTTACTTTCTAGGTTGCTCTAGTTTGCTTTCTTGCATTTAAGGACCTTGCACACACACTAGGTCTGCACACACAATACATTTTACAATACAACTTGGCTATTCGTGGAGGTGGAAATCACCGAAGCGGGGGTTTGACTAAGGCAAAACCCTATATAGCTGCCCAAACACCTTTTCAGATATAACTGTAGGTTTCGGGACTCGGACAACGCCGCAGGTTGCAGATCCGGGAGAAGCAGACTGAGACCGACCTTCCCACCAAATTTCAGAGAAAAAGACCAGGACAGGGGCGTGGGGTGCCCTGGTCCTGCCAGGACAGGGGCGCTGGGCGCCCTGGTCCCTTCTGGGCGCCCTAGTCCCTACTGGGCGCCCTGGTCCCTGGGACAGGGGCGCTGGGCGCCCTGGTCCGACAGCATTTTCAGCATTTTTGACAGCTTTTTCCAAAGTGCAAAAACAGCAGTTTCCGGAGCAGTTTCAGGGGCAGAATCAGGACAGTGGCGCTCGCGCCCCTGTCCCGAACATTTTCAGTCAGATTTTAACTCCAGGTATGCATTTTCATTCTTGTCTTATCCTTGTGTTTACAGCTTTCCATCATTTAAGTTCAATTCTGCAATCTTGTCATTAGTTCCTACTTGCATTTTGAGGTTAGGGATTGAACTTGCATCATTTTATCTTTCAATTTCAACAAGGGAATAGAAATCCTAATAGATATCCCGTGGCTCTCTCTTTCACAAAAAGAAGTAGCCAATTGTGCGATATCTCTAGGCTCTTTCGTATTCCGTAATGTGTGTCAAAAGGTAGGATTAGGGCATGTTAACCTAGTCTCACTTTTTCCCCTACACATTTTGGTGAACCCGACGTGAATCTATCATTTGTTCCTCTTGCATTGCATTTCTTAGATCTAGATCTAGATTTAGTGTGTTTTCATTTCATTTTCATTAAAAAAAAAAAAAAAGAAAAAAAGTGTGTTTCTTTGCATTGTGTGTTTAAATTTTATGCAATTTCAAAATGTTAGATTTTTATTTGCAAGATGTTCATATTTGTGATGATTATGAGTTAGATGAAGCTTTAGATGAATTTTTGAAACCTAAATATACCAAACCTTCATTTTACCAAAAACTCATAAACATTGTTACTATGCCATTTCGTTGTGATGAGAAAGATAAGTCGAATGATTCCTCTCAAGGGTACATTCCTATCAGCTCTTCCACTAAATCTAGTAACATGGTTGTTTTCAATGATTCCCTCTATGAAGAGATATCTCCTTTTGAATCAAGAGATAAACCTTTTAATAGATATGATCATGCTTTGTGGGATGATGCCCTTGATGCCTTTGCGTCTCCTAAAAAATGCTCCCTTCATGAGGATCCTTGTGTGCAAGAAGATGACATTATCCCTACATTTCCTAGTGATGGCCTTTCCTTTTCCAACAAAATTCCCACTGGAGATGATGAATTAATGATAAATGCTTACCCTTCTCCTAAAGTTGGTCTTACCCATAAGCATCCCTTAGAGAAAGAAGATGAAATAATAAGCAATTTCCTTAATTCTCTCTCCCCTAAAGATCATATTGAACATATTTTGAGGAAAGAGGATGAGTTTAACACATCTATTGATGCTCTCCCTCCTAAGGATGAGGAATTAATAAACAATGTTATCTCCTCTCCCGAAATTGACAATACTTCAAACATTCCTTTCAACAATCTCACTATTTGGGATGAACCATTAGAAGAAGGTATAGATTATTCTCTACCCCTAGCCAAAGGGGATGAAATCAAGATTGGAAACTCCCTTGATAGTTTCTCCCCTTCCTTGAATCTCAATTATTCTCCCTCTAAAAATAAAGCATCTCCCTCTCCTCAACTTGGTTCTACTCATAAGGAAACCCTAGTTCAAAGCAAGATGGTTAACATTTCTTTCAAAGATCTCCCTCTCAAAAGTGAGACTTTAGAGAGTAGTGTTGATCCTTTTCCTAGAGAGTTTATTCCCCATGTAGATCCTGTGATGATAGAGGATGATATGGCCTTTCCTAGTATTACTTTTCCTACTAGAACATCAATGCCTACCCCTGGTCTCTCTCCTAAAATTGATTTAATCCGTGATAAGATTTTAGTGCAAGAGAAGGCTATCAATAATTCTTCCAACACTTTTGTTCATTCCTCTAAACCATCCTCAATCAATTTGATACATGTGAATGAGACACCTAACAAACCTCTCTTCACTGTCCAAGGTGCTTGTCCTTCTCAAAATTCTCAACCTTTAAATAAGCCTATCTTAGTGGTTCAAGGTGGTTATGCTAATGATTCTTTTTGCACTCCTAAGAAACCTATTATTACTGTGCAAGGAGGTTATTCTTCTAAGAGCCCTTATGAGTATGCTAAGCAACTGACTAGAGAGAGTTATCATGCGGTTGCTCATACCTATAACACAAGAAACAATAGGCAACCTAGTCCTCCTCCAGTTATCCCCACTTCACTTCCTCCTTCCCAACCTATTCTTCCTCAAGCGCCTCGTATTTCACAAATGCTTAGTAAGGACTATGATCTCATAGAACAACTTAAAACTACTCCGGCAAAGATATCTCTTTGGGATTTGATACAAACTTCTTCCGCTCATCATGGAATGTTACAAGATGCCTTGAAAGATTTGAATGTTCCTCCACCTAATACATCTAGTAATATAGTGTCTTTGGTTAACTCTGTGATGAATCCTAAAGCTCAAATTGTGTTTACCCAAGATGAGTTGCCTACTAGTGAAATTCAACAACAATATGATCCCTTGATGATTGTGGTTATCATAAATGACACTGCTATAAGACGAATACTGGTAGATAATGGCTCTGGCCTTAATGTGTGTAGCATTAATCTATTGCATAAGATGAATGTGGATACATCCCTTATTGAGCCTGACTCTCATCCCATTCGAGGCTTTGATAATGTGGCTAAGTCTTCATTAGGTATTATCACCTTACCCGTCACAGTGGGACCTGTTACTTTGCCTACTCCTATCCATGTTATGTCGGGAAATTTAACATACAACTTGTTATTAGGGAGACCTTGGATTCACAGTATGCAAGCTGTCCCCTCTACATTGCATAGACAAGTTAAATTCATTTATAACAATAAGACATATACCTTGATAGGCGATACTAATCTTCAGGCTTGTTTGCAAACATCTACTTCCAAAGGGAGTTCTTCTAAGCCTTCCTCTTCTAGTAATAACTCTTTGAACAAGATACCTATGGATAAATCATCACCCTCTAATAATCAAAATTCTTTGGATGAGCCTAAATCTCCTGAAGAAGATCCTTCTGGACTTGAGTCTACACATGAAAAGGCTTTTGATCCTGAGAAGGTTCTCGCGGAAGACGATTGGGGATCTCTTGATTTTAATCCCACCTTTGTAGGTGAGTATAGGGTTCCTCCTAGAGATTTTAAAGGTAAAAAGAAGGAAGAAACTAGAGATCAATCAGTCTTACCTGAATCTATGAGCAATAATTTTGTGGCCGCTTCTCAAACTTCTTCTCCTCACACCTCTCATTATGAAGAGTTTGATTCTTTGTCTTATGAAAAACCACCTTCTCTTCCTGAAATGGCTGATCGTTATGGTCGTGGTTTTCGCATTTTTGCTAAGCATGGGTATCATGGAAATGGTTGTGGCGCTCATGAACAAGGGATAAAAGTTCCTCTAGAGACTAATTTTCACAATTATGCCTTTGGACTTGGCTATAATCCTTGCAAATGCACTAAAGCATCTAAAAGACCATCTCTCAATGTGAATGCTATATTTAGTAGTGGTGATGATCTCACTTCAACTAAATCATCTTCTACTTCTATCAACTCTCATTCCCCTCATAAGGAAATCTTGGCAATGAACAAATCTCTTTATGAATCCCCTCAAATTTCTAAATCCACTTATGAATCTTTATCTCCTATTCATCATAAAGTCCTTTCCTCCAGGGATAAGGCTCTAATAAATTACACTCATCCCTCTTCTAAGAGTTCTTGTGACTTTTCTTCTTCAATTTTATACATGTTTTTGATCTCACTTATAGTTGAGCATTTAGCATGTCATATTCAAATACCTCATTCAATCTATCATGTCTTTAAATAACAGTAATGGCTATTATGTTGCTCATCATTATGTGACATTGGTAGCTCATTTACTGGGGGCTCATTGTCATTCATGATGGTACAATTTCAAGTGCAATCATATTTTTTTTTTTTGAAGCAACATAATAGCCTAATTTTCTTGTTCCTATGGGGACAAGAGTGATTTCATATATCTCTTCTTTTGCTTATGTCCAAATCTCTCCCTAGAAGATTGTGTAAGTCCTTCTCATTGAGGCAATGATCTTTCCTTATTTTTATCTAAGGATCCACTTTTTTTCCTATTTCGTGGATGGTGTGAACTTTATTACTTGATGTTATTCCTTGTAGGCATTTGTTGTTTGTTCAAGGATTCTCTCTTACAAGAGGTGTAAGTCCTTGACTACAACCTCTTTTGCACTTGGTAAAATACATCTATAATGAATTCACTCTCCCAATTGGGTTAAAAGGAGCATCATCCTTCATTAAGAATCACTTTCACCTCGCGAAAGAAGGTATTGCATTCTTATTCTCTTCTTTGTTTTATTCTAGAAAATGTTATATTTGTCTAACTCATGGATCACCAATGTGTGTATTCATGCCTTTTTTTTCCTTTCTTTTTCTTCTCTTTGCATTTTGTTTCCATGTACATCCTTCATCTTGTGTTAGAGAACTCTCAAATCCTCACACTCTTTGTTGTGTTGAAATTGAGATTTAGTCCTCTTTCTTACCAAATGATTCTCCATTAGTTTTTGATCTCATATCAAATCTTTTTGTGAGCATTTGTCATCAATATTCTTTAACAATTCGAAGTGGTAAACATGATACCCTGTTTCAACTCACTAAAATTAGCAAGCCGAAACAGGGGGGGGCATATAGCTACCCTCGAATTTTCATCACCTTCCTTAGTAAGCATTAGGTGATTTTGTGATCTAACGTGTGTTTTGTAGGGTGCGGTTCCTAACTGTGTACTGCAGATACCGCTGGGGGCTTCGTTCGACAGACTTATGGATATATCCTTTTTCAAATAATGTTTACTTTTCTGTACTTTAGCTTGCATATGCACGTAGTGTTCATATAACCGCTAAAGTGGGGGCTAAATGTAGCGTCGTAAATTGTACGCACTTGCTAGGGTGGTACAATTTCACACCTAGTTTAGCACCCGCCTTGGCGCATTTTGCATTTTGCATTGCATTTCCCCTTTAGCACTTAATTAATTAAATTAATTAGGTCTAAGGTCCTATTTTATCATCTCCCATATCATAAAGTTGGGCCCTTTCATTAAAGTGTGCCCCTTTCATTTTATTCTTCCAATACATCATTTAATCAAAAACCCTAATTAGGTCCTATTTTGAACTTGGGGGCTTGATTTTGGGGGTCAAAACATCTCGAAATCACCTGTAACTTCGGGATTCTCTCTAAAATCATCATATCTGACGGCCCTGAAAATTTGGTGAAAAGTTGTCGGGACCATGGCGCCTGTGCAACATGGTCCCAGACATTTTTCCCGAAATTTTGGGAGCACGATCCAATCATAAAATAAAGCTTAACCCCAAGAAATTGGCGGGATATTCAATCTCTAGGTCGGCCAAAAGTCGAAATTAAGACCTAGGGTTTCATACATAAAAGCTCTCTTTCCTCATTGGAAGGGATCCGATTTTTGGCTTTCGAGGACCTCATATGCAGTGAAAGAGAAGATCTTTGAAGACTTCAACAACATTCAACATCCATCTATCAAGTATTCATCAATTTCATTCATTCATTTAGGGCTTGGAAGACATTGAAGAACAATAGGAGATTACCGACTGAAGATTGGCTTGTACTCCTCCCTTGAGGGTTGGGTATGATTTCATGTTGTTTTCATGTCTTTGCATAAGCTTCAATATATCATTTATTCATACTTTAGATCACTTTTGCATCTTGATTTAGAGCATTTACATTATCATTTACAAGCAATTAGGGTTTACTTTCTAGGTTGCTCTAGTTTGCTTTCTTGCATTTAAGGACCTTGCACACACACTAGGTCTGCACACACAATACATTTTACAATACAACTTGGCTATTCGTGGAGGTGGAAATCACCGAAGCGGGGGTTTGACTAAGGCAAAACCCTATATAGCCGCCCAAACACCTTTTCAGATATAACTGCAGGTTTCGGGACTCGGACGACGCCGCAGGTTGCAGATCCGGGAGAAGCAGACTCAGACCGACCTTCCCACCAAATTTCAGAGAAAAAGACCAGGACAGGGGCGTGGGGCGCCCTGGTCCTGCCAGGACAGGGGCGTTGGGTGCCCTGGTCCCTACTGGGTGCCCTCGTCCCTGGGACAGGGGCGCTGGGCGCCCTGGTCTGACAGCATTTTCAGCATTTTCGACAGCTTTTTCCAAAGTGCAAAAACAGCAATTTCCGGAGCAGTTTCAGGGGCAGAATCAGGACAGTGGCGCCCGCGCCCCTGTCCCGAACATTTTCAGTCAGATTTTAACTCCAGGTACGCATTTTCATTCTTGTCTTATCCTTGTGTTTACAGCTGTCCATCATTTAAGTTCAATTCTGCAATCTTGTCATTAGTTCCTACTTGCATTTTGAGGTTAGGGATTGAACTTGCATCATTTTATCTTTCAATTTCAACAAGGGAATAGAAATCCTAATAGATATCCCGTGGCTCTCTCTTTCACAAAAAGAAGTAGCCAATTGTGCGATATCTCTAGGCTCTTTCGTATTCCGTAATGTGTGTCAAAAGGTAGGATTAGGGCATGTTAACCTAGTCTCGCTTTTTCCCCTACACAACAAGTTTATGTGAATTTTTATATACAAATGTGTAAAAAAGACATACATTTATGTAAATAAACATATATTGGTCATATACATATACGTAAAAAATACATATATCTATAAATACATATAATACAAATACATGTATGAATACATATATGTATATACAATTAATTGTAAAGATAATTATGTACTTATGTATGCACATACATGTATTTAAATAAGTTCCTATATGTCCACACGTTCATATATGTATATTCATACATGTGGGTATATTTGTGTGTGTTTGTGTGTATTTTCTAGATGCACATAACATATATACACCCAATATTGTTATGGGGTAGCCAACTCAGCTGTATACCTAGCTAGCGGTCAAATGTTGGTAGCCATGTGGACCCGAAGGTAGGGTGTGCACATTCTGGCTCATCTCCCCTACATGAAAGGAAAGTAGTGTGTTCACATGGGTATTAATTGTGTGTACATGGGAATTGCAAAGGGACACTAGTAATTACTTCATTAATGACAAGATTGAGTAAGGGAATAAAAATCCAATACATGAAAAATATTACAAATTACTTTGTAGATTACAATGCATATGACAATTAATATGCCACGTGGTAGTGGGATGAGGTGGTGTTTGGAAAAATGAAATGGGAAGTGATCATTGAGTTGGAAGTGATACGATATATTTTGGACGCCACAATATGAGCGAAAGCAGTAAAGTTGCCATTAAATAATTGTGTTGGTAGAGTATAAAGGAGTGAATAAGGCATTTCATGGATAGTTTTGGCGGGTTTCTTCTTCTGTGTAGTGGATGAGTGGTTCTTGGGTAGTTGCAGAAAAAATGGAAGCCACATTCACCCTTTACATAGGGAAGCAACAACTGGCTTTTGTCGGAAACATATCAGGGAAAAGGTTGAAATCCATATTCAAGTACAATGATGAGGGATTTGTGATTTCTTTGAAGATGTTTCTTGGGGAATACTTCATGAAAACACGTCACATGTATCAGATAAATGTGGATATAGTTAGCATGTTGGTTGCATGGGCATTGTAGATTGGGAAGAGTTCCAAGAAGTTAAAGTGGTTGATGAAGGCATGTGTTGGGGAGGTATGGCTAGATGTCCTTGAGGGTTTTCTCCGCATCGAAATTCCAGGTATTGATTTTGATCTTGAGAATGGGGCCAAAAAAAGAAGAGTTACTACCATCTTCCCCTTTATTAGATGGAAAGTTGGGGAGGACTGACCTACAAGGAGTGTGAAAGGGGCCCTGGGGTGCACATTGTTGGAGTTGTTCCTTCTTGAGAAAGAGTTGGAGGGAGGTGCAAGTGTGGAGGGAGGTGTGGGTGTGGAGGGAGGTGCAGGTGAGGAGGGAGGTGCAGAGCATAGCCCACCCCAGCTAACAAATAGTATGCAAGGCTCATGGGTGAAGAATAGTTGAAGGTTTTCTCGATGATTTTTTGTTAAGCTTTGTAATATTTTTTATTTTAAAACTAAACATAACAGTTCATATAAAAAAATATAGTCAATGGACAAAATGTGTTTTAAAGGACTGTGAAAATGTAAAGGATTGTGAAGTTGTTTCATGACATGATTAATAACTGTGGCTTTTTGTTCAAGCTCCTCTGCTCGGTGTGCTTGTTCGGTCCTCTCTGATGCTTGCCTTGTCTTTCTCTTGTTGTAATGCATGTTTTGTCTTTGTCTATGACTGCAATGAGATGAGATCTTGTGTCTTTTATACAAACAGTTTGCGGTTTCCCCCTTTTAATGTACTGTTTTGTATTTGAAATTTGAATGTCCATTGAATTCCCATTGAATTTGCAAAGGCAATCCATTTAAGCCTAATTTGATTGATTTTTTATGGAATATGATGACCTTAAATGATTTTTGTCATAGTTGCAAGTGGGAGTAGTCATGACATGACTATTAAGCACGTGATGAAGAAACCACAAGGTGAATTATCTAGCTGGACAGATGTGATGGAGGGTTGGCGACTGTGTCAAGGTTGTCGCATTCCATGGTGCACACATGGACATAAACATTTGTTTAGGTGCTATTTGATGGGTCAGTTTTGAGTCCACATGTGAACAGGTGGCAATATGAAGTTTTTAGTTATGTTCATAATGTCGGTGTCGGAGTCTATAAGCCTGACATAATTTCCTTGTTAATGGTTTTACAAAGACATTTATTTTTTGTTATTTAGAGCCACTTTTTGGCACGGTGGCTTATGGATGTGGCCAGACTCGGCATGTTTTTTGCGGTTGTACTTGTTTGACCAATTCAATGTGACACACAATGAATATATATTTAAATATAATGGATATAATTTGTTATTAGTAATTGTTATGTTTGTATCTCGACGTTTATTGATTTCATTACATGTATATTTTGAGTTGGGATGTGCATGCTTTGGCAAGTTAGGCGGTGAAGTGTAGGGCCCAGACAACGCACAAACTATATCATGTTCTGGACCCCACGCACCTATTGGCTCATCTACCCTAGATGGAAAACAAATAAATTCTATGGGGAAGCGTTGTTTTTATTTTGCCTTACCTGTGTGTTTGATTTTTAGATTCTAATATTTTTATTTGTATGAAAACCTCTTTTTAGGCTTTTCATGTGTATGGACAAATGTTTTTGGAAGTATAACTTTTATGTTGAAAAAAATTGGGTGAACTCACAATAATGGTTCCCACTTTTTTGCCACTTTTGACACTGAGATGAACATTTTTAAAATGATCTTCAACTTCTGAGAAATATAACTTTTAAACTGTTAAAAATTTGAAGATGATGTAAATTAGTGATTTGTGGAATTTTGTCTGTAGATCCTATATATATTTTTTTCAAATTTTTTTGAAGGATTTTTTTTTAATTTTTCCATCTCCCTCGAAAAGTAGTTTTTTACAACAAACTACATTTTTTAGGAGTGATGTGCCTCCTGAAAAGCATAAATTTTTCCCTATAAATGATAAAAACTCAATTCTTTTGAATTTTGGTTTGTACCATCAATATCCAGGGCTTGCAATTGGTTTGATAGTGATATTTTTCATTTTATTAAGTTTTGAAGTCCGTCGAGTCATAATTCAGACATAGATTTACGTTTGAACACATAACTTGTTCTATATATATCGAAATTCATTTTATTTTATTTGTTAGAAAGAAGACATCAATACCTAGGGCTTAGATATTTTTCAGAATTTATTTGAATTAGTTTCCTATTTTTCCCAATGCGTTGAACAAAGAAGTTCATGTTCGGTGAAAAAACCAATATTACATAAAATTAAAAAACAAGAACATAATAAATTCACAATGTAATAAAATTATACTCATTGGAAAGCTTGCTCCAAGTACTACCATCTAATATTTTTGGGTTATCAAGATTATTTCATTGGTGCCTTGAACCAGAGGTCCGAAGTTAGAAATTCCTCATAACTCTGAATTTTTTTGGGAGAAACCTCTAACAAGAGGGTTCGAATGAACACGTGTTCGAGTGAGGGGGGGGGGGGTCCGCTCGAACCAACATGCTAAATTATGACACACACTTTTTCGTAGCGACCCGGTTCGAATGAACCCGACCTTTTCTAGCTGTCGGCGTTCGTTCGAACCCTAGCCGACTCAATTTTTTTTTTTTTGTACATTTAAGTAGAGTCGTATAAATATATATAATTTTTTTCATTTTTTAACACACAAATGATTAAAGCAATTCACATTTTTGGATGAAAGAAGACATTTGAAAATTATTTTGTGGGCAATAATTTGAAGATACTTGAAGGTTTTTTTAAAAGCATGGGGAACAACAAGAGAAGACAAAATAAGACTTTAAGGAATTATTCTCCCAAAACGGAACAAAGATATCGAGAACAAAGAAGATAAAGATATCATGATGCAAGTATGTATTTTGTTATTTATTTCTATTTAATTTTATATGTATTAGGTACCAAAAATAGTGTTTATTTGTTAGTATTAATTAGTTCAATATTTTTTATCTAATATTTTTAATGAAAATTAATTTAAAAAATATTAATTAAATTAATTTAATTTATATAATAATTCTATCTTAATTAATTCTAAATGATGTTATTTTTATTAAATTAATTGGAAATAGTAGGATTAAAAATAATCTCATTTTAATTGGAAAGCATAATTAATTTGAAATAATATGTGTATTTGCAAATTTCAAATTCCATTAACTTGCTTGATGTGTAATTGACTTTTTCTCGTATATAATTAAGTCCATTTATAATAGATAAGACCTATTAAGTCATAAAATTAATAAGATCCATTATGTCATAATTTAGGTTCTAACTTATATCATATTTAAGACACGTACTTAATTTCATGTGATAGGTCCTTTAATATTACATAATATATCTGTCTTAAGGGGAGTCAAGTATATTAATGTGAATTTGTTTTGCATATGTGGTCATATTAATTAATAATAAGGCCTATTATGTGATGTTAGGACTTATTACATTGATTATAGGTCTTAAATGTGACATAAATTTAGAACCTATTATGTCATAATAGGTTCTATTTAGATGACTTCACGTATGCAAAAATATTTCACATTATACTCAAGAGTCCCCTTAAGACAGGTATATTATGCAGATCATATTAGGATAGGTATTACATGTGATATTAGGAGGTCTATTACGAAATAATAGGTCTTACATACACATGCCATTATAGTCCACCTATTATGACATAATTTTTAAATGTCTTACTAAATGTCTTGAAAATTTGGTTTCAAATTAAACTTGGAATTTTGTTGCATTAAAAATATTCTATGTCATCTTAAATTATGTGCAGAACGGGCTCAAGAAGAAGGGAGTTCTGAAGCAGGAGATGAAGCGAACGAACCTATTGAAGAACACAATCTAGTTGATGACAACTTGTCTAAGTTAAACCAATGGAGGTTGAAGGATAGGGGTCAGGCTCCTTACCTCCTACCACTGGTATGGATGAGCATATTGTGGATCTAGATAAATAGGTGAAGAGAAATATTTCTTATAAAAATTTAGATCATTTACTTGAAATGGATGTCAGTGAGTTGAAACGTCTCAGTGAAGAACCTAAACATACTAAAAGGAGGTCAATGAATAAAAGTGCACAAGAAATAATGTCTCATTTCAACAATCTTGATACTACACTAGAAAAGGCTCAATTGTTATCAATTGTACTTACTCGTAAAGACTTAATAGATCCACTGAAATTGTTGGGTATAGATACAACAAGTCAAAAGAGGAAAAATTCTCAGCTGCAAAAATCTATTGTTGATAATGTTAAGAAAGGTTTGGTGAACATTGGTAAAAAATCTAGAACAGTAGATAAGACCATTTCAAGAAGAGTGATGTTGACATCTTTAGTAAATGAAAAATTGCCTCAAAAAAGACAAATCTCTTCACTGAGTTTGGTTTTAGTAGAAGGACAATATCAAAATATGTTAAAAGGAGAAAAAGTTTGGATGATACTACCTCATAAGGGAATTGGGCAATTATGTGTAGAGCTCCTCGTTCTAATAGAATTGAAGATGTTGTTAGGAACTTTGTGACAATTTTTTGGAATGACAATACTCATCCTTCATCAAACAGTAGAGATTCTATCAAGAAAAGGATTGGTCCTGATCGTTATGATCTCCATGTAAAACATTGGATAGACACAACAAAACATGAATTGTATGTGTTGTTTACAAAAACAAACCCTCATATAAAGATTGGACAAACCATGTTTGAATGGTTAAGGCCATATTATGTGAACATAAACAAAGTTTTTGAAACTTGTTGTTGTCATTATCAAATCGAATTTGATCTGTACTATTAGGTGTTTCAAAAGATTAGAGAAGATAGTGATGGTTATGAAAATGCTCCTCCTAAATGAACAAGTCAATTCATAGCATCCATCTTATGTGATAGATCAAATGATAATGCAACCAATCAAATAAATTGCATAAGAGGAATGTGTGGAACATGCGGGGACTTGGCTAAATTGCCTTTGAGAGATGAAGATAATAACATGAGGAAGATGGTAAATTGCAAGACTTACAAGTACAAAAAATTTGAAACAAAATTTGGAAAGGAATCTACAAGGTTAGATTATGTAGAAGAGGAAATACCTATTGGAACATTTATGGAAATTTTCATAAGTTGATAAAACCATACATATGCCATGGTTTTTTTTCCAAGTGGCAAGTAGAACAATTTAAAATATTAAGAGACACTTTCCCACTTGGAACTATTCTATCTGTAGTGGACTTCACAGAAAATTACTATTTTGCACATCAAAAAGAGATTCAATCAGAGTATTACTTTTCAAAGCAAATCACTATTTTGGTGCATGTGTGTTATCGACATGAATAGATGGATTTGGATGGTGTTGATAGTACATTTAAAAATTGTGTCATTAAGAAAGAGTACCACTTCTATATCAGTGATGATAAGGAGCATGACACACTTTTTGTATAGCATTTCTTTAAGAATTTTTTTGAATATTTGAAAGAGAGAGGCATAACAATAGTTAAACATTTTGTTTGGTCTGATGCATGTGTGGCACAATTCAAATCTTTGAGGCCATTTTATACAGTATGTAGATATCATCGAAATGACAAAATACCACATGTTTGGAGTTTTTTTTAGAGTGGTCATGGAAAGGGTGAACATGATGGTGCAAGAGCTTGTATCAAATGTGCTCTAAGAAAGCATCAAATAAATTACGCAGGGATCATATAGACGATGCACATGATGTTGTTGAATGGTGTAAGAAACACTTTGAGCAACCTAATTATCCTCATGAATCATCATTGAGAACATACTGACCCATTCCATATAGAGTGTTTTGGGAGATAACCGGTACGTGTTCTCTTTTAGTATTTTATTTTAAAAAAATTTAAATGTTCCTAGTTCAAATGTTTCAATTTAACAACTTGATCTACATGTATGTTCATGTACACTGAAGAGGGAAAAATAGATTTGAAAGGTAAACTGATCAGAACATAACAAAATACACATGCAAAATGCTAAAATACCATAAAAAGACCATTTCACCTTGCTATTTCACCGTCTCCTTCGGATTGAGCTTGATGAAGTGAAGGCGCCCCTTGATAATGCTCCACTTGATGTGCTCCTTTGATTGTTGGATGTGGATGGCTCTCCAATATTGTGCACAAATGATAAGGATGAGATGATCAAGTTGCCAAGATGATTTCCTGGGCTCAAAAGGGCAGCATAAGCTTACTGAATTTCGAGATGTTTTTGAATGAAGGGATGGAACCCTATTTTATAGGAAGAGGAGAGGAAAACGGATGGCTAGGATGAATTCGAGATGAAGGGCTAAGATTTACTTTTGAGGTCACACAAGGTCCAAGAGAGGGTGTGGAGACTAAGAAATATGCCTTAAAGGCATTTCGTATCTCCACACTCTATAAGATGCATTGGAGGAATTAAAAATTCTCCAAAAATGGATATTATGGGGATTAGAAGAATAAAAAGGAATTAAAAATTCCTTGGGAGAGGGAAATGCCTAGAGGAATGTGAGATTTTGAAAATCTTACATTCATCTAGAAAAAGAGCATTTAAAGCTAGTGGCTGGATGAAAGGACAAAGAGTTGACTTTGTGGCTAATCATGATGATTAGCCATTAATGACTCATTAGGAGGGGAATTAGAGGAAATGTTAGGTGGGATTTATATTTGTAGGAGAATTTGACTAAAAGAATAATGTTAAGTGAGTTTAGGGAGTTTCTAGAAGAATTTATTAGGTTAATGGTGAATTAAGAAGATGATTTGTAGGAATCATGTAGGTTAACTAATTAATTGAAATTAATTAGCTAAGAGGAAGATTTGTGAGGATTTGATTTTTTAGAAGAATAAAGACAGGGATTGATTTATTAGATAAATCAATCATATGCTATAGTGACAATATTAATTATATTTAATTAATATTGAGAAGAATTTTAATTAACATAATTAATTAATTAATTATGTGAGGAATTAAAAAATAATTAAAATAATTATTTTTAAGTGTCTACATTTTGCCCCTCTTTGAAGCAAGGTGTGATGACGCATTGATTCAAAGAATAATCTTGTTTTGATGTTGATATTGGTTTGATAAGATGCCTCGGCTCTTGATTTATAGATTACGGTATGGTGATGCCCCCTCGGGAGATCAATTGAGGTATTTGATCTTTGGAGTTTTGCGAAATTGATATCCCAATAGATTTGATTTGATTCGATTGATAAGATCTAGATTTAGTCTGGTTTCAAGAAGAATTCATCATGTATAAGACAAAGATGATCAAAGTGTCTGGTTTCAGTAAGGATTCATCCTATATAAGACATGATTGATCACAACATCTGGTTTCAGAAAGGATTCATCCTGTATAAGACATGATAAGAGCGTCTAGTTTCAGGAAGGATTCATCCTATATAAGACATGATCGATCACAACAAATGTCTGGTTTTAGGAAGGATTCATCCTATATAAGACATGATCAGAGCGTCTAGTTTCAGGAAGGATTCATCCTGTATAAGACATGATCAGCTTGTCTGGTTTCAGGAAGGATTCATCCTGTATAAGACATGATCAGATCACAACGTCTGGTTTCAGGAAGGATTCATCCTGTATAAGACATGATCAAATCACAATGTCTGGTTTCAGGAAGGATACATCCTGTATAAGACATGATCGATCACAACGTCTGGTTTCAGGAAGGATTCATCCTGTATAAGACATGATCGATCACAACGTCTGGTTTCATGGAGGATTCATCCTGTATAAGACATGATCAGATCACAACGTCTAGTTTTAGGAAGGATTCATCCTGTATAAGACATGATTAGAATCAGAACGTCTGGTTTCAAGAAGGATTCATCCTGTATAAGACATGATTAGAATCAGAATTGATTATGTGAGGAAAAAAAAAATAGAGGAAGAAAAATTAGGGTGGAAGGGATAAATGAGGAAGAGATATGAAGTAGTAGTGAGGTATTTGGAAAGAAGAATAAGAGATGCGAGACCATGGAGGAAAATGGGGGCAATTGAAAACTCCATGAGATTATTGAGTTTAGGATTTGATGGAATGATGGTGAGATTTTGTGCACAACAGATGTGGAGAGCCAACCTAGTTTGATGTTACCCTGAGTGACTTGCACCACTTCTTATAGAAATCAGGATGCCATGAGAAACCCAGGGCGTGGACTAACTCTGTAGACAAACAGGAATTTCTTGCACACAACAATGCAAATTTTAAGAAACACTAATACAAAGTTGTGGGTTTGTGCAAGGAAACCCTCATACACACCGATACCTCTTGTATATGAGAAAGTAAGTGTTGATAAACACTAGTACCAGGTCGCCGGTTTATACAAGAAGGATCCAGAACCTGCCATACTATGAAATATGCCCCAGTATGCACCTATCATAACATACCTGGATATGGAAGAACCTAGCCAATCGTAAATAGTGGCATTTGTAGGGCAAAAGATGCAAGCCTATATGAAAAAAATCTAACAAAATCTAACAAGTCTCTTCCTTGCGACCAAATGATACCTCTTGCCAAGAGTAGAACTAGGATGGACTTGGGATTGTTTCTCAAGACTTCTTGAAGCTTATACAGAGGCATGAAAGCTCAGTTTCACTGGGACATTTCTTGTTCATGACTTAGGCGAAGACTCATCATTATACGCATGTTTTATTGGGAGCCAGAAAAGAAGGAATGTTGTGCATGGGTGGGCTGGATGGCAGATGATTTGTAGTATCGACCTGATAGACAGTGGATCCGGTTATTTACCTTGGCACCCGCATAGAGGTTTTCACCAAGATACTTGCCCATAGCACCACAAATTGTTTTTCTTTCTTTTTTTTTCTGATTTTTTTCTTCTCTTTTTTTTTTTCATTTTTCTATTTTTTTTTGACAATTTAAGACTTTCTAAGGACTAAGCATAAAACCTTTTGAGGTGCATGATATTCATCGGATCATCCAAAGGATCGCCTTCAGGAGTAGCCAACTGATAAGCTCCTGATCCATATTTCGCTGTGATTACATATGGTCCAAGCCAATTAGGCTTGAACTTGCCTTTCTTTTCTCGTTCTTGTAGATTTTTCTGATTCTCCATGAGGACAAGATCACCAACTTGGAATTCTCGGGTTCTGACTTTTTTATGATAACTCATGCGCAGACGGTTTTGATATACCCGGAGATGATTCAAGGCCTTGAGGCACCTTTCATCTAACAATTCTAGCTCTTGTAAGAGGGCAATTCTGTATTCTTCCTCTGGTAGGATGTTTTGCAGCGATACCCTTAGAGAGGGGATCTCGATCTCAAGGGGAAGGATAGCTTCAGAACCAAATACTAAGGAATAAGGAGTGGCGCCTGTGGGGGTGCGGATGGAGGTGCGGTAGGCCCACAATGCAGGATGGATTTGGAGGTGCCAATGACGGCCCGATTCATTGACTGTCTTTTTGAGGATTTTTATTAGGGTTTTATTAGAAGCCTCAGCTTGGCCATTGCCTTGGGGATAATATGGAGTGGAGAAGCGGTGTTGGATGTTGAATTTTTGGCAGAGTTCTTTGACATCCTGGTTTTTAAATTGTTTACCATTATCTGTGATGATAACTTTTGGGATGCCATATCGGCAGATTAGGTAGTTCAAGATGAATTTGGATATTTGCTTGTCGGTGGTGAAAGTAAGAGGGATAGCCTCCACCCACTTGGTGAAGTATTCGGTGGCAGTGATAATGAATTTATGTCCATCGGAAGATGAAGGGTGGATTTTCCCAATGAGATCGAGCCCCCACTGCGAGAAGGGCCATGGTGTAATGAATGGCTGCAATTCTTGTGACGGTGCATGAATCTTGTCACCATGTTGCTGGCAAGGGATGCATTTTTTCATATAGTTGTATGCATCTTCTTCCATTTTAGGCCAATAGTATCCTGTTCTCAAAAGTTTTTTAGCCAATGTGAGTCCACTTGAGTGTGCCCCACAGATGCCCTCATGTACTTCACGTAATGCCCATTCGGCTTCTTGTTTATCTAAACACCTTAGGAGGGAACCATCAAAATGCCTTCTGAACAAGGTGTCTGCAAGGATGGTGTAATGGGCACATCGGCGGATGAAAGTTTGTTGTTGGGTTTTGGTGAGATGTGGGGGAATGGTGTTGTCTTTGAGGAAAGAGAAGGTTTCTTGGTAAAAAGGGGACTCTGGACCAATGAGAACACACACCATTTCAGATTCTGGTAGGTCGTATGCCAGTATAAACAATTGCTCGACCAAGAACTCGCACTTCTGACTATGTGCTGGCATTTGAAGTAGGGAGCCAATGGTGGCCATTGCATCTGCAGCCCTATTGTTTGTTCGTGGGATTTGATCAAACTTGATTGCCATGAAATGTTGCTTAAGATCTTCAACCATGGTATGGTAAGGAAGGAGTTTATCATCTTTTGTCTAGTATTCATCATTGACTTGTTTTATGACGAGCTGGGAATTGCCATAGACTTGTAATTCCTTTATTTTCCAATGGATAGCCAAGCGTAAACCTGTGATGAGGGCCTCGTATTCTACTATGTTATTAGTACATGCAAAGGCTATCTTGTATGATTTGGGGATGCCATCTCCTTGAGGTGTGACCAATAATATTCCTGCCCCCGATCCATTTTGAGTATAGGAGCCATCAAAATACAATTTCCATGTGGAGGATGTGGTAACAGTCATAATGAACTCATCTGGTAATTCTGTGAGAAGAGGATGGTCGCCTGGAAGCGGAGCTTCAGCCAGTTGATCTGCAATGACTTTTCCCTTGATTGCCTTTATATCCACATATTCAATGTCAAACTCGCTTAAGAGCATGACCCATTTAGCCATTCTGCCAATGAGAGCAGCTTTTGACAGGAGATATTTAAGTGGATCAATTTTAGCAATTAATTTTGTCTTGTTGTTTAGCATATAGTGTCGTAGTTTCTGTGTGCTGAATACTAATGCCAAACATGCTCTTTCAATGGCGGTGTAGTTGAGTTCATATCCTACTAGTGTCTGACTGATGTAGTAAATGGCGTGTTCCTTCCCTTGATCATCTATTTGCGCCAACAATGCCCCCAATGCCACTGTAGTAGCACATATGTACAAAATGAGGGGTTTTCCAGGGGTAGGTGGCATCAAAACTGGAGGTGATGCTAGATATTCTTTTAATTTTTCAAAGGCCTTTTGACAGAGGCAATCCCATTTGAATTTTGTGTCTTTACGTAACAAATGTGCAAATGGATGGCACTTGTCGGCTAGCTGTGAAATGAAACGCCTGATAGACTGGAGTTTTCCCTGGAGACTGCGTAGTTGTCTGAGAGTTTTTGGTGGAGGAATTTCCATAATAGCTTTTACTTTTGCAGGATCAACCTCAATGCCTCTGCGGGAAATAATGAATCCTAGTAGTTGTCCCGATGTGATGCCAAACACACACTTTTTAGGATTTAGGCGCAGCTTGTATTTTTCCAACCTTTCGAAGATCTGTTTTAGAATAGGGATGTGCTCTTGTCTTGTCTTGGATTTGCCTAGCAGATCATCCACATAGTCCTCCATAATTTTGTGCAAGAGGTCATGAAAAATTGTTGTCATTGCCCGTTGATATGTAGCTCCAGCATTTTTAAGGCCAAAAGGCATGACCCGGTAACAAAAAGTACCCCATGGTGTTGTGAATGCAGTTTTATGCTGATCCTCATCTGCTATCATGATTTGGTTGTATCCAGAAAACCCATCCATTAGCAATAGCATTTCATGTCCTGTTGTAAGATCCACAATCATATCTATGTTTGGGAGCGGGAAATCGTCTTTAGGACAAGCTATATTTAGATCTCGAAAATCTGTGCAAATGCGGATGCCCCCAGCAGGTTTGCCGACAGGCACAATGGTGGAGACCCATTCAGCGTAGTCTATGGGTTTGATAAATTCTGCGTCTAACAACTTTTGAAGTTCTGCCTTGACCAAGAGAGCAATATGCGGGTGCATTTTGCAGAGTTTTTGTTTTACAGGTTTTGCATCTGGGCGGACGGCGAGATTGTGAACCACCAAGGCAGGATCCAACCCTGGCATATCGGAATAGGACCATGCAAAATTGATTTTAACCTCTGTAAGGAAGTTGATGAAGTCTTGTTTCTCGATTTTGGTGAGGGATTTGGCAATGAGCACATTTTTTGGAATGACTTCAGTGCCCATGTTGATGCTATCTGTTTCTTCTATCAACAAATTTGATTTGTCCTGTGGAAGGTAACCAATGGTAGGGAGGTCAAATCCCTCATCATCAAGTGTCTTTTCCTGGTTTTCACTTTCAGATATGCCCTTTGTTTTTATTTCTTGTTCATCCAAAGGTGCCTCAGGGAGGTTTTCACCTAGGAAATCATATCTTTTTCTTTTATTATCTTTTTTGTGGACAAGGGCATTGACTTGACTACCAAAGTATCCCTTTTCATGTAGTTGAATACCCTCAATTCTATTACCGTCTTCCATATTTTGCGTTGTTAGGAGAGCAATGAGAGCATTATCGTCGACGCAGATATCTAAATTGGGTTTGTCTCGTTGGCCCCAGTCAATGAGTTCAGGATGGACAAGATGTAGCTCATGTGAAGTGGGAGGGGTTACGGGGGTGATGGTATTGATGTAAGCATCGAAGAAGGTATCTTTCTCGTATTCATAAGGCATTTCGTGGAATTCCTCTTCGTCAGTGCTTTCGATATCCAAAGAAGGACTAGAAGGGGCACCAGTGATAGTAATCTTAGGCACCGAGGTGTACCCCAAGCCTCTGTTGTATCTGTAGGAGATAGGATTTATGGGTGCTTTTCTTCCTTTCTCCTCTGGTCCCAGACCGTGTCCTTTGTAACCCATTTTTTCAACTATGGCAAATGCTTTTGGATACATTTCTTTGGATATTCTTGTTGGATCATCGTCCTCTTCCTGGTACAGCCATGAAGAGATATCTACTTCGAGGTTCTCATTATCAAGTGGGCCCCATTGCTAGAAGGTGGTGCTTTGGCATTGCATGACTGGTTTCGGGTCCTTTTTTAGCTCTTTTGGTTTGCCAAATGACTTAGGAGAGAGAGGGAGGTTTCCTATTAAGAAGACGTCCTCCAATTTGTATTCTCCACGGCCATTATCCAAGATCTTGATTTGATTATTTGGTTGGGATGATGTGGAGGCAACATTTGATGTGTCAGATGGAAGCGTTGGTGAAGGTCTATTTAGTGGGCAATGATACGGATGCTTCCCCTCTAATAGTTTGCAATATTGAAAAGGTTGGGGATCACCTTTGATAGTGATCACTCTTCCATTATAGGGGAATTTGATGCATTGGTGATAGGTGGAGGGTACAGCCTGCAAGGAATGAATCCATGGCCTCCCGAGGAGAATGTTGTAGGGGAGATCAAGATCTAGTACTTGGCAAGGGGTTTCAATTGTAATGGGGCCCACTTGAAGAGGTAAGGCGATCACACCCTTTGAAATTCTTTCTGCATCATCATATGCCTTTATTGTGATCCTTCCTGATGTGTCTATCAGATCCTCAGAAAGTCCCAATTGTTTTATCAATTTGTATGTACACAGATTAAGCCCGGATCCACCGTCTATCAGGATACGTTTGATCTTGTGCTTGTGGATGAGAGCTTCGATGTGCAAAGGTTTGTTATGGTCCTCATCTGCGGGAGCATCTTTGGAGTTAAATACAATGTGTTGCTGGGCAACAAGGTTTCCAATGAGGGTTTGAAATTGGGTGGCATTGATGTTATCAGGAACGCGTGATTGGAGAAGGGCTTGTTCCAAAATTTCTTTATGGACTAGAGAAGTCTTGAGAAGTTCCAAAATGGAGATCTGCGCGGGTGTCTTCCCAAGTTGATCAAGGAGGTCATAACGGCGGGTGGAAGACATGGGTGGAGGGTTTGGTGGGGGAGGAACTCCTTGGATGGTGACTCTTCCTCGGCGTGTAGTTGCATTACAGTTATTCTAGAAATGGGAGGTGGAAGGCGTGGCACCTTGAATGACTATTCTAGCCGGGTTTGGTCTTCTTTGGGAAGAAGGAGGATTAACTCCTTAGATGGTTATGACATTGACATGATTGTCTGAAGGTTCAATGCGACTTACTAAAAAATCAAAACCGGTTACGTGATTAGCATAGTCATAATCCATTACGTTAGATGATGAGCCTTTTCCTTTATCATGCTTTGGGAAGGGTTCTTGGTACATTTTGAGTTTGTCATTGTTATTACCAGGTTTTGCATTTGCTACCTCTATCTCACCTCTATCAATGAGATCTTGTATGTAGATCTTCAGTTTCATACACTTTCGTGTATCATGTCCCTTGATATGATGGTATTCACAATACTCATTTTCATTATACCATCTTGGTTTAGGTTGATTGGGATCAAACGGGCGAGTGATTGGAAAAACCATTATACCTGCTTGGACAAGTTTTTGAAACACCACTTCAATAGAGGAGTGAAATCTCTTGGAGTCCTGTTATTCGATCGGGGTGGTCGTCCTTGGATTGAGACATTGTTGTGAGGTTTTTGAGATTGATTTGAATTATTTTGTTTGTTGAATTGATGAATATTGGTGGTGGATTTTGGGGGAGTGGCCACGGTTTGGACCCGCTTCACATCAGTTACACCATCATTGACCACGTTTTTATTTTTAGCCCAGAATTTTGGCTTGTTGTTATGATAAGAGGAAGAACTTTGTGATGACTTATGGTAGTTTTTCAAGGTTCCTTCCTCCAACAAGACACGTTTGAGGGCGAGGCCCTTATCGGTCAATTTTTGGAAGGATTTGATACATTGAGATATTAAAGGTCTTGAAAGTTCAGGCACCAAGTTTTTTTGAAATAGTTCAATTTGATGTTGTTCTGGCATGTCCCACTGGAATTTTTTGATAAGATGTCGCCATCTTTGTAGGAAATTGGCGAAGGTTTCTCCAGGCCTTTGTTTTGTATTACATAGGTCCATCATAGAAACATCATTACCCATGTTGTATGCATAGTGGGCCACAAATTTTTCTGCCAAGTCTGGAAAAGAGACAATGGAACCTCGTGGTAAAGATGAGAACCATGCCAGGGCATCTCCCGTGAGACTCTTAGGAAAGAGTCTGCGAAGATAAAGGTCACTATAGGAGACTTCTTGGCATAAGATGTGGAATTCGTGGACATGGTCGCGGGGGTCTCCTTTGCCTTCATACTTGGTGAATTTAGGGATCTCAAATCCCAGGGGATACGGTGCAACTGATATAGATGGATCATAAGGACAAGGGCAAAACTCTTCGAATGAGTAAGCTTTCCTTTTATTAGTCTTTTCTTTCATGTTTTTGATGATATTCTTCATGTCTTGAATTTCTTTGATGAGGTCTTGTTGTGGACTTTGATATTGATGAATTGTATCTACCCCCAGAATTGGATGAACTAAAGAAGGTGCACCACCACCAATATATTGATATGATGAGGAAGTGGGAACGTGGGATGTGATGACCGATGTTGTTGGGGTTCGTGTGATAGTTGGTTGCAATCCGCCAACTATTGTGACGGGATTGAATGCGGTCTGGATAAAATTTGCGACATTGTTGGGAGAAAGGGAAGTTTGTGGAATAGAAATATGTGGTTGAATAGAAGGAGGTGGTATAGAAGTTTGTTGGAGAATGGATGAGATTGGATTTGATAGTGGTATGTATGGTAAGGAGGAAGAAGGTGGGATGGAGATCGTGGTGGGAGGTGTCGCAGGTGGCATTGATTGGGCTTGGATGATTGATGGGGCTGCAATTGATTGAGTTTGAATAGTAGGTGCAACACTTTGTGTGGGAGCGAGGTCTCCTTGTGGTTGTTGGACGAGAGCAGATCTATTAAATTCAGGTGGAAGTTGAGCTCCATGTTCAAGAAGAGTTTTCAGAAGTGCAGTAGGATTGTGTTTAATAAACTTTTCTATCATCTCTTGGTTATAAGAATCCGCTAGGAAAGTTTGCACTTCCGGACAAAGTTCATCTTGGTTAACCATGTCAAGATTTTGGCTTTGATCTTGATCGCTTGGTTGCCCACTTTGTGTATGATCTTGCGTGGGATCTTCATATAGGACACCAATGTCTGGCATGCCATATTGTTGATCAACCATCTTTTTCTTTTGGGATCGAGTTGCGACCATACACAATATTTGTGATGAAAAGACTTAGGAAAAATGTGATGAAATGACTTAGAAAATTTGTGATGGAAGGATTTAAGAAATTTGAGGATGAAAGGACTTAAGAAATTTGCGGATGAAAGAACTTAAGAAATTTGTGATGAAAGGACTTAAGAAATTTGAGGATGAAAAGAATTAAGAAATTTGTGATGAAAGGACTTAAGAAATTTGTGATGAAAGGACTTAAGAAATTTGAGGATGAAAGGACTTAAGAAATTTGCGGATGAAAGGACTTAAGAAATTTGTGATGAAAGGACTTAAGAAATTTGAGGATGAAAAGAATTAAGAAATTTGTGATGAAAAGACTTGAGAAATTTGTGGATGAAAGGACTTAAGAAATTTGTGATGAAAGGACTTAAGAAATTTGAGGATGAAAGGACTTAAGAAATTTGAGGATGATTGATGAAGAAGGTATGGTAGTGATGGTTTAGAAGAAAACTTGATGACTAGGTTGTCTTTGGCATGAACATGAAGGATCTATTTAAATGGCAAGTTGTATGAAGGGATATGACCACCCTGATTTGGATGATAGTAGGTGTTTCAAAGGACAAACTTGAATGTTGACGTAGAGGATAAACTTTTAGCTTCTCTCTTAGGCTTATGAAAAATGGGATGGACGGAGTTTTGACGCAATTTTGAACTTGGTGTGGTTAATAACTTGGACAATTTGTTTGTGTCTTGACAAATATTTTTGTAAAGTTTTTTGGGGATAGTGATGTGTTTTTAGTCTACTCTTGGCAAGTATGTATCAAACAAAGCAAACACAATGATTAAATGCATATTATCTCAAAGACACTCATGCTCATATACAACATTCTTAAGGCTGGCAAGGACAATAGTCATTGAATCCCAATTGGTTTCCCATCTACGCTTACCCATAGCGGACACTTAGATGCTTGACCCCACTGGCTCCCCTCCACGGCACTCACTTCTCGGGGCAGCCAAGCATCAATTCCCATGAAAACTCCTCATGGTGAACTTTGTGTCTCTACTAAGAGCCGTAAGAATATGGGCCGCTTCAGAGGTCTGACCTCCTGCACCAATGACTAGAGGGTTTTTAGCCACTATGAACAGGTGTTTAGTAAGTCTTCCCGTTAGGAGCTACCCTTCGAAGTTGCGCAAGCGCAATTGAGGCCTATAGCCCAACGAAGCACCAAGAACTTAGTAGTCACGCAAGCATGATTGAGATCTCTAGGATCCTACTAAGCACCCAATGTGAGAGTAAACTCTCATATAGCCCCAACCATTAACCCTTTCGTAGTCAATGGCCTATTTATTATAGTGAGTTGGGAACCCTAGGTCCGGGTGTACTCACTTGGGTCGTTCCCCTCTTACCTTCTCAAAGAGCAAGTTGGGAGGGCAGGCCCGCTAGAGATAAACACACAATCAAACAAGAAAAGGTTGGAGGGTCTAGATTTCTGATCGTCTAGTAAGACGAGAGCATACTTTCCTACCTTTACGCTTTTCTTAAAGACACATAAGACAATGGTTCATTCCATTTTAATTAATAGCTAGGTGCCTAATTTAAATAAATGCACAATATTTGGTTGAATCAGTTAGGCAACCTGCAAAACCACTTGATTAGTAGTTTGAAAAAAATGGAGTCTTCAAAAAGCGTCCTGCAAAACAACTTGATTAGTAGTTTGGAAAAACAGTCTTCAACAAGCATCCTGCAAAAAATCAACAAAATGACAAAAATATTAATTTTTTTTATTTTTTGGGAATAAATAGAAAAACATGAATAAAAACTTTTTTACTAATGACAAATGTGGATTTGAAGAAAGCTTTGATGGGTAAATGGGGTTTGACTAGGTTTTTACCACTTTCTAAGGGATATGCAAGCGAAAAAATGGGGATTTTGAAGGAGAGATGAAGGAATGGGAAAATTTGTCCAAGAGGGACAAAGAAGCAAAATTTGAAGATGGATAATATGGGAAAAATTTGGAGGTGATTGGATGAAAAGGGAAGAAGTTATGGCAAACCCTAAAAATAGAGAAATATGGGATTTTGGGTTTCAAAAAGTGGATTTTTGAGATAAGGCCTCCAAGGAAGAAAATGTGGAAAATGGCAATGTAGAGAATATGGTGAAGTTTGAAGGGTAATGGAGTCAAGATAAAGAAGATATGCCGAAATAACTGAAAAAAATTTACTTTTTTTTTTTGGTAACCCTAGATTTAATGAAATAGAAACCCTAAATTTAACAGAACAGAAACCCTAAATTTAACAAAACAGAAACCCTAGATTTAACAGAGTAGACAAAAACCCTAGATTTAATAGAGCAAATTGTCGCACTAAACAGAATAAAACAAAAATGTCAAAGGTCCGGATTTCTGATTGTCTAGATAGACAAGAGCATACTCTCCTACTTTCACACTTTCCTGCGGGCGGACAGATTATATTTAAATAGAGCAGATAACAGGAAATAAATAAATTAAATGCAGATTACAGTTAGTGCCTAAAATTTTCAGACAGATTAACAAAGCAGACAGTAGCACTACACAGATAGAAAAGTGTCAAAGGTCCGGACTTCTGATTGTCTAGATAGATAAGAGCATACTCCTATTTTCACACTTTCCTGCGGTCAGGGCATATAGTCGTGCTAAACATAATAGAAAAGTGAAAAGTCTGGATTTCTGATTGTCTATATAGACAAGAGCATACTCTCCTACTTTCCCACAGATTATACTAAAATAGAACAAACAACAAATCAAATAACAAATTAGATAACAAAGCTGTCGTGCTGCAACAGAAACAGAAAAAAAAGAAAGAAACAGAACAGAATAAGGAGGAGCTATCGCGCAGAAATGCAGAGCCACGATTCTGGAACCTGTGAAAAAGATATATATATATATATATATATATATATTTATAGTTTTTTTTGTTTTTTTTCTGCAGTCGCGCTAGTCTGGAACCTGCATCTCACAACTCACAAAAATCTTTAAAAAAAAAAAAAAATAACATTAGTTCTCAGGGACGTGAGTCCCACCGGGCGTGCCAAAATGAATAGGGAAAAATAGATTTGAAAGGTAAACTGATCAGAACATAACAAAATACACATGCAGAATGCTAAAATACCATAAAAAGACCATTTCACCTTGCTATTTTACCTTCTCCTTCGGATTGAGCTTGATGAAATGAAGGCGCCCCTTGATAATGCTCCACTTGATGTGCTCCTTTGATTGCTGGATGTGGATGACTCTCCAATATTGTGCACAAATGATAAGGATGAGATGATCAAGTTGCCAAGATGATTTCCTGGGCTCAAAAGGGTAGCATAAGCTTACTGAATTTCGAGATGTTTTTGAATGAAGGGATGAAACCCTATTTTATAGGAAGAGGAGAGGAAAACGGATGGCTAGGATGAATTCGAGATGAAGGGCTAAGATTTACTTTTGAGGTCACACAAGGTCCAAGAGAGGGTGTGGAGACTAAGAAATATGCCTTAAAGGCATTTCGTATCTCCACACTCTATAAGATGCATTGGAGGAATAAAAAATTCTCCAAAAATGGATATTATGGGGATTAGAAGAATAAAAAGGAATTAAAAATTCCTTGGGAGAGGGAAATGCCTAGAGGAATGTGAGATTTCGAAAATCTTACATTCATCTAGAAAAAGAGCATTTAAAGCTAGTGGCTGGATGAAAGGACAAAGAGTTGACTTTGTGGCTAATCATGATGATTAGCCATTAACGACTCATTAGGAGGGGAATTAGAGGAAATGTTAGGTGGGATTTATATTTGTAGGAGAATTTGACTAAAAGAATAATGTTAAGTGAGTTTAGGGAGTTTCTAGAAGAATTTATTAGGTTAATGGTGAATTAAGAAGATGATTTGTAGGAATCATGTAGGTTAACTAATTAATTGAAATTAATTAGCTAAGAGGAAGATTTGTGAGGATTTGATTTTTTAGAAGAATAAAGAAAGGGATTGATTTATAAGATAAATCAATCATATGCTATAGTGACAATATTAATTATATTTAATTAATATTGAGAAGAATTTTAATTAACATAATTAATTAATTAATTATGTGAGGAATTAAAAAATAATTAAAATAATTATTTTTAAGTGTCTACATACACATGTACATTTTGCAGATGTGGATAGAAGATCAATGCATGGATGCAAGAACATGGAGAGGACAAGATCTTTGCATTGTATCATGAGTACAGATAATCGCCCATGGACATTATACATTAGTGATTATTCATGTTTTTGTTCTGATTGCATTTTGGAAAACTATGTTTATTGCAAGAACCAAGAGCTTGGATATGTTAGTGAATGGAAATTGGTGCCACTAGATGTTTCTGACACATACGAGGATTCAAATGAAGATGAAAACTTTGAAGACATTCCTTTGATTTCTAGTGGTTATGATCATATTTTAGGATTGATTAAAGAAGGTATATATATATATATCCTTAAAAAATGTTGCGTACATGTAAATATTTCCTTAAAAATGACATGTTTAGAATTTATTTAACTTGTTTCAAATTGCAAGAGATATTTTTGTAGTCATAGCAGAAGATGGAAATATAGAAGGTGTGAGTTACTATTTATTGTGTTGCATAGAAGAGAGAAAGAAGCTAACAAAATCTTAAATGAGTGATGGAATGTCATTTCCTACAGTTTGAACTGATTTGAATATGTATATACAAATCGCTTATGTGCAAATTTTTAATTTCTCACGTTTCTTATATACATGTACATGCAGGCTCAGTTGTAGTGCAAGGGACATATTTCAAACAAGTTAAAATTGTTCAACATGGGATTCATTTCACTAAATACCAAATTGACAACAAGTTATATCAGTATAGCCACTTGGTCATTGTTGTTGGCCTAATTCTTCAAACAATTCCATGTTGGGGGTGGTCTTAAAAGTGGAGACTAGATAGTGAAGATCATGACAAAATATTAAGTGTTATTGAAGAGCGTTTTGAACCACTTGATGTGGCATGAAATATATAATCTGATCAAACATAAATTGTATAAAGTATAATCTAGTCTAAACTTCATACATGCATGAAATATATAATCTGATCAAACACAAACCAGGTATAAAGTATAATCTAGTCTAAACTTCATACATGCATGAAATATATAATCTGATCAAACACAAACCAGGTATAAAGTATAATCTAGTCTAAACATCATACATGCATGAAATATATAATCTGATCAAACACAAACCAGGTATAAAGTATAATCTAGTCTAAACTTCATACATGCATGAATATATATAATCTGATCAAACACAAAATAGATATAAAGTATAATCTAGTCTAAACTTCATGCATGCATGAATATATATAATATGAAAGTCTATAAAAAGATAAACAAATGAGCTATAAAGTCCAGAAAATCAACATGCATCATGTCAGCCACAAACAGAGCGACCATCTGAGGGAGAGTCCTAGTGAGAGTCTGGATGTCCAATAGGCCCCTGCAAAAGTAGAATTTATTTAAATATTAAATATAGATCTCTCTAGACACGTGTACATAAAATCTGACTAGAGTTAAATTAAAATTAAAATATAAATTGTAATGCATGTATACATACATGTACATATATACAAAAAACCATAACTAACTTATCCACTAACAACATCGAAAGAATCTCTCCTACGCACACGCTCAGAGCTCAAGGTAGGAATGACATGAGCTAACTGTTATATATATGTGTGTGTGTGTGTGTGTGTGTGTGTGTGTGTGTGTGTGTGTGTGTGTGTGTGTGTGTGTGTGTGTGTGTGTGTGTGTGTATGTATATATGTATATGTATATATCTATATGTATATATATATATACATATATATGTATGTATGTATGTATGTATGTATTTATTTAAGTATTAGTCCAGGATCAATTTAAATGATACAAATTAACTTAGAACTAGATTATTTATTAAATTATTTATATATAGATTTATCCTACATTACAACATGTATACATATCTTCTAAAAATTTAAACACACATGTATGTACATACCTATGGATCAAGAGTAGGTTGTATAGTCTGATCATGCCCTATGATCATATCAACCACATCACTCGTACCTGCATATCTCTCTCTGGATGTACATATGACTGAGGAGTGTAAGGGGCTAAATAGATGACTAGGCATCGTGGATGAAGTGTCTGACTGTAGTAGCATATCCATAAACCCATTATGGCTCAAACCTCACAGTTGCTCCTCAAATGAATCCAAGCCCTCATCTGTGATATGGACCTAATCAGATTAGCTCGTATCTCCTCCTCAAATGAATTTAAGCCCTTATCTATGATATGGACCTGATCAACTCGTATCTCCTCCTCAAATGAATTCAAGCCCTCATCTGTGATATGGACCTGATCAGCTCGTATCTCCTCCTCTACAACAATAGAGTGATTTGTAGGTGGGTCAATGCCCAGAGCATGCTTAGAGTGATGAGAATGTTATGACTACCTTGGGGTATGCGTCGATGCAGTTGTAGCCTACCCGTCTCTAAGAATCTCCTCTCTAACATCAGCCAATGGTATCCCAAGTCAAGATGAAATAAAATGGTAAGAATGTAGTAGGTCCTTGACTAAATACTGTGACATCTGTACATGTCTACTACCTCTGACTATAGCTACTACCTCATCTAGGGAGGGGATGCAGCAGTAATATACTGGTCATCTGAATCTGAAGCCACCCCATGACTAAAAGATGCATGATTTGTGGATGATCTCGAACATGGTCGACTCATCATATATATGTCCAGCCTGTCAGATGATATGGTGGCTATTGTCGATGCAATTTGTCCAATCCTATCAATTTCTTCTCTATGAGAAGCAATCACAATGTGATCTGCTATGGGGGCCAAGGCTGGGACTACTGCAGGAAATCTCTAGCCAACAAGGTCCCTGTGTCTAGGTGGAGCCCTATCATGCCTACGATATGCATCTCTATCAGCAATCCTACCCCTCCCCTGTCCATAATCTGCTGGAATATCAAGGTAGTTTGGTTTCATCTGACAATGAACCTTAGCAAATACCTGTTGTGCAAAGTATAATGGTATCTGGTCATTTTTAGGATAATGACCATGGGCAGCTAAGAAGCATGGGTAAATCAATGATGCAACCCATGGGTCGAACATCTTGTGACCTGATATCCTCTCACCTTACTCTTCTCCTAATACTATGGAAATAATCTCTCCTTGATGGTCTCCTTAGAGACCACCCTCACCACATTAGCAAAAGAATCAGGACCCCTCACCTCACTCCTCAACTGTCTATAAATAAATATCTTGGTATGCCATCTATCTAGGTATGTCATAAAGTTAAAATAAATATGTAAGCACACACAAACATGAAGTGCATTCAATTTAAAACATTAAAAATTAAAATCAAATAATTTGCAGAGAGAGAGAGAGAGAGAGAGAGAGAGAGATGTATATAATCAAAAAATTAAATCTTTGAATACATCAAAAATTCAAATATTTCAGAGAGAGAGAGAGATGACATATATTTCAGAGAGAGATAACATATATTTTAGAGAGAGATAACATATATATAATTTTTATAAGTCAATAACAAAAAAAAATAGTTCTATATTTTATTGTAACGTATAAATATTTGTGTGCATATCAAAATTAATTTTTTTGTTTGAAACTAAAACATGGGCATTGATCTACAAAATGGAATGTAACTTCTCTAAATTTTTTGATGTTGTTTTTTATTGAACTCCATATCTCAAAAAATAAAGGTTATTGTATTTTTGTAATGGCCATATGATTATTAAATTATTAAATCTATAATATGTGATCCTAAGGGGAATGTCATATGTACACTAGGATGTTATAAGGGGTCATATGTGGTCCAAAGGGGTCACGCATGTGTTAACTCATGTGTGACCCCTTAGGACCACATATGACCCCTTAGGACACTATGTGATGGACTAAGGCTCGTCATATGTGGTCCTAAGGGGTCACACATCTGTTACCCCTTAGGACACTATGTGATCATAAGGGGAATGTCATATGTACACTAGGATGTTATAAGGGGTTATATGTGGTCCAAAGGGGTCACACACGTGTGTTAACGCATGCATGTGACCCCTTAGGACCACATATGACCCCTTAGGACACTATGTGATGGACTAAGGGGTCATATGCAGTCCTAATGGGTCACGCATGTGTTAAAACACATGCATGACCCCTTATGACCACATATGACCCCTTAGGATAGTATGTGATCCTAAGGGGAATGCCATATGTACACTAGGATGTTATAAGGGTTCATATATAGTCCTAAGGGGTCACGCATGTGTGACCCCTTAGGACCATATATGACCCCTTAGGACACTATGTGATGGACTAAGGGGTATGTCATTCACACTAGGATTTTATAAGGGATCATATGCGGTTCTAAGGGGTCACGCGTGTGTTATAACACATGTGTGACCCCTTAGGACACTATGTGATCCTAAGGGGAATGCCATATGTACACTAGGATGTTATAAGGGGTCATATGTTGTCCTAAGGGGTCACTCATGTGTTAACGCATGTGTGACCCCTTAGGACACTATGTGATGGACTAAGGGGTATGTCATTCACACTAGGATTTTATAAGGGGTCATATGTGGTTCTAAGGGGTCACACATGTGTTATAACACATGCGTGACCCCTTAGGACCACATATGACCCCTTAGGACACTATGTGATCCTAAGGGGAATGTCATATGTACACTAGGATGTTATAAGGGGTCATATGTGGTCCTAAGGGGTCACACATGTGTTAACGCATGCGTGACCTCTAAGGACCACATATGACCCCTTAGGACACTATGAGATGGACTAAGGGGTCATATGCGGTTCTAAGGGGCCATGTGCATGTGTTAGAACCCTTTAGGACCACATATATGTGATCCTAAGGGGAATGTCCTATGTACAATAGGATGTTCTAAGGGGTCATATGTGGTCCTAAGGGGTCATGCATGTGTTTCTTAAGACACTATGAGATGGACTAAGGGGTCATATGTTGTTCTAAGGGGTCACGTGCATGTGTTAAAACACATGCATGACCCCTTAGGACCACATATATGTGATCCTAAGGGGAATGGCATATGTACAATAGGATATTATAAGGGGTCATATGTGGTCCTAAGGGGTCACATGTTTTAACGCATGCGTGACCCCTTAGGACCACATATGACCCCTTAGGACACTATGTGATGGACTAAGGGGTATGTCGTTCACACTAGGATTTTATAAGGGGTCATATGCAGTTCTAAGGGGTCACGCATGTGTTATAATACATGTGTGACCCCTTAGGAAAACATATGACCCCTTAGGACACTATGTGATCCTAAGGGGAATGTCATATGTACACTAGGATGTTATAAGGGGTCATATGTGGTCCTAAGGGGTCATGCATGTGTTAACACATGCATGACCCCTTAGGACCACATATGACCCCTTATGAAACTATGTGATGGACTAAGGGGTCATATGCAGTTCTAAGGGGTCACGCATGTGTCAGAACACATGTGTGGCCCCTTAGGACACTATGTGATGGACTAAGGGGTATGTCGTTCACACTAGGATTTTATAAGGGGTCATATGCGGTTCTAAGGGGTCACACATGTGTTAGAACACGTGTGTGACCCCTAGGACTACATATGACCCCTTAGGACACTATGTGATCCTAAGGGGAATGTCGTATGTACACTAGGATGTTATAAGGGGTCATATGTGGTCCTAAGGGGTCACACATGTGCGTGACCCCTTAGGACCACATGTGACCTCTTAACACTATGTAATGGACTAAGGGGTATGTCGTACACACTAGGATTTTATAAGGGTTCACATGCGGTCCTAAGGGTCACACATGTGTTAACACATGCGTGACCCCTTAGGACCACGCGTGACCCCTTAGGGTCCACTATGCGATCCTCTATGGTCCTAAGGGAACGTATAGTGTCATCAGGGGAATATGTGGTCTTAAGGGGTCGTAAGGGGTAATGTTGTGTGTGTAATAGGATGTGAAAAGGGGTCACATTGTAGAGGATTTATTTTGTCTAATTTGTTATCTAAATTTTCTAATGTTTTTTTAAATTAAAATTTATTAATTTTTCTAACGTTTTAATTTATTATATTTAGATTTGTAACATTTTTCTAATTTTATTTTTTTGCTAATTTTTTTCTAAGTTCTAATTTACTACCTTAGTTTTCTAAGTTTTTCATAACAATTTTTTAAAATGTTGAAAAAAAAATACATATACAGTTATGTAATTTTAAAAACAAATTGACAAATTTCAATCAAAACATTAAATTATCAAACATTTTTCTAAAATGCTGAAAAACAATAAATTATCAAACATTATTCTAAAATATTGAAAAAAAATAAATATACAATTATTTGATTAAGAAAATAAATTAACAAACAAATTATTTATGAAGTTTTGAATAAATTTAATAAAAAAAGACATTATTAAACAAAAAAAGGGATATTTTGTGCACTTGAAATAATGTAGGTCGAAAGTTGAAATGTGAGACGCACTAGCTATTGCAGATAGAGCACGGTGACATGATGCTAATGACAAGTTCGATCTAACCCCCACTGGACGGAAAAAGACAAGTTTGAAAATGACAGTTTAACTGTCGTAGTCAAAATTTATATAAGTTTGAAAAAAGCAATTATAAATTGGGTTCGAGCGAGGGGGGGGTTGGATTGAACCCCTTAAAATATTAATTTTTAAGGGGTTCGAACGAACCCAAAATCCGCCTGGGGTTCAAGTGAACCCACATCCGATGGCAGGTTCGCTCGAACCCTGAGGGGGGGCTCGCTCGAACCACCCTACTTCGTTCGACCCCCCCCCCCCCCCCCCCAAAAAAACATAATTTCCCACTTTCGCCAATTTCCTTCATTGGTGAAAGTGGGAACCATTGATGTGGGATAGCCCAATTATAATAAACTTCTAAGGAATTGATTTTAGCTATTTTAATATTATTTAGATGGGAAAATATTGCGATTGGTTAAAAATTTAAATTGAATTGATATTATACAATTTTTTAAAAATATGTTTTAAATTAAATAAAATTAAGATAAATCTATATTAATTAAAAATAATATTAATTTTAAATGTTGATTTTAATATTTTTGATTAGCTGTTTAAAATTAATATTTTTTTTATATATAAATTTTATGAAAATTATGATCTCTTTCAATTTTTAGCAATTTATATTCATAGTTATATTTATCTTTTCTTTTGATATATTGATCTTCTCTTCATAGTTTTGTTTTAAGTCACTGAATAATTCTTTATCAAATTTAATCATTGGGTGGAATAATAATTAGAAGTATTTTAACCAAGTTAACTCTTACCAAATATTTCTTAGAATGTTTTGGGTGCAATAATATTTAGGGGTATTTTAACTATAAGTTAAGAATAGACAAATATTTGAATAAAAAATCTAATTGGCAAATATTTGAATAGAAAAACTAACTCTCACCAAATATTTCTTATAATGTTTTGAGTACAAATTTTAAATTATAATTTGATTAAAAAAATATTAAATATAAATAAATGTGTATTATTGATTTAGGAAGAAAAAATCAAAGATTATTTTATTTCGTAGAAATCCATTCCTAAGAAATATTTTAAAGTTTTGGATTATGTTTTTTCCTTCTTTAAATTATATTAATTTTACTATTTTGTTTCAAAATTATATATTTGTAAAGGTATTGATGGATATAATGCTTTATAATTTTTCAACATCATGTTTTACATTTTTTTTTAAATTTAATGTATTATAATATCTACCTTTCTAGCTATTATTAGTTCACACATCCTTATCCATTGAGTCAATTAAATCAATTTATCTAATTTAATTTATATATTTCTTTTTTTAAGGTAGTGTCTTCTTTTTAAAAAATAGAAGAGGATAGAAGAATTAATTTTGACAAAAAGAGTAATATTTATAACATAGAATAGATTGAAGATTTAAGCAAACTTAAAATTGTGGTCTTTGCATGACATCGCCAACACCTCATGTACTAGTGAAACTTTGTAGGACTACTTTTTTTATGTTTTTGATTAAGGTAAACGGGTTTTATAGGGACTCAAAACCAAAAAGTTTTACAGTATCCATAAAATAAGCATTAAAGTTCATAACTACCAACAAAAGCTAAACGAACTTGGACCAAGCCCACAACATAGCCTGAATACCTTTTTATGTTAATCTCTATAAAACATATATATTTTAAGCAAAAAAATAAATTTTTAAAACTTTATTTTAGTTTCAAATTGAGATATAAAATTAATTTTCTTTTTTATTCATAAATAGTGATTTTTTAAAATTATAAAGTTTTAAAGTAATTTTTTATTTTTTGTATTACTTATTATTATTAAAAGTTTGATTTGATAATATTAATTAACCAAGAAAACATATTTTAAAATGCTATTATGGTGTATTGTGATAATATGAGTAAATATTGTCAAAAAAACAATTGTAATTTATTTCGTAATAAAATGTTCTTGAAAAACAATGTACAAATATATTTATGTTATAGATATGCAAGATTAATCAAACTAAAAAAATGTTTAGATGTTTGAATAAATTTTAATTTTTTTGATATTTAATTTTTTTATTTTGTTTTAATGATATAGAAAAACGTCATCTTTACTAACTTATATTATTTTTTTATAGATTTGTTTTTTGTTATTTTAATTATCTGCATACTCTACAATTACATCATTTATGAAATTAATAAAACAAATTCTTATATTCAAGCTAAAACAATGTCAACCATATATTTATGGTGTTTTGTAATATTGTGCAAAGTGTTCAAAATAATGACTTTCTATGCAATTGACTTCAATCTACCAATTTGTTTGATTTTACGACATTCATATTGTAGATACTTTTTGAAAATGTTATTGAACATAGATCATATTTTCATTTTGTTCTCTACATTGAAATACAAATCATCAGCTTCAAAAGCTCCACACCACTCACACACTCACAAAATTAACTCCATAAATGGTAAAACAATTTAGAAATAATGACCATTACAAGGGGAATTTAGATTTAGTTTGTAAGGTTAAAGCAGTCACATTCTTTTCTTTACAACATAATCATTATTCTATTTGATCTTCATTAAAATGTATGATGAGATTGATTTAATAATATTATTTCATGATAATAATTTTAAAAAGTTATTAATAATAATATATGTATTTAATTATATGTTTGTCTATTATGTTATCTTATATTATTTATTAAATACAAAATCTATATATACATTGTTAATCTACATATATGTTGTTTAATTTTTTAATATATATCTTATACTTTTTATTTACTTTATATTTTATTAAACAAAATGAAAAATTATATATGATATATGTTTGATTTGTATTTATAAATGGGCTTTCAATTTTGGATTTATGATTTTAACATTAAATATATGGTTTCTTTTTTACAATATGGTGGGCTATTTTATTTTTTATTAAGATAAAATAGGTTTTATAGGGACCAGAAACCCAAATCCAAAAACAGAAAAAGCAAAATAGTAGTAAAACAGCCTAGCAAATGGTAGGCTATTTTGTTAAATTATAATTAAATCATATTTTTTAATTAAATTATATTTTATTTATATTAAAAATATTTTTTCAATATATATTATATTATAATAAAATTTATTAGATTTCAATTTAAATTTATTTTTTATTTTATTAGAATTTATTCATTTAATTTAAAAATAAGTATATTAGTAAATTAATTATATATAATTAATGAATTTATTATTATTATTTTCAAATAATAATACAGATCATATTTTATGATTTATCATTTAAATTATTTATCAGGTTTTAACTAGTTTTAAATTTGTTATCTAAATATCCCATACCATTTTCGCTCAGGTTAAAGAGGACTCTTTTGTATGCACTTTTATAATTTGCATACACAATCGATCTGTTGGGATGTGATTGAGCTTGTTTTTTCACTCTTGTAATGCATATAAGTGATATCTTCAATGGAACCTGAAGACATCATCTTTGACAAACAACCTTATTCTTCGATAGAGCTTGAAGACATTGTCATTTTTTGTTAGAGGCTTCTTCTTCTAAAAAATATGTTTCTCCTCCTTGAATTAATGTCTACAATTTTAATATGTCAAATAACTATTGAAAGACTAAACACCAATTAGTAGGAGGGTTCATAATTTAAAAGATAAAAAAGTCATCTTATTGAATCAAAATGGAAAGTTGTTGAATCTCAAGTGTTTGTGGGTACAAAACATTGTTATATCAACACTAGAGAATTAAAAAAAATCTCCCCCTCTTGAGCTATCTCTCTCCATCTCTCCCTCTATTTCTCCCTCCTTGTCTCCCTATCTATCTTTCTACCTCTACCACTTTGTCCCTTTCTCTACCCATATATCTCTATATCTCTACCACTTTCTCTCTCCCTCTCTTTGTCTCCAACTTATATCTTTGTCTCTACTTCTCTTTATTTATTTCTCTACATGTTTCTCTATCTTTGTCTCCCTCTCACCATATATATATATGTGTGTGTGTGTGTGTGTGTGTGTGTGTGTGTGTATCTATATGTATATATATCTATATGTATATATATATACATATATCTATATAAATATATATATATATATGTATATACATATATCTATATATATGTATATACATATATATATATATGTATATACATATATATATATATATATATGTATGTATGTATATACACATATATACACATATATATATATATATGTATATACATATATATATATATATGTATATACATATATATATATATATGTATATACATATATATATATATATGTATATACATATATATATATATATGTATATACATATATATATATATATGTATATACATATATATAGATATATGTATATACTTATATATAATATGTCTATACATATATATATATTGTATATATGTATATATATATATACATATATATATCTATATATATATGTATATACATACATGTATATATGTATATATATATATATACACACATATATGTATGTATACATACATATATATATATTTATACATATACATGTATGTATATACACACACACACACACACACACACACACACACACACACACACACATATATATTTGTTATGCTATTAATCTCTACCTCTCCCTCTTCATCTCCCTTCTCTCTATCTCTCTATATATTTTTCCTAGCCTCATCCTCTCTTTCTCTATTTGTATGTCTATCTATATCTTCCTCTCCCCCTCTATCTCTAGAAATGTCTCCCTCTCTATATCCAGCCATCACTCTCCTCCCCTTCGATGTTTCTTGCATTTTCTACTTACAAGAACTTTGAAGTATATCAAATGGATGTCAAGTTAGCATTTTTGAATGGAGAACTTGAGGAAGAAGTATGTATTGAACAACTATATGGATTGAAGCTATCAAAAGATGTATATATGGTTTATAGACTAAAGAAGTCACTTTATGGACTCAAGCAAGCTCTTAGAGATTTTTATAAAAGGTTGGATAGGTATTTGTTGAAACAAAAACTTCTGGAAAGGTATTACAAATAATAATCTTTATGTCAAAGTTGAAGGTGATAAATTGTTGATTGTTGTTGTGTATGTTGATGCTACCATATTTTGAGGAGATGATGACGCATGTAGGAAGTTTGCAAAAGAGAGGAAAAAGGAATTTGAGATGTCTATGATATGTAAGCTATCATTTTTCCTTGGTCTTTAAGTTTATCAAAAAAAGGCATTTTTATTTCTTAGATCAATTATATCAAGAAAATGTTGATGAATTTTGAGAGTAGATCTATGATTGGAGGATTGTTGTATTTGACTGCTTCAAAGCTAGATATTATGCAGGTTGATTGTTTGGTTGCTAGATATCAAGCTTATTTTTTTATTTTTTTTTAAACTAAGCCTTTCCTAATAGTTCCTTTTTGGTTACCCATTTTGTTTTTTCTGAAGTTCAACTTTTATTATTAGATATTTTAATAAGTATTATATTGTAATATATAAATAATAAATAAATTATATATTTAGTTTTTTGAATTTTAATTTTAATTTATTTTAATAATTATTATATATAAATAATTGATTAATTTTTTAAATAATATTTATTTTTAATTTATATCAATATTAAATAAGTTTTTAATAAATATAATTGTTTTTGAAATAATGATATTCGTAATTATTATTCATATATAAGTTGAATTAAATATATAAATTATGAATTGACTTTTATTTTTAAGATAAGTGTCATTTTATTTCTATATTTTAAGTTTGGTTTCATTTGTAACTCTTAATATAAAAGTTAAACTTTTAGCTTTAATAATCCAATTGAATTCTACCAACATTAAATATAGGTGAATGAAGTAATTTTGATTATTTATGGGATGGTTTGTAAGGAGCATCAATGGATAATATTGCCATCAAGGGACAAAGTGCTAAAGGTCATATCATTTAGAACCACACCACTAATGTATGCAAAAATAATACCAAAGATAAAGACAAAAAATTATCTATTGTATCATTGTTCAACCCCATGTACCATTGTTGAACTAGGCCTTTCTATAATTTATCTTTTCTGCCAACATTGTTATGATGTGTGGGATACTTAGGAAGGTACATGGATATACATGTATATTGATGAAATAAGGAAGAACTAATATTTTTACCAAGGGGATTGGGCATCATTGATATCATTATAAATTTACAATTTAAAATAAAAAATATGATTATAATTAAATTGGACACATCAAGACACACTTCTAGATAATATATTAAAATATATCCATGCAAATTAAACATTTTGTATTGAGAAGTATATAATATAATTATTTTCAACTATTATTTATATTTTTATATCTCTTACAACACAAGTAGGGAGACCATGCTTCTTTTTCATTTTTTACTCTCTCCATGTGAGAAACTTGTGATAATGTATTTATTAGAAATAGTATAATTGTTTAAAAAGTAAGCATTTACTAACCTAGAATAATGCAATGATACAAATGTATTGGAACCTCAACTTATTTATCATAAAAATGCATCTCAACTTCTTTAATCAAAATGATCCATAAATTACAATTTAGGATAATTTTCAATGTATCCGTAAGAATTATATAAATTTGTAATATTCGTGTACTCACATCCTCAACCATATATTTAATCTACAATCACGTATTAAACATAATTTTTCCCCTTATAACATCATATATTTAAGCATAATAAAAAAAATTAAATGATAAGCTTAAACTCAAACAACATATTCTAAACACTAAAATCATGCTTAGTTTCATAGAATAATAATATATTCAAGCCATGACATTGACATATTTTTGAAAGGGAAATTATGAATACCAACCTTGAAAGATTCAGAGGTCTTGTTTCGGTTGTGTTTGGATCCATGTAAGTGGATCCATAGTTGATTTGAAGCTATCACTTCTCCATTTAAACATACATCAATGGACTTAGTCTATAGATTCATTCTCATATTAACTAGGAATATTTTGAAGAGAGAGTGATATAGTTATAATATCGACAAAAGATACTAGTGTCTTGATTAGTGGAAAATAATTGGTGAAAAAAGGTAAAAAATAAAAATAGCAAAAAAAAAACCAATGAATCCCTTGAATCTATCATCTCTCAATTGAACCCTTTGTTGTGCAAACAACATCATTTTTTAAATGGCCTACCAATTGAACCCATGCACTGCACAAATCTATGCAACTAATAGACAAAAGAAATATCATTATTCACCTTCCAAACCTCTTCGATGTACCCATGCACATCAAGGTGCAATTGCTAGTTCAATAGGTTCTTCTTCTATTGTTATCTCTACTCGTGAATATTGGAAATTTTTATCTTGTATGGTTATTTGACTACTAACTTGAAGAATTTTTTCCTATATCTTATGTAATTTCATATCGACATTAGTTAAATGAGAATCCTTATCATTAGAACATGGCATGCATGCATCTGCCCTACTTAGGGAAAAATATCATTTGAGCAATTAAGAAACTCCCTTGTTTCATCTTGTAACTGCCAATGTGTTGATATTTGATAATGTAGCTATGTTACCAAAAATGAGAAACGTGAAACGTAACGACAATGACAACACAACATGAAACTGAATTTGAAAAAGTTACGGATAAGAAACAGATATATATATATATATGAAATGATAGTCAATTTAAATCTAATATTAATTACAGAATAATTTTAGATTAAAAAATGGATGATGTTTTAAAAAATTAAAATATAAATTTATTTTAAAAAATCCAAATATAAAAGAAACATTGATTCAAACAAGTAGTTAAGAGAGTTTACATAAATAAACTGCTCTTTACTACTCTCTTAACATGAGATTAAAAAGAAATGCATGTGAAGGGCCATGCAATGTACTCCTTTAATTTTCAAATATTTTAAATGCATTACCCAAAAAAACTAATTGTTAACTCGTGGGAGCAGTAGATACGCAAAAAAAAAAATTATTAATGGGTGGGAGCAATAGATAAAAGCCTAAAAGGATGTAGTGATTAGGTTGCCTAAAAAGTCGTAGAGATGTATGTTTTAAATGCCTTGTAATTCGTAGAACATTCAAATAGTTCTGTTTGCAGTCCATTGAAACGGTCTGACCGCTTAGAAATGGTCGTTGCACAACGAAAAATGCGTTTCGCCCATCATGACTCAAAACGACACCTTCTTGTCACATTTTTGGTAACATAGTAATGTAGACATTGTTGAGTAATAAAAACTCAACAAACAAATGGAATGGCTACTCAAACAAGCAGATCACTAGGGCCTTCCTCCAAACAAATCCCTACACAATATCTGAGTGTCCTCCAAACAAATATGATGCTTGCTAGTTGACGAATGCTCAACTAAGGCTGATTTGAGGGCACGTTCATGCTTAATATCAATGCTATGCTCTTTTATTCTAGTCATGAACGAATGACCTGTTTCTCCAATGTATGGGGTTCCACAGGAGCATACAATCTTGTAGAAACTTGACCCTAAAAAGGCATCCCTAGTGTCCTTAAGCGGGGGGGGCATGCCTCTTAATGGTGGAAACAAGTTTGAAGGCACAACAAAGACCTTTTTTCACAAGGATTTTTGAGATATTGTGAGATATGTCTTCAACAAAAGGGAGAGAGACAAACGGGGCCTGAGATGACAAGGGATTAGAGATGGATAGGAAATGAGATTTGGCTTGGAGGAAGGCCTTAGTGATCTGCTTGTTTGAGTAGCCATTCCATTTTAAGACTTGACGAAGATGGGAGAGCTCTTGGTCTAAGTTATCCTCGTCAGAAATCCGATGGGCTCTTGGTCTAGAGAGAGTAAGGAGCATGCTCAATAATGCCAAATTGCAACAAGAGTTGTGGGTAGAAGTAGTCAATACAACATGTTATCCAGTAAATCAATTACCATCAGTTGTAATTGATTTTAAGGTTCCTGAAGAGGTATGGACGGGTCATTGTTGTGATTGTTCAAATCTAAAAAAAAATGGTTATGATGCTTGTGCTTTTGTTTCTAAGGATCAGTGTTCTAAATTAGACCCTAAATCAAAGAAATAGTCCTTTGTTGGTTATGGTGATGGAGTTAAGGGATATAGATTGTGGGATCCTACTGCCTACAAAATCATCATGAGAAGATATGTAGTATTTGATGGATCTTCTCTAACAAAATCAAACATTGTAGAAAATTATTTGGAATAGGAACAAGTACCACAATATTGACAAGATCAGTTGGAGACACTTCCAACTATAGAAGATATGGAATAGGAAGAACTTTTTGAACAAGAAGGTGCAGATTTAGAAGACATGCTAGAAAGTGTGAAAATACCACAACCATCTCTAAGGAGATCTACATGAGTCAGAAATCCTTCTAAAAGGTATGATGATTTTGTTTCATTGGATGCTTTGATTTCTAAAGATGTGGAACCAGTTTTTTATCATGAAGAAGTCAATGGCACTGAAAATGCTAAATGGAAAATAACAATGCAAGAAGAAATGGATATCTTAGAGAAGAATAATACATGGGACTTGATAGAACTTCCAAAGGGTCAGAAATTTGTTGGTTGCAAGTGGGTCTAAAAACTGAAGAAGGGTGTTGATGATAAAATTGTAAGGTACAAAGCAAGGCTCGTAGCAAAAGGATATTCTTAGAAAGAACCTGTATTGATTTCCACGAGATTTTTCACCAATTGTTAAGCTTGTTAATATTTTGGTTGTATTATAATTAGTTGCATTACTTGATCTTGAGTTAGAGAAACTAGATGTTAAAACGGTGTTTATATCTTGATTAAAATTATGCTCAATTACCTATTAGGTGTCCTCGAGAATGACCTTTGCAAAGGAGAATTCTCAACCACATGTGACATACCCTAAAAGAGTAACATAATTAATATACACAAATATAATGTTAGCATAAAGTTAACTAATCATAATTCAAATGAGATTCATATTCAATACAAACTATAAATAAGATCATGTGTACGAAGAAGAATACTGTATAGATTTCTAGGCAAATAAAGTGACCGTAATGGTGGCATCATGAACCTATGAAAGTTGATCCACAGTCAACACCTATCAAACCCCACACAAAGATACATTACATAGTAAATATACATTATAAAACATTAATTTGAGTTCAAGATCTTATTCTATTTTTACATAAATTGTTAAATTTTTACCTCTAGTGAAGATATAGGTGCAAGAGTTATGGCAGGTGTGGTGTGCACTCATGGTAGCTTGAACCATCTACACATGCAATGCTATCTACCCCATAGTGCACATCATAGTAGGTGATGCACTAGTGACCACTATGCACACTAGAAGTAGGTGGTTTAGCTATAACACCATCATCTATTGTTGCACTAGCATGTGCTCATGCACCATCATCTAGGCCAAGAGGATTTGATAATTATGTCCCATGCTAGATGATGGTGTTAATCAATGTGTTAGCTTCCTGAAGTGTCTCCATCTCTATATACTCCTTTAGGGCTACAGGGATCGTCATGTGCACAAAGGGTTTCACAACTAGTGGAACCTAGTTCTAGGGGTTCTGTACCCATCAAGCCCCTAGTCTATCTTGGGCAGAGCCTCTACCTCTACCCTAAAACTCACTCATATCAAAATAATTAGGGATCTCATCGAAGATAAACTTGCAATATAGTTTTCTTAAAAAATATAAAGGCACCTCAAGGTTATTACAAGGAAGTTGGTCAAAGACCATCCACCACCTATCCCAAAATTGTGTTTCCATGGTCACGTGATTGTACCAATGTAGAGGAAAAATCTTTGAATTAAGAGGTAGGGTCTCCTAGGTTTGGGGATCAATGAAAAGAGCACATATTTGTGCATTTCTTATTTCTTTATTTTTTACTATATCATATGAGACACCTTGTGCATAATAGTTGTGACATGAGTTTCTATATACATCCCATTCAGTGGATTGTTTTGAAACATTGTCAACACTATCCACCATTATTTTTAGGGCTTGGGCAAGGTTTGCATGGTGTTGGTGGTCTGATATTTTTATTCTAAACACTAGGTTGCAAATGATTAATCTATTTTGTGCCAGTCAACCTAGAAAATCCTCTTATGTGATTTGGGAACGGTTTATCAAAGGATTAGGAGAATTATAGAGCATATTTTGCTGAGGGGTATTCTCTTGTTGAACATCTAATATCAATTTTATAAAATAAAATAAAATAAATCAAAAATTAAATAATTGTAGCCAAATTTGAAATAGAAAACAATAAAAATTCATAAATGAATCTTAAACTCACCTCTTTGACGACGTGGCATTTTGATTTGGCTTATAGGGCTAAAATCGCAATCAGGGTTCACGCATTGTAGCTTGGTTGTTTGTCATTTTTGGTGGAGGCCGCAAGTAGAATGGTCCCATTCACTTTAAAAAAATAAATTATAATAAGAAAAATAGGATTGGGTTATTTAAACTAAAAAACACAATTGGTTTACTAATAATATTAATAACCCGACCGGGTTATGGTTTGGATTTTCCTGACCATAACTTGATCAGGTTATTTTACTTTTCAAGTAATCCAATCAGGTTATGTTTATTTTTGCTTTTTTTTAGATGGTGGCCAGTTTTTTGTTCACCATCTTGGTGCACTTACCCAAATGCTCCATAGAAAGAGTCAAAGGACTAATGTTACAGAAGCTCTACAAAAAGTTATCTAGGAGAAATTTTGATTGATTATTCCTAAATGTGTGGCGAAGTGTACTATAGTTACTAGTTCTTGTGTGTGTACCAAAATTGTTAAGGTATCCCTATGGAGGCAATCTAATTTTTGGTCATTGATGTCATGTAGTGGTGTTAATTCCATGTGTTGCGCTTGTTCCTAAGATCTGTGAGTGTGCCCATACTAGTGTGGATGTTTGAACTAGAGTAATAAGGAGAGGGTCTAGGAGTGATAAGGTGTGAGAGCTTAGGAGCCCCTGTTGGAGTGATAAGGTGTTTGGAGTGATAAGGAGCCCCTACTGGAGAGATATGGAGATAAAATGACAAGGACTGATAAGGTGATTGGAGGGATAAGGAGCCATAGTTGGAGAGATAAAGGTTCATTTAAATGATATTTTACTCCTGAATGAACGAAATGATATTTATTTTATTGTATAGTGAAGAGATATTATAATACTATGGGCAAAAAAATGTTACCTCTTCCTCATTTATATATCATTTAAACTCTTTCATTTTTTAATTCAAATTCATTAAAACTTTAAAACAAATAGATTAGAATATGCTTTGATGGATGGCCCTACAGTGTAACTATTCTCTTTGAGACATTTTGTCAAACGGTTCACGTGCATTTCCTGTACTTCCACATTTTTCATACATATCTATAATTGAAGATCTGACAAAAATCCCCCGTTTTGGCACAGGCGGGGAAGATGGCGACAAAGGTTGCGGATTCTAGCTTTACATCTGCCAATTGCAATCTATTGCAAAATTTGAAAGTTTCAAAAGCCTTTTTAACAGAACCATTGCGCGTACATTGCGCGTACTGATCTCGCAAAACTACCATTTCCCACACTGGAAGAAAAAAAAACTATGGCCGTGGCCGGTCCTTGAAACACCCCACCATGAGACATTTCTATCCACTACTCTAACTTGGTCACATGCCTGTACAAACGAAAGGCCGAACTATTGTATAATCATTAAATAATCAATATACGTAGTTAGAAGAATCTTTTATATTTGATCAGAATTTTTTATTTTTTTTTTTGGTTTGTTTTTATCAATTCATTCTGATATACAAAGACAATATACGTTGTCAACACCTCGTTTCACACCTAAATTGGTTCAAGCTAAACATTTTTCTTTTATATTTGTCTTTATATAGTAATTTTAGTCATGGTCATATGTGGGATTGAATTGTTTGACATAATAATGCTTTACAACCATTCAATGCTATTCACTATCAAGCAACTCAGATAATGTCTTCTTTGACTTTCAATCCTATAACTTTGAACCATCTCCCTTTACCTTTTTTGTTCTACAAGCCTCCCAATTGAAATTATTATGAAAATTAAGGTTTGAGAATTCGTATTCATTTACCATTTATAAAAGACTTTCTTCAAATTCAAATTTTATTTACTTCTTTTTTTTCTTCTCCAAATAAATATCATCTATCAAGATTTATAGATAAACATGTTAATCATTTTTTCTTTTCTTCACATAAATAAAGATGACTTGGATTAACACAAAGTAATAATTGATTCTATTACACAAAATTATGAAAATCTATAATACTACTTTCATTAAAAAAAATCTAATCTAAAACTGTTCATAATGTTTTTCCCCATTTTCTGCATTTATTGCTCCAAAGACTTTATTTTCATCATCAAGGCATGTGTTAGAAGAGGAAGTTGAAATGGATTTACAAGAAGTATGGATAGAGATATGAAAGCTTGATTATAATTGAAGAGATTGAGTTTAATAGGTGATGCTAGTATATTTTTAAAATTATATCATCTATCAAGATTCAAATCTCAAAAGGATTGGATGACTTAAGAGTCTTCAATAATAGCTTATCTTAGGGTGATGATGATGGTTATATATTTCTAAAATAATGTCATCTAGAAAGGTTCAAGTTTAACGAAGATTAGATACCTTAAGAGGCTTCTATAATGGTATAACATGTGCCCATTTGTAAACGACAAATCAACTCTTGTAGGATAGGTATACTTCCCAATATACTGTCTTCATAAACTAAAAGATTATCCAAACTATATAAACATATTTCAAGGTTGAAAATGTGATGAATTTAATCAATGAAGAAGATTATTTTATATCTTCCTTCAATGCTTATTTTCAAACAACATCTCTTTCAAATATAAAACTACAAAATGACACAACAATTGATGATCCACAAGGCATTGTAAGGGAAACTATCAACTTATTCAGTACTATCCTCAACAATCTAGAAGGGATCAAACCTAGTGGCACAACAAGCAATGATTTGCAATATTCCCTCTTTGTCATAGAAGCACAAAACAAGATGTTAAATGCAAAATTTTCAAGGGAGGAAGTCAAGACTCCACTCTTTCAACTACATCCAGACAAAGCCCCAAGTTTGGATGGATTCACTACAAGTTTCTTTAAACAAAATTGTGGCACGGTAGGAAATGAGCCAATATCTAAGCCTTCGAGGCCTTATGAAATTTTGGGAACATCCTTAGAAAAGTAAATGACACTTTAATTTCTCTTATTTCAAAGAAGGAATCTACCTCCACTTTTGATAATTATCGACCAATATCCCTTTGCAACACAATTTACAAATTTATTACTAAAATGATGGCCAATTGCCTAACACCATTCTTCCTTATTTAATTTTAGATGGGAAAACAAGTTTAGTTCTTGGTAGATCCATTTTTTATGGTGTCATTATACCCCGAGACACTCTCCACTCTATTCAAAATACCAAAAACCAAAATATGGTGATTAAGTTGGACATCATAAAAAGGCTTATGATATGGTGGACTTGAGGTTTCTTGTAAAACTAATGGAGGCCTTTAGTTTAAATGAGAGATGGTTAAATTGGGTCTTTAGCTATAGATCAATGCCTAAGTTGTCATTCCTTCTGCATGGTTCCCTAGAAGTTATTTTTGAAGTCTCTCATGGTCTTTGTCAAGGAAACCCACTTTCCCCTTTTTGGTTCATCATAATGGATGAAGATTTAGGAAGGGTCTTTAGAAATGAGATGATTTTAGGAAACATTGATGGTGTTGAAGTCACGAGTCTGGTCAATGTCATATCTCATCATCATTCTGATAACAATACCATGTTGTTTGGATATAGATAAAGAAAGGAAGTATTCCATCTAAATATAGTTTTGAACCCAAAGGAAGTGGGCAAGGATTCTTTCCCACAAATATCTTGCTAAGGACAACTCAGCTAATATTCTCACCAACTCTAACTCTCCAGAGGCTCGCGGATATGTAACTTCATGCATAATTATAAGACACTAGTAAATGATTACTTATCTTTGGATATACACAATCATAGTAAGTACCTATTCTAGGAGGACTCCTAGGCAAGGTATCCTAGTTTGGATAGTTTGGGTGACGTTCGGCAAGTTATGGGGATCCAAAAGCATCGTCGGGGTCACTATGTGAGAGGTTGTGTCATATTTATGAATAAGAATAAAACCCTTGGTTGGACATGGGAGGATTTCACCTCCTTTGACCTTCCACCAAGGGACATTGCACAACTCTCTTCAATCCTTAAAGAGTGGATTCTTTGTGTAATGCCCACCAAAATACCCTAGAGAAATAATCTAAAACCTACTAACAAATGGAGAAAAAAAAAAAATCTAAAACATTCTTTACTCTATGTTAACATTAACATACATCAATGCAACATTAAAAATTTACAAAATCACATAAACTAACATGTACATAATCATAAAATTATATTATGCAAGAGGATTAAATATTTCTAAATATCAACATATCTTCAAATATACTCTTGCAAACATATCCATTCCCTAGGGTATCTTGACACCACTACTTGACATCATAACACATAACACCTTTTCATCTAGAACATCATCACATGTTATCATTCAATTATTTATTTACATTCCATGCAACTAGGATAGCATTAATTCATATGCATAACTCATCAGATCACATTTACTTAAGCACAACCATTACATTACTCATCAAGAATATTCTCCATATTCACATATAAGATTAAATTAGAAAATACTCATCACCTTCTAACTAGGATACCACACTACTAACAATTTCAAGAATCATATTTAATACTATAAACATATCCCAAACATTCCATTAACATAGTATCTCAATCCCAACATAATGAACATTTCTTTATCATGATCCAAAGATTAATGCATTGTTTTCTTACAAAACTGTTGTTTCCATCTCATCAAGACCTAATACACAGGGGTACATAGAGCAAGCACATAGTCTCTATTGCTACATCACATCCTAAATTCTTAATATTACAAATTACATACACACATAATATTACTTCCTTTATCATAATGCATCTTAGATTTTCTTAACCATTTCACTTAGGATTCAAGCAACCACTACTATCCATTCCATTATTTATTTCATAGGACAACGTAGCAAGATACCTCGAACTCTCAATGCAAATGCAACACAAATGTATACAATCTACTCCATTTCATTTCCACATAGAAAACATACATCTATATCACATAATAAAATCTAATAGAAATATCTCACCATTCATTTATCCAAATAATATCAATGATCCCCTAGTTACTCAAGTAAAGATCGATGCTACCTATTCCATTCTTTCTATCATTCACTCTACAACATAATATGATACTAAACCATCTCATAAATGAAATGCAACTCAAAACCATTTTTATTTCACATAGATCCCCTATCTTACATTATATAATGAACAAACGATACATCAAGGAATAATTCAAGTACTTTCTCTAGTCTCAACATCAAGTCCTATTACAAATTCTTTTCAAATACATGGTAAATCTTATACATGAATACACCATCTCTTATACATATGGAATTCATAAACAATACAATGTATTCTCTTCCAAGAGCATAGGAATCAGGTCTGAAGTACAATCACATGAAGAATCCCAATGGAAGAAAAGTATCCCAATGGAAGAAGGCACTCAACCACTTGACCATGTAGAACCAATCAAGGAACCACCCCCCTATGCTAGGAGATGAAAAAGGTTCCAACTCACACTCATGACCTAAGCTAACAACTATCAACAAAAGGATACATCAAGACTCAACAAGACTCCAACAAGAGATCACAACACAAAAATGCAACACAAGGCTGAAATTAAAAATGGACCCTCCAGAGGCAAAATCATTAAAGCAACGCATATGGACAATGGACACATGTAGGGAAAGAGTGTCATCACATGCTATCCTCAAAACAAAGGGGCCAAGCCTCACCCTAATAGATATGTGGAACCATCTCAACCTTGGAGCCATTCAAGGGAGATCGGTTTACAGCTACAACGGTCTTCCCAAGCTCATATTGAGTATGCATGCTTCTAGGGATATGGGGAGGGGCACACAATCAATTATTATCTTGTTTAGTTAATCCCTAAATACCCAAACCCACTAATTAATTGTTTAAGTTATCACTTGTAATTACAATAAAACCCTTCATGTGGTTCCATCAAGTCTAGACCCCCTCCTAGAGGCCTAATGCTCAAAACCCTGGTCCACACATGCAAGAGCCCACTCTCCCTACCATGGACCAAAACCATAGGGTGAAAATACATAACCAAAGAACATATAAAATCATCATGAAGGCCCAAAGATGATACAAGAATAGTCACAACAAATTGAGTACAAACTGAGTAAAGAGGACTCATAAACCAAAGTCATAGAGAGAGGCCTTCACCAAAGCAACATCAAGGATAAGCCAATCATGAATGAAAACCATAAAATAGATCAAATTAACATTAAATCCTTAACGGTGAGGCATAGCACATCTCACTGGAGCCATAAAACCAATCCCTGAACAACGAGGCATTCTCCCTCTCGCCGGAGCCACAAATCGCATATGAAACACCTCAATGGTAAGGCATGAACCATCTTACCGGAGCACAAGAAAAATCATGGATGATCAAAATAAATCAAATGTAACTCAAATAAGCTTAACACAAATCACCCGTGCCTCTGGAGAATGCACAAACCCCAACAAGATTCTTGCATGGCCAAAAACTGACTTTTTAGGACCTCTGGTGCAGGACTGGGGCTCCCAAAACATAACTCAATGCCCTTGGAATGCAGAGTGGTGACCTTGGTATGTAAAATGGCAATTTTTGGTAGGTATGGTGCCATTGGTAGCGTTTTTTATCATTTTTCTTGCATATGTAGTTTTAGGACCTTAGCACCCATGGCATATTTCTCAGGACCCCTGGTATGGACAGTGGCATTTCTGGTATGTATGGTGGTGCTCTTGGTTTGTCCCATAGTTCTCCTAGTCCAAACAACAACATTTCTAGGTGTTCTTATAGCATTTTTGAGAGAAATGCAAGAAACAACTCAAAACAAAGACCTAAGGCTAGGGAAAGGACTTAGGAAGACTTAGGGATTAGAAACGGCCCTTAGATTGCATAGAGAGTGTTTGAGACATTGAATTATTGACTGAGACATCAAAAACATCAAGAACATAAACACTACAGAGAGTTGCATTACGGAAGTCTTCTCCCACAGAGCCAAAACTGAGGTTTAGGGAGCTAAATTGATCAAACGAGAGTAAGAACAAGTTGCATATATCAAAAGGAGACTTAATAAAGTCTAATAGGGACAAAATGAAACCAATCCAAGTGGTTGGAAGCATCTGCACATTCTATAGTGTAGTCTCAGAGAGTATTAGAGAGATCTTGGCCACCAGTCAATATCAAAACACCAAAATAAGTTCAATCAAGGTGGAGATTTGAAATCAATACTCAAGAACACTCAAATGCAATCTTTGATTAAGATCCAACTAAAGACATGATTAGACACAGAGAAAGCATAAAGAGCTTCAGGCAATGCAATATCAAAAAAAAAATAGAATCAACGAAATGCAAATTTTTCCCAAATCAATACTCTATCATATAGAAATTAAACTACTACAAATCATGAATCCTTTTCTCTTAAACAATCTTTTCAAGACACCACAACAATCTTTCTGAAATCAAAATACAGAGTGCTACCAAATGAAACCAACATGGAAATAGATGAAACGAGTTAAAATGTGACAACTAAATAGACTAGAAGGTACAATGAATATATTTTATTTTGATTTGATCATTCATGTGGTCTTTGTTATTGATGTTGGCCTTTTAAAGATGACTTTCAATCAAAATAATGGAAGTTTTTTTTCAAACTTTTTTGTGAATGATTATATGTACCTAGTTGTATCAATTTTAAAGTTTATCATAGGAATAAGGATTGAGTAGATAAACATGTTAATCATTTTTTCTTTCCTTCACATAGATAAAGATGACTTGGATTAACACAAAGTAATAATTGAAGTTGTCACACAAAATTATGAAAATCTATAATACTATTTTCATTAAAAAAATCTAATCTAAAACTGTTCATAATGTTTTTCCCCATTTTCTCTATGGGCCTTGCATTTATTGCTCCAAAGACTTTATTTTCATCATCAAGGCATGTGTTAGAAGAGGAAGTTTAAATGGATTTAGAAGAAGTCTAGATAGAGATATGAAAGCTTTATTATAATTGAAGAGATTGAGTTTAATAGGTGATGCTAGTATATTTTTTAAATTATATCATCTATCAAGATTCAAATCTCAAAAGGATTGGATGACTTAAGAGTCTTAAATAATAGCTTATCTTAGGGTGATGATGATGGTTATATATTTCTAAAATAATGTCATCTAGAAAGGTTCAAGTTTAACGAAGATTAGATACCTTAAGAGGCTTCTACAATGGTATAACATGTACCCATTTGTAAAAGAAAAATCAACTATTGTAGGATAGATATATACTTCCCAATATATTGTCTTCATAAACTAAAAGATTATCCAAACTCTATAAACATATTTTAAAGTTGAAAACGTGATGAATTTAATCAATGAAGAAGATTATTTTATATCTTCCTTCAATGGTTATTTCAAATAGCATCTCTTTCAAATATAAAACTACAAAATGGCACAACAATTGATGATCCACAAGGCATTGTAAGGGAAACTATCAACTTATTTAGAAATCTCCTCAACAATCTAGAAGGGATCAAACCTAGTGGCACAACAAGCAATGATTTGAAATATTCCCTCTTTGTCATAGAAGCCCAAAACAATATGTTAAATGCAAAATTTTCAAGGGAGGAAGTCAAGACTCCACTCTTTCAACTACATCCAGACAAAGCCCCAACTTTGGATGGCTTCAATGCAAGTTTCTTTAAAACAAATTGTGGCACAGTAGGAAATGAGCAAATATCTAAGCCATTGAGGCCTTATGAAATTTTGGGAACTTCCTTAGAGAAGTAAATGACACTTTAATTTCTCTTATTTCAAAGAAGGAATCTACCTGCACTTTTGATAATTACTAACCAATATCCCTTTGCAACACAATTTACAAAGTTATTACTAAGATGATCGCCAATTGCCTAAGACCATTCTTCCTTATTTAATTTTAGATGGGAAAACAGGTTCATTTCTTGGTAGATCCATTTTTTATGGTGTCATTATACCCCAAGACACTCTCCACTCTATTCAAAATACCAAAAACCAAAGTATGGTGATTAAGTTGGACATCATAAAAAGGATTATGATATGGTGGACTTGAGGTTTCTTCTAAAACTAATGGAGGCCTTTGGTTTAAATGAGAGATGGTTAAATTGGGTCTTTAGGAAATGCCTAAGTTCTCAGTCCTTCTACATGGTTACCTAGAAGGTATTTTTGAAGTCTCCCATCATCTTTGTCAAGGAAACACAATTTCCCCTTTTTGGTTCATCATAATGGATGAAGAATTAGGAAGGATCTTTAGAAATGAGATGATTTTAGGAAACATTGATGGTGTTGAAGTCACGAGTTTGGTCAATGTCATATCTCATCATCATTTTGATAACAATACCATGTTGTTTGGATCTAGATAAAGAAAGGAAGCATTCCATCTAAATATAGTTTTGAACCCAAAGGAAGTGGGCAAGGATTCTTTCCCACAAATATCTCGATGAGGACAACTCAGATAATATTCTCACCAACTCTAACTCCCCAGAGGTTCATGGATATGGAAATTCATGTATAATTATAAGACACTAGTAAATGATTACTTATCTTTGGTTATACACAATGATAGTAAGCACCTATTCTAGGAGGACTCTTAGGAAGGGTATCCTACTTTGGATAGTTTGGGTAACAATGGGAAAGTTATGGGGATCCAAAAGCATCGTCGGGGTGACTATGTGAGAGGTTGTGTCATATTTGTGAATAAGAATAAAACCATTGGTTGGACATGGGAGGATTTCACCTCCCTTGACCTTCCCCTAAGGGACATTGCACAACTCTCTTTAATCCTTAAAGAGTAGAGTCTTTGTGTAATGCCCGCCAAAATACCCTAGAGAAATTATCTAAAATCAATTAACAAATAGAGATAAAAAAATTTTCTAAAACATTCATTACTTTGTGTTAAAATTAACATACATAAATGCAACATTAACCATTTGCAAGATCATATAAACCAACATGTACATAATCATAAAACTACCTAGGATACAACACAAGGAGCCATACAAAGTCACATGGTTAAATAAGGGACAACATGTGTTGGTAAATGAGCAAGCCTGGGTAGATTTCCACATAGGCAGATATGTAGATAGGATCCTATGTGACATCCTTCCTATGGATGCTTGCCACCTATTGTTGGGTAGACCATGGCAATTTGACAGGAAAGCACACCATGATGGGGAAAGAAGCTCACCCATTTAACATGCCTATGATTTAGTTTATCCTATGAGTTCAAGAAACTAAGTGCTTGATTATTTGTGTATACAACAAACTCCTTAGGAAGAAGATAGTGTCTCCATTTCCTAAGTGCCTGTACTAATGCATAGAGTTTTAAATCATAGGAAGAGTACTTTTTCTCCGCTTGCCTAATTCAGGTTTGGGATCCCACATAATGGATTTAGTCAAGTTGGAATTCATGTATATACTGTACATATGCTTTAATTTTTGCCAAAAGTGTGGTTGGAAGAAGAACTTGAGCGAATACTAGGCAAGTGTTGATTGCTTAGCTAGCAGCAAGAACAAAAACTCAAGATTTGCACCCAAAAGCCATTTGGAGTGAACAAATGAATGGGACAGAGGTCTGTAAATGTGGCCAAGGATTTTTAACACCATCTTAATGTGTTAGAATATCTTCTTTCATTTAATCATTCTCTTGTTGTAAGCAAAACAGTGAGTTCACTATTTTTAGAAATTGTGTTTGTAAGAATGCTCAAGGAATGCTTCATAGCATAATCCAAGCCTTAGAACCATGAAGACTATGTAATAGGGAACTTATTTAGTATCTTGAAGACCTCTTTGAGGTATATTTACCCTTCACACTTATCATTGTGCAGGTCCAAAGGTGAAGTCACTGCTAACTGGTAAAAGGGCAGTGTTTGACAGTGATAGTGGCAAATTTAATGATTTTTCACTTGTTTGCCAAGTGTTTGGAAAAATACTTGTAAGGAAGAGGTAGGGGAAACATGTTGAAGACATTTCCAAGGTCTTGTGAAGATCTAGGCACTTGTAGTGGTTCATAAGAATGCAAACCCAGTGATTACTCTTCAAAACCCTCCAAAACCCTACTTTTAAGCCCAATTTTGTGGACAGTCACTAAACTAAGTTGATGGAACCTAAAACCATGAAAATCACCTTTCTATGACCTATCCCACACCTTAGAAATCATCTCCCATGGTTAAGAAGCCCAACGTTGGGCAGGGTGAATAAAAAATGGCCAATTAGCCCTCCACGAGCTAGTAGCCCTTTTGACTGCATAACACACAATTGACTATTTTTGTCAAAATGCATGAACCCGATGGCAAGGAGAAGTTTGGAGCTTATGAAACTTTGTAATAACACTACCAAATAGTAAAATCAATGTTATTTTGAACCTTGGACAGTGTGCAGCCTCATTTGGGGGTTTGACCTTAGTTGGTGAATTTGAGTAAGCTAAGGGCTATGAACCTTAAACTAAGTTTGTTTCCCAAAACCTTTAATAAGACCTTTTTGTCCTTGCATGACCATGTTGGAATTGCTAATGTACACTGGAAACGGTAAGTTGAATGCCAAGAGAACAAGGTTTGAGAATGAGTAGTTGGGCAGAGTGAGCAATTTGAGTAGATTTGAGCATGGGAGTGAGCCATCACCAAAAAGGGGAGTTTGTTAGGAAAGTGATACATGAGGTGCTTGGCACTATAACCACAAGAAGGACTTTGTAAACACATACAGCAGAATCCAACAATTTTTTGGGTAACAACTTGAACCTCTTTAGCAAATTGGCCTTTTGAGCACTTTCCTAGCATCCTCCCTATCAATACTCTTGCAAACACATCCATTCCCTAGGGTATCTTGGTGTCACTACTTGACATCATAACACATAACACCTTTTCATCTAGAACATCATCACCTGTTATCATTCAGCTATTTATTTACATTCCATGAAACTAGGATAACATCAATTCATATGCATAACTCATTAGATCACATTTACTTTAGCACAACCATTACATTACTCATCAATAATATTCTCCACATTCATATGTAAGATTAAAATAGCAAATACTTATCACCTTCTAACTAGGATACCATACTACTAACACTTTCAAGAATCATATTTAATACTATAAATATATCCCAAACATTCCATTAACATAGTATCTCAATCCCAACATAATCAACATTTCTTTATCATGAACCAAAGATAAATGCATCATTTTATTACAAGACCGTTGTTTCCATCTCATCAAGACCTAATACATAGGGGTACATAGAACAAGAACATAGTCTTTATTGCTACATCACATCCTAAATGCTTAATATTATGAATTACATACACACATAATATTACTTCCTTTATCATAATGCATCTTAGATCTACTTAACCATTTCACTTAGGATTCAAGCAACCACTACTATCATTTCCAATATTCATTTCATAGGACAATGTAGAAAAATACCAACTCTCAATGAAAATGCAACACAAATGTATACAAGCTACTCCATTTCATTTCCACATAGAAATCATACATCTATATCACATAATAAACTCTGATAGAAACATCTGACCATTCATTTATCCAGATAATATCATTGATCCCCTAGTTACTCAAGTAAAGATTGATGCTACCTATTCCATTCTTTCTATCATTCAATCTACAACATAATATGATACTAAACCATCTCATAAATGAATTGCAACTCAAAACCATTTTATTTCACATAGATCCCTATCTTACATTACATAATGAACAACTGATACATCAAGGAATAATCGAAGTACTTTCTCTAGTCTCTACATCAAGTCCTATTACAAATTCTTTTCAAATACATGGTAAATCTTATACATGAATACATCATCTCTTATAAATATGAAATTCATATATAATACAATGTCTTCTCTTCCAAAAACATAGGAATCAGCTCTGAAGTACAATCACATGAAGAATTCATTCCATGCATACTACGCCAAGAAAACTATCCCAATGGAAGAAGCCATTCAACCACTCGACCATGTGGAACCAATCAAGGAACCACCCCTCGTGCTAGGAGATGACAATGGTTCCAACTCACACTCACGACCTAAGCTAACAACTATCAACCAAAGGATACATCAAGACTCAACAAGACTCCAACAAGAGATCACAACACAAAAATGCAACACAATGCTGAAATCAACAATGAACCCTCCAGAGGCAAAATCATTAAAGCAAGGCATATGGACAATGGACAGATGTAGGGTAAGAGTGTCATCACATGCTATACTCACAACAAAAGGGGTCAAGCCTCACCTTGATAGACATGTGAAACCATCTCACTCGTGGAGCCATTCAAGGGAGATAGGTTTACTACTACAATGGTCTTCCCAAGCTCATCTCGAGCGTGCACGCTTCTAGGGATATGAGGAGGGGAACACAATCAATTATTATCTTATTTAGTGAATCCCTAAATAACCAAACCCACTAATCAATTGTTTAAGTTATCACTTGCAATTACAATAAAACTCTTCATGTGGTTGCATCAAGTCTAGACCCCCTCCTAGAGGCCTAATGCTCAGGATCCTGGTCCACACATGCAAGAGCCCACTCTCCCTACCATGGACCAAAACCATAGGGTGAAAATACATAACCAAAGAACATATAAAATCATCATGAAGGCCCAAATATGATACAAGAATAGTCACAATAAACTGAGCACAATCTGAATAAAGAGGACTCATAAACCAAAGTCATAGAGAGAGGCCTTCACAAAAGTAACATCAAAGGATAAGTCAATCATGAATGAAAACCATAAAAGAGATCCAATTAAAATTAAATCCTCAACAGTGAGGCATAAAATCTCCCACTGGAGCCATAAAACCAATCCCTTAACAGCGAGGCATTCTCCCTCTTGTTGGAGCCACAAATCGCATATGAAACACCTCAACAATAAGGCATGAACCCTCTTATCAGAGCACAAAAAACATCATGGAGGATCAAAATACATCAAATGAAACTCAAATAAACTTAAATACAAATCACTCATGGGTAAAAGCACAAAAATGTGTCACGTTTCAGGCCAACTTATCAACACGAGTGAATTTAAGTAATTCTAAATAAAAATTAATTTTAGTCAAACATATGGTCTATATAAATTCATTATAGCTAAGTTATATGTGGGTTGCAAGTTTTCCAATTGGAAGTGTCTACTAAATATATATTTTATACCACTTTGGGTCTAATTAGCAAAATAAAAAAATAAAAAAAAACTCGATGTTTCAATAAACTCCTACTCTTATTAAAAAAAAATTGAAATGTAAAAATACTCTTTATAGATCTATAAGTGAATTTTAAAAATAATATATCCTTTAATATTTTAATTAGTTTTAATATTTAATTTTTTATTTTTTTTTAAATTAGGTCATCAGCTCTAAAATATAAGGTTGATTATTGTGTCAAGGAAAAATATTAAAATTTATTTAAAAAATTTGAAAAAAATATGATGTAGTAGAGAAAAGAGTCTATGTCAAGATGATATAATTCTTTTCTAGTTTTTATAAATAATTAAGAAAAAAGATGGTGAGAATTGGAAAGAGTTATATTTTAGCACGTGTAACTTTTCAAATTTTTTGAAAAAATATATATTTATAAAAAACAGTAAAAAATATATCCATGCACTAAAGTTTCAAGTTATCAATATACACAAAAAATTTGAAGAAAAAAAGGTAAAATTTACTAAATAAAGTGTGGTGGCTTGTTTAACTTCAATTTCAACATTTTATCAACAACTAAATTATAGTGTTTACTTTATAAAATACTCTATTCAAATAATTTTTTAAATTTTTACTAAAATTACAAACATAAAATAGACAAAAGAATTTAAATTTTATTAGTTTATATCATTTTAAAAATTTTAAAACATATATTTCACTTTCTATTGATTTAATTTAAAAAGTTGAATCGGTATTGACCATTTCCTTTATAAAAGTGTGACACAGCTTTGTACTTTTACCCCCATGCCTCTAGAGAATGCATAAACCCCAACAAGATTCTTGCATGGCCAAAAACTAACTTTTTAGGACCTTCGCAGCAATCTGAGGCTCCCAGAACATAGCTCAATGCCCCAGGAATGTAGAGTGGCGCCCTTGGTATGTAAAATAGCATTTTTGGTAGGTATGGTGGCATTTTTGGTCCATATGGTAGCATTTTTGGTCAGTTTGCTTGCATTTGTAGTTTTAGGACCTTAGCACCCATGGCATGTTTCTCATCGCCCCTGGTATGAATAGTGGCACTTCTGGTATGTATGGTGGTGCCCTTGGTTTTTCCCATAGCGCTCCTGGTCCAAATAACAACATTTTTGTGTGTTCTTATAGCATTTTTGGGAGAAATGCAGGAAACAATTCAAAACAGAGACCTAAGGCTAGGGAAAGGACATGGAAGACTTATGATTAGAAATGGCCCTCATATTGCATACAAAGGGTTTGAGAAATCCAATTATTGACCGAGACATCAAAAACATCAAGAACATAAACACTGCAGATAGTTTCATTACATAAGTCTTCTCCCACAGAGCCAAAAGTAAGGTTTAGGGAGATAAATTGATCAAAGGAGCGTAAGAACAAGTTGCATATATCAAAAGGAGACTCAAGAAAGTCTAATAGGGACAAAATGCAACCAATGCAAGTGGTTGGAAGCATCTACACATTTTGTAGTGCAGTCTCAGAGAGCTCTTAGCCACCAATCAAGATCAAGACACCAAAATAAGTTCAATCAAGGGGGAGATTTGAAATCAATACTCAAGAACACACAAATGCAATCTTTGATTAAGATCCAACTAAATACATGATTAGACACAGATAAAGCACAAAGAGCTTCCGACAATGCAATATCAAAAAAAAATGCAATCGATGAAATGCAAATTTTCCTCGAATCAATACTTTATCATATAGAAATTAAAGTACTGTAAATCATGAACCCTTTTCCCTCAAACAATATTTTCAAGACACCAAAACAATCTTTTTGAAATCAAAATGCAGAGAGCTAGCAAACGAAACCAACCTAGAAATAGATGAAATAAATTGAAATCTAAAAGCGCAATCCAAAATCCAGAAAAGAACCTTCAATAATCCAATCCAAAGCCAAATACAAAGTCTCCCAAATCTAAATCTTCAAACTCCCAAAAATTTTCCAACCCCTGTGAATGCACAGGAAACTAGATAAATACAAAAATTAAACACCAAAACTATATTGCAAACCCGCCAATCAAAATATTCTAAAAACTATATTATTTACCTTACTTGTATAGTTTCGAGGCATATATTATTTCCTCAATATAACTTACCTACCGATTAAATTTTTTTTCCACCAATCATATATGATGGTAGGTAAGTATAAATACAATTGCAAATACCGACAACATAAACTTGTAAAAACACATTAAATGATGCTACATTATTCACTATAATCAATTAATAAATTAAAAGGATAAAGCCTTAGAAATAGGAACTCCAATTAAAAATATAAAATCAAATCATAAATAATAATAAATAAATTAATAAAGTCAATAAATCAAAAATCAATAATGATTAATAATTAAATAAATCTCAACAACAATAAATAAATAAATAATAAATAGATTGCTCATTAATAAATCAGAATAATAAATAATACCAAGTAATCGATAATCCTCCAATAAATAAATAAATAATAAATCAATAATAGATTAACAATCAAATCATTAAAATAATAAAATCCCATCAATCATCAATTAAATAAATAACCACCAATAAATAGATAATTGATGATTAAAAATACACCATGATAAATCAACAAGCCAATTAAATAAATCCTAATTGGATAGATACAATCTCACAATAAAATCACAACCCAAAGTAATTAAATAAATATCTACTATCTAACAATTAAACAATTAACATTAATCACATAAACATAGACTCTAATCCACTTAGACCAAGGGAACATACTCAATACAAAACCCTGACCACAACTTGCACCGTGGTGCAACCGACAATGTACACATCGTAGACCTAGAGTGTGTGAGGGAGACTATATCATCTCCGACAACTTGCCATTGGGATAAAGACACGCTTAGACCTATGAAGCCAAGTGGAGTTGATGTCTGGTACCTGCAATCTTGCATCAAAACCAACACAACATATACGATACATATTCATAACCAGACAAGTGATAGACAATCGCAATGACATATCCTACTCGCAATGAGTGATATGGCATCGTCTAGGAGCTACTGACGAAAATAGTCACACAACATAATATCAAAGCATCACATAGAATCATCATCATGAAATAGGGTTAGTATCATCATAAGTCACATAGTCCATGTAAACAATGATCATATGTAGTCATATAAATCCATCATTCAAGGTGATACTATGTACCAACATCTATAAGATCCATCAAATATCATATGTCATATAATAAGTCTCACATCATCAATCATTAAATTCTCCAATCATAAAGAGCCATAACAGATGACATGAACCCACATAAAGTTCTAGTATCAATGATACCATCTAATATAGCAGAAGAGTCATAAATAACCATCCAAGTAACCATCATATGTCTAAATAAGTCTATCAGGATGCAAATCAAAATGTAATTTTAGGAGGGGTAATACACTTTGTTCTTAGGAAGGGAGTGGATGTTCCGATTTTGGCTAAATCTAAGAATAAATAAAATAATGTCAAGGATTATTCTCAATTATTATCTATAAATATGGATAATATACAAAGAGAACTCCCTATTCATTTATGTTGGAGCAATCTTTTCCTACCAAAGGCATGCACCTTTGCTTGGATGACCCTCCAAAATAAAATCCTCATAGCTGAAAAGTTTAGGAAAATGGGCTTCCATGGTCCCTCAAGGTGTGTGATATACAAAGCCCAAGAAAAAATAGTGGGCCATATTCTCTTGGGGTGTCCCTTCACCTAGGAATGTTGGAGGTCGATTTGCACCAAGTTAGGTTGGTCAAGAACTCTCCTAACGAGATCTTTAGCTTTATCCAATCGGGGCCCATCATAAGGAAATTTGAAGCCTTTGGAAGCATTTGGATTGCCAACCCCTCTATCTTATTATGAGAATAGTGGACTGAAAAGAATAGAAGGATATTCCAATACAAATAATTTAGCATCTCTTCCCTACAAAATAAAATCAAATGAATGATAGTGAAAGTCATTAACACCAAATTATCTTAGGAAGCTCCAAGAAAGGACTCTTTCAAAGAGTGGGATGCTAAACTAAGCCTTGTGTGGCCAAATTTGATGATCTCGCCCTAAGTTATCCTTAGGCACTTAATCCCAATTAGGCTTGGGAAAGTGTCATCTAATCTCCTCCTCAATCAAGATGTATAAATCTTAATTTTAGTGGATCACCTAGGGGAAACCCTAGAATCTCTCACTAACTCATTTGACAGCAAAATTCGATGAAACTTTCCAACAAAAGTCCAATAATTAATTGTATCGTTGGGTACATGTGTATTTAATGTGAAATTTTCAAAAAAAAATTAAATTTATGCCCAACATTCATCAAAATTGCGACGCTCCTTGATTTTTATCGCTATTTCGACATACACTTAAATTTGTGGGCCGACAGGTATATGGTTAGCATTCGTTGGGGTTCCAACGAATGTTTTTTAATAAATAAAAGTGATTTCAACAATTTATCTATACTTACGACAGTGCACTGACAGTTATATTCATCATTGAGAATGGCTTTCAGATATGATTTGATTAAACAAGGAGTTCTAACATGGCTGTAGGTCGAATTAGTTCACTAGGAAGACTTATCGCAGCACTGGACATGTTTTCATCACGGTTTATCCCCCTGTTTTTGTTGCAATTAACTGTCAATAGAAAAATTAGTTCTCAGCCCTATGATTCATGACCTTTGTGGGTCTTTTACCTTCTGTCAAATTAAATGTATGCAGTTTTGTGGCTGACTCTTCAACTTCATCCATTGTAATCAAATTTGAATATAATTGGGAGCTTTAATAATGGTAATTTTGAACCAATGATAACTTTAAGAAACCACCCCTCGGGAAAAAGTGTAAAATCATGGCGAATCAGACATTATTATTGGGGGGAAATTGTCATATTGATGGCAAATTATTTTTTCAAAGTGGGAAAAAAAGTTATTTTGTATTGGCAATTTTTTCCTAGGGTACGAATATTAGATAAAATTCTGGCGAATAATACTTTGTTCTGTGGATAAAATATATATTGTAGGAGGCAAATATTTTTTCGTTTAAAGGAACAAATATATAATTGTATGGGCGAAAAATTTTAGTCCGAAGGAAAAATTATTTAAGCGTATTGGTGATTTTTATCCACCGCTTGAAAATTATTTAATTTGTTTGGCTAATATTTTGTTATTTATGGAAAAATATATATTTTATTGGCAATTTCAAGGATTCATTATCATTAATAGACAAGGCACATGATACATCACATCACATTGAGTTCAGACTCTGCACGACGTATCGATAAGTGTGGCCTCTTTGAAACGTGAAAGGTGACACATACCTAAAATCCATCAATGATTTTAAACCATTCGATGATCGTAGATCAATGGCTGAAGTTTTATTTCGGCTCAAATTTATGAAGAGAACATAGTTTAGGAGAAAGTGCCCGGAATGGAATTGGATTCAATAGACATGTATCAAATGTCCTGATTGATAATGTTGGTCATTTAATATATGTCTAGTCACTAACTACAATCCACTCTGTCCTCGTGAGTCCACGACTTCCAATGTGGTACTTGGTATTGGTTTATAAATTATAGTTGTTTCCAATTTGGTACAGGTTTATAGATTTTTCCAATTTGGTACTCGTGCATTTATTGGAAAGATTTGCAAAGATATACGAAATATTTAAAAAATTTAAAGCAATTAATACGATTAGAGAAGGTATTATTACAATCAAGAGCTTCAACTATTTATATACGATCTCTGCTTCTTTCATATTCAATTAGCCTTTGGTAAATAAATCATCGAAGCTCACAGTATTTAAATTTTGCCTCTGCTTTAGGTCTATAGGCTCAGGCTATTTAATTGGGTAATTTGATTTTGTTGGTATTATAACAAGAAAGGAGAGATTGTTGGCATTTCAATAAGGATATTGAGAAGGTTGTTGATGATTATGGATATAACTGATTAAGGATGTTTTACTGTCTTAATATTATTATTTTGTCATTGATGTCAAGAAATTGATTTTCTAATTCAGTATGATGTTGCCATATCTTGAGAAGTATGATTTGATGAGTATAAAGATGTTGGTAAAAGACACAGAAAGAATATGATGAATAAGGGGAGTAATAAGTTATTCAATGGGCAACTATTACTGAGTTAGACAATGATGAGATCATGATGTTTAGATTGTTTTGATATCATACATATGTTATTGATTGTAAGGTTAATACTACACTATGTTACCGAGCAAAGAACCTAGTCGGTAAACCCTAAGGTTATTGCTATCAGTTAATGAAGGCAGAATGTCTACCGAGTGAAGTTTAGTATTTACCGAGTTGCAACCAAGTAATAACAGAATGCATTAAATGATTACATGCATTATTTAATGAAGGAAGCTGATCAGCTAGCTATGATTAAATGATTGGTATGTCGTGAATGAAGATTGTTAAAGAATCTATGGCAAAGGAAAATCGGCAGAAAGATCTACAGCTCAGATTGAACCACAATACCCTAGCACAAGTTCCAAGAAATGTATGCAAGTTCCAAGGTGGGGTAAAACGTTTTCAGATCGAAGGATACATTGAACCTGGTCAAAGTTTGAAGATCTAATGGCTATGATTGATCATGGGAAATGTGATCAAGGAGATTAAGCGGTTAGCTATTGTTTATAAATAAGGAACTATTGATAAACAATGTATGCGGGCAAGTGTATGCACAGGGATGCTACATAGTGATTACCAAGCACAGAAGCTTGAAGACCTGTTTGAATAACAAAGTATAGAGCCCAGTAGATGGACAAGATAAGTCCTAAATTGTATTGAGCAAATAAGAATCTTCTTTAGCATTTTAGATGTGAAGTTGTAGATAGATTTTTATTACTGTCATTTAGTGAAGTGATAGAAAATCTCTTAACCGAGTGGACTTAACAGTCTTATTTGTAAAACCCTCTAGCAAGGTGACATTCTGATTGAGTGTTTGAAATCCTTTAACAAGGTCACTTCTAACAAGGTGAAGATCCTAACAGATCTGAGGGAAATCCCTTAACCGGGTCACATCTAGCAATGTGTTTGTAATCTTTAACAAGATTTGCTTTTAACTGAGCATACTCTAGAAGAGTATATTTCTTAGTGGGTCCGAAATCCCACAGTGGTTTTTCCCTATTTGGGTTTCCAAGTTAAATCTAGTGTTATGAGTATTATGATGTTTATATGCTTTTGAGTTTGCATGTTTAGCAGTTTTGGATATATTAGTGAAATATATGTTATCGAGGTTGAATCTGATGTTTTTATGGAAGATTAAGTTTGTATGATTTACCCCCCCCCCTCTCATCTTATTAGCTTGGCATCTGTACTTATCTTTAAGTATCAAAACTATCAATTGGTATCAAAGCTTTGGACTTCAGAAGAAAAGTTTAAAGGTACTTGAGGCAAAGATCCAAAGATGTATAAGAGGGATGCACTGAAGCTGAACAAGTCAAGTTTCTCTACATGGCAGAAAAGGATGAAGCTGCACCTATCAGGAGTTGGAGAATATGCCATATATTACCTGGAGAATGATTTCATTACACCGAGCACCTATCCATTGACAATGGAAGAGATAAAGGCAAAGCAAGAACATATCCAAGCAATGATTGAAATAACATCTACATTGACCGATTCAGAGTTTAATGATCTAGAAGGCTGCAATGATGCAAAGGCAATGTGGGACAAGCTCATATCTGTGTATGGTGGAGATGAACATGTTCAAAGAGAAAAAGTGGATAGTCTAAGAGGACAACTTGAATCTATGAGGATGAATGAAGGTGAGAACATAACCTAGTACAGTACAAGACTAAAGGAGATTGTCAATCAAATCAAAGGAGCAGGTGGAACTATTGAAGAAAAGGATATAACAAGTAAGTTGTTAAGAACCCTTCTACCAACTTATGCAATCCGAGTCTCTGCAATCAATGAATTGAGGTATGTACCTAATATGCCAGTTTCTTTAGATGCTACTATTGGTAAGCTACATGCATTTGAATTAAGTAACTTTGATAACAGTGGGTCATCGGTAAATAAAGTTGAATCTGCATTTAGTTCTTTTCATCTTGATGAATCTAATGATTACAATGAAAGAAAGTATAAGTACTCTGAAGGAGATCACAGTGGAGCAAGTGAAAGATTTTGCAAGAACATGGAGGAAGTATACAAATTGTATGAGGAAATCAGAAAGCAAGAAGAGTTTGAAGCACTATTATCCAGAAGGTTACCGAGAGGCAAAGGTAAGTATAAAGGAAAACTACCTTTGAAATGTTTCAATTGTGATAAGATAGGACATATGGCTTCTAACTATCCTGAAAAAGATTCTACTGAAAAGAGAGATTACCAAGATGATAGATAGAAAGATAATCATTACAGAGAACATCGAGGCTTCAGAAGAAGAGATAGAAAGACATGCTTAATAGCCGATGAGGAATCCAATGATGATAAATCAGATGAAACTGATACAAAGGAAGTAGTTTATGTGGCTATCAAAGATGGATCAAATGAAGAAAGGTATGAAGAAAAAGCCCTTATATCTCACATAAATACTAATGATTCTTGGATCATAGATAGTGGATGCTCACATCACATGATAGGTGATAAACACAAGTTTGTTATGTTAGAAGACTATGATGGAGGCTATGTAATATTTGGTAATGATGCACCATGTCCAGTAAAAGGTAAACGATCTATAACACTTCTTGATAATGCAAGATGTAATGATGTTTATTAGGTTGAAGGTTTGAAATACAATTTGTTGAGTGTAGCACAACTAAACAATATAGGATACCGAATAGAATTTCAGAAAGGAATTGTCAAAGTTCATGACAAGAATGGAAAGTTAGCTGCTACCGGGATACAAACAAAAGGTAACACATTTCACCTTGACTCAACTCGGAATAAGTGTCTGGATGCAAAGATAGATGATACCTAGTTATGGCATAAAAGGTTTTGTCATGTAAATTTTGATAATCTGATCAAAATAAGCAAGAAGCACCGAGTAAGAGGTCTACTGACTCTTGAAAAACCTGAGAATTCTATGTGTCGAGGATGCTAGATGGGCAAAATGACAAGATCAAGCTTTACAAGTAAGTCTTACACTTCTAAGGGGATTTTAGATCTTGTGCACACTGATCTTTGTGGCCCTATGAAAGTTCAACGTTATTATGGTGATAAATATTTCATATTATTTGTGATGATTACTCAAGGATGATGTCAGTAATGTTTTTAAAAGAAAAATCAAAAGCTTTTCAAATGTTTAAATGGTACAAGGCAAGAGTTGAAAATGAAACAGGAAGACAACTGAAATGTCTTAGATCGGATAGAGGAGGAGAGTTCACATCTGATGAGTTCAACTTATTCTACAATGATCATGGTATAAAAAGAAAAGTCTCTACACCAAGAACTCCACAGCAAAATGGAATAGCTAAGAGAAGAAACAGATCTATTGTGGATTGTACCAAAACCTTGATGATTGAAAAGAAAGTGCCACAAACATTTTGGAGAGAAGCAATAAGCACAGCAGTTTACACCCTGAACTGAGTACAACTTAAGAAAGGTACTTTGAAGACACCTTATGAAATCTGGTATGACAAGAAACCTAATGTGAGTTATTTTAAAATCTTTGGAAGTAGATGCTATGTACACAAGGACAATAGAAATGGCAAGTTTGATCAGAAAAGTGAAGAAGGAACATTTCTTGGTTATTCTTCTAGAAGTAAAGCATTTAAATGTCTGATCAAATCATCTAACAAAATAGTAGAAAGTGCAAATGTGAAAATTGATGAATTTGCAGAAAGAAATGATGAAGGAAATTCCAAGGAACCAGAAGATTGTGATGAAATTGTCTATGTTCAACTGACAAGTCCTACCGAGAAAACTGCAGAAGGAAATGAAGAAAATATTCAGTTATCGAGTGATGAAGAAGATCGTACAGAGCCTACCAAGCCTGTATTAGCCAAGTATGTCAGAAGACATCAAGCACCAAGTCAGATTATAGGAGATAAGGATGATCCAGTGGTGACAAGGAACAAACTAAGACAGAACACATGTCTAATATCTGAATTTGAACCGAGAATATTGAAAGAGGCATTTAACAGTGAAGATTGGATAAATTCTATGATAGAAGAGATTGATCAAATCAAGAAGAATGACACATGGACACTAATCCCAAGACTGAAGGACAAAAACGTAATCGATACAAAGTGGATTTTTCATAAACAAGCTGAATGAAAAAGGAGAGGTCATTCGAAATAAAGCAAGACTAGTTTGAAAAGGTTATGCCCAAGAAGAAGGAATTGATTATGGTGAGACTTTTGCACCTGTGGCTAGACTCGAAGGAGTAAGAACATTGTTGGCATATGCTGCTTACAATAATTTCAAGGTATATCAAATGGATGTCAAATCTGCATTTCTGAATGGTATATTAGAAGAAGAAGTTTTTATTGAACAACCTGAAGGATTTGTTGAAGACAAGAATAAAGATCAGGTATGTAAATTGAACAAAGCTTTATATGGTCTGAAACAAGCACCTAGAGCATGGTATGAAAGATTGCACTCTTATTTAATCAAGATTGGTTTTATAAGAACAAGTTAAAACAACAATATGTACATGAAGAATGATGAAAATGGAATACTGATCTTAGCCATATTTGTTGATGACATTATATTTTGTGGAAATGACTCTCTATGTAAGAACTTTGGAAATGAAATGAGCAAAGAATTTGAGATGTCATTAATCGGTGAGGTAAAGTATTTTATAGGTTTACAGATACTACAAATGAAAGATGGGATTTTCATTACTCAAACCAAGTACATAAAGGAAATCTTGAAGAAATTTGGAATGGAGGATTCAAAACTAGTAAGTACTCCTATGACTACCAACTGTAAATTATCAAAGAATGATGAATCTGCATCTGTTGATGAAACACTTTACTGATCCATGATTGGAAAGTTGCAATATGTTGTTCACAGCAGGCCAGACATAGCACATGCAGTAGGTATAGTTGCAAGATTCTCTGCAGATCCTAAGGAAACACACATGACAGCAATCAAGAGAATTTTTAGATACTTGAAAGGCACTGAAGATTATGGCTTAGTATATCAGAAAAGAAATGACTTTGATTTAAAAGTTTATACTGATGCTCATTGGGCAGGCAACATTGATAAGAAAAAAAGCACAAGTGGAGGAGCTTTCTATTTAGGAGAAAGACTAGTGAGTTGGCTTAGCAAGAAACAAGGATGTGTTTCACAGTCAATAGCAAAAGCTGAATATGTTATTGCAGCATTGAATTGTACCAACATAGCATGGATCAAACAACTGTTGGAAGGTATAAATAAGAAAGTTACCGAGCCAGTAACTATATTCTGTGACAATACTAGTGCCATTAATCTTTCAAAGAATCATGTTATGCACTCTAAGACAAAGCACATCTCTATCAAATATCATTATCTTAGAGAAGAAGCTCAAGAGAAGAAAGTGGTGTTGGAGTATGTTAGCACAAAGGAACAAATAGCAAATATCTTCACCAACCCACTATCAAGGGACACTTTTGAGTATCTCAGAAGTAAGTTAGGGGTCCTACCCCTATCTTCTACTCACTGACCGAGTTCGGTAAAGGCATCAATTCGATGACTCTACAGAATATCTTTTAGGAGTTGATGTTGATTTACATACTTTAGGAGGTTTTCTAAAGGTGTGCAGGAAACAATACAGGGAACAGGAATTGAAGACATAAATGCTCTGACCGAGACTAAGTTGATACATAACAGTAGGAAATCACTTCATACAGGAAGAAATTATGTTTTAGTTCTTTACTTTTTGGCATTGTTGTCAAAGGGGGAGAAGATTGGAGAGGACTGAAGAAAAAGCAAGACTGAAGAGAAAAGAAGAGAAGACTAATGTATGGGGGAGAATTCTGATGATAGAAGGAGAGCATTTCAGCATTTTAGAATCTCACAACAATCTAAATCAATTAGGTTAAATGAATTGGTTTTGCCACCAATGCCAAAGGGGGAGATTGTTGGCATTATAACAAGCAAGGATAGATTGTTGGCATTTCAATAAGGATATTGAGAAGGTTGTTGATGATTATGGATATAACTGATTAAGGATGTTTTACTGTCTTAATATTATTATTTTGTCATTGATGTCAAGAAACTAATTTTCTAATTCAGTATGATGTTGCCATATCTTGAGAAGTATGATTTGATGAGTATAAAGATGTCGGTAAAAGACACAGAAAGAATATGATGAATAATGGAAGTAATAAGTTATTCAGTGGGCAACTATTACCGAGTTAGACAATGATGAGATCATGATGTTTAAATTGTTTTGATATCATACATATGTTATTGATTGTAAGGTTAATACTACACTGTGTTACCGAGCAAAGAACCTAGTCAATACGGTAAACCCTAAGGTTATCGCTATCAGTTAATGAAGGCAGAATGTCTACCGAGTGAAGTTTAGTATTTACCGAGTTGCAACCAAGTAATAACAAAATGCATTAAATGATTACATGCATTATTTAATGAAGGAAGCTGATGAGTTGGCTATGATTAAATGATTGGTATGCCATGAATGAAGATTGTTAAAGAATCTATGGCAAAGGAGAATCGATAGGAAGATCTACAACTCAGATTGAACCACAATACCCTAGCACAAGTTCCAAGAAATGTATGCAAGTTCCAAGGTGGGGTAAAACATTTTCAGATCGAAGGATACATTGAACCTGGTCAAAGTTTGAAGATCTAATGGCTATGATTGATCATGGGAAATGTGATCAAGGAGATTAAGCGGTTAGCTATTGTTTATAAATAAGGAATTGTTGATAAACAATGTATGCAGGCAAGTGTATGCACAGGGATGCTACATAGTGATTACAAAGCACAGAAGCTTGAAGACCTATTTGAATAACAGAGTATAGAGCCCAGTAGATGGACAAGATAAGTCCTAAATTGTATTGAGAAAATAAGAATCTTCTTTAGCATTTTAGATGTGAAGTTGTAGATAGATTTTTATTACTGTTATTTAGTGAAGTGACAAAAAATCTCTTAACCGAGTGGACTTAACAGTCTTATTTGTAAAACCCTCTAGCAAGGTGACATTCTGATTGAGTGTTTGAAATCCTTTTACAAGGTGAAAATCCTAACAGATCTGAGGGAAATCCCTTAACCGGGTCACATCTAGCAATGTGTTTGTAATCTTCAACAGGATTTTCTGTTAACCGAGCATACTCTAGAAGAGTATATTTATTAGTGGGTCCGAAATCCCATAGTGGTTTTTCCCTATTTGGGTTTCCATGTTAAATCTGGTGTTATGAGTATTATGATGTTTATATGCTTTTGAGTTTGCATGTTTAGCAGTTTTGGATATATTACTGAAATATATGTTACCGAGGTTGAATCTAATGTTTTTATGGAAGATTAAGTTTGTATGATTCACCCCCCCCCCCCCCTCTCATCTTATTAGCTTGGCATCTATACTTATCTTTAAGTATTAGAACTATCAGATTTGTCAAGATGGACACTCCTATCCTCTTGAGAAGCATTTCTGTGGCAGACTAGAGGGCCTTTTTGGGCTACGTTAGAGACCCAACCCTCCAATCAGTCTGCAAGGAGATTGGGATGTTCACTAATGAGGCTATGAGGATAGTGTTGGGTAGAGATGTTTTGCATAATGAAAATAGATATCATGTTAACACGGACATTACGTCTCGGTTCTTGGCGTCTCTTCTAGACCTCGGATGAGACAAGGTGGATATGTTGATGTTTTTAAGGAAGGTATTTGAAGAAGATTTCCTTGGAGATGACATTACTATTGTCATCCTTGCAAAAGTAGGGGTGGGGATCCCTTGGGTGTGTGAATTAACCAAGCTTCTCCTCCCTGACCAAACAGTGCCAGTGGTCAGGCAACCATTTCTTTTGAACCTAGATGCAGAGCAGTTGACACGTCATAGGAAGTGGGCATGGATTGGTATGGACTTTCTCTAAAAATGGTTCCTCCTAGATGACTTTCCAAACTATAGTTGGCTTAAAGAATTCTCTCAGCTTATAATGTCTGAAAAATTCTACATGGAAGGAGGGCCAGATTCTTAGGGTAAACCATGAATGTGTCTACTACATGTGCCCTAGCCTTGACCCCCTAGTAGGTTTTTTTTTTGGCTATGTCCTCATAACCTCATAGGCTCAATGGCTCACTCATTTTGGCTTTAAATTTTTTGAGGGACTCAAGTCTCAGACATGTAAAAATTGTAAATTTTTGAAACATAAATATTAATGATAATTTTGCAAATTCTAGCTCATTTCAGTTTGTCTCTTATGGATATAAAAAATGCTTTCTATTGCATTTTATTAATGATAGTTTTGCAAATGCTTTTTTTCTATGAGCTACATTATTTCAATATTGTGTTAAACGATGGAAATAAATTTAATACTACAATCTTTTTTATGTAATGCTTCTTCCTCTATATTTAATATTAAAAAAAAAAAATCCAGTTCGTTCCATTAATTATCTGTACATTGATTATAATTTTATAAATATATATTAAAAAGATGTTTATCTCACTAAAAACAAGTGAATTAAAAGTCCAACTTACTTGGTGTTGAAGTTTTGAACTAGTGCATGGATGGGTTGGTACGTGCTATGATTTATAGTTAAGATTTTGTCATTATGAAGAAATTTGAGACATTTATGAACGATAGATGGGATCGCTTTCATGGAAGAGAACCAAGGATGTCCCAACTTCACACAAAATTGATCTGATGTAGGAATGATAGCAAAAATGGCATCTAAGCACTTACTACCAACCTTAACGGGAAGAGTAATAGAACCTATAGTAGGACAAGAGAAACCATCAAAGATCTTAACCAATAAATCAAATTTATCATATGTTACTTCATGCAATTGTAATGTATAAAGATATTCTTGTTATTACATTCACCATACATGTTGGATCAATGAGAACCCCTCGTGAGAGTATGTCTTTGATCTTTGCAGTGATATATAGTAGACCATTAGGTGTTTCAATAGTCTCACTAGGATCAAAGGTAATGCATATTGCATAGGTCCTTAGGAGGTGCAAGTCTATCAATGAGATTCACCACATTATTAGACTCAAGGCCAAGGTCATTAGAAGAAAATTCAAGATTCTCTGACTCAATCAGAGAACAAGATTAGATTCAATTAGATCAATGACTTAGAGTGTATTTCAGCCCGAATGTGGGAAGTAAACACATTTGTGAGAACTTCGCTCAGAATTGAACCTTTTCTATTTAGTTAACTATAATTAAGTCTATAAAGCTCTATTTCAGACTAAAGTTTAAAAGGATTAAAAAGACTTCAAAAACAGTCCGAAAAAGTGACTCAAATCTGGTGACGTGTCCGAAAATGGCAAAAGTCATGGGACCCATGACAACTGACAATAGATACCATCGTCCGTTGGATGAGCATAGATCAACAGCTTAGGGTGGATTTTGACCCAAATGTGGGAAGTAAACACATTTGTGAGAAGTTTGCCTAGAATTGAATGTTTTACATTTAATTAAATATAATTAAGTTTATAAAGCTCTATTTCGGGCGAAAGTTGAAAATGATTAAACAGACTAAAAAAATAGTCCGAAAAAGTGACTTGAGTGTGGTGGCATGCCCAAAAAATGGCAAAACTGATGGGACCCATGACAACTGACAATAGATACCATCATCCGTTGGATGAGCATAGATCAATGGCTTAGGGTGGATTTTGGCCCGAATGTGGGAAGTAAACACATTTGTGAGAACTTCGCCCGGAATTGAATGCTTTATATTTAATCAAATATAATTAAGTCTATAAATCTCTATTTTGGGTGGAAGTTGAAGGATTAAAAAGACTTAAAAAATAGTTCGTAAAAGTGACTCGAGTGTGGTGACGTGCCTGAAAAATGGTAAAAGTCATGGGACCCACGACAATTGACAACAAATACCATCATTTGTTGGATGAGCACAGATCAACAACTTAGGGTGGTTTCGGCCCAAATGTGGGAAGTGAACACATTTGAGATAACTTTGCCCGGAATTGAACATTTTACATTTAATTAAATATAATTAAGTCGATAAAGCTCTATTTCGAGCGGAAGTTGAAGGATTAAAAAGACTTAAAAATAGTCTGGAAAAGTGACTTGAGTGTGGTGATGTGCCCGAAAAAATGGCAAAAGTCATGGGACCCACGACAACCGACAATAGATACCATCGTCCCTTAGATGAGCGCAGATCAACGACTTAGGGTGGATTTCGGCCTAAATGTGGGAAGTGAACACATTTGTGAGAAATTTGACTGGAATTGAATGTTTTACATTTAATGTCCTCAGAATTTAGACTAAAGCAATGAATTTTTTGTCCTTTGGCATCAAATAGATATTAATAATAATTAATAAAATTACAACAGGCTTCTAGATATTTTAACCTTTAGGTATTACTTTTGTACTTTTCAATGTTTTCAAAATAAGTGACTCATAAATCATTATCGTATTTCATTACATGGACAAACCAGTAAATTGAGGGAGATTCAGAAATAGCTACTAGATTGAGGAATGCAAGTTGCAATAGAGACTGTCTATGTCAATCTAGTGAAATAGAAATTTCGGGTAAAATCTAGAACGGGTACATCCTGCCTTTTTTACTTTTTTTAATCTTGTGGTTCAATTTGAGGGTTATCATTTTCACACTTGTATCTAGAATTATTTTGAATTATTAACAATAACAACGATGGGGAAAATGGGAAGTAGTAGTTCAACAGGAAGCCAAGTGAAAAAAAAAATGTACCTAACCGAACTCATTAAAACACCAGGTTTCACTGATGAATACCATGATATTTATGACCCTACTATCCATGGTGAAAAGCATATCATAGATATTAGATATGCATTGTCTAATAAGGTGGTAGATCCAAGCAAGGAAAAATTTACTGTTTTCACACAATGTTAAAACAAAGAACAAATAAAATTGCATCGTGGGCTACTGGATTAGGAAGCATGGTGTTACCTGAAGTATTCCCTTGCCCTAATTTTGTCATGGTCTGCACCGAAAATTATGATGAAGATAAAAAAGCGATTGTCAATAAAAATACAAAAGAGGAAATTTTATCCATAAACGAGGGAGAATTTTCTCGTTTGTTGAACCTAGGGTTTGAAGCACAAAACTCAAACATCTACATTGACCTAGGAAAGTTGGCAGAGAATTATGAGAGTCTCGATCAAGGTCATAGAGATTCATTTATCAAAGCTCTAATAATGTGTGGTACTTTGTTGGATCATAATCATAAGCCTCCTTATGATTCTAACATTTTTGTTCCATGGGTTCGGGATACTATTTCCTTGCTGACATTTTTCCTGGGATTGGAAAATGATAGGGAAGTGGGTGCTAGCCTTCTTGAAATGATTTTTAATATCCATTGTGTAACTCAACCAGTAAGATATAATGTTGTTGAGCATGTTGTTCAATCCATGCAAAAACAATTACTAATGATAAAAAAAGGTTCCTGTAAGATATTTAGGTTCTCATCCTACTTGTGATATCTCCTTCTATCCAAGTATCATGCAATATTCAAGACCAACAATCTTCAAATTGTGAACTATAAGATTGATGAGAAGACTTGGAACAGAACAAAGTGTCCAATATATGAATGGACACCAAAGATAAGGATGCATGATAACAAAAAGAACTACAACCATTTTGTAGACTTTTTTTTTGCATCAATGTATAATGAAATTACAAGCACTCCAATGCCTAGATTGGCTATGTCTTGTAGAGATTGCATTCAAATCGGAAGTCAAATACAATTGGCTGATTGGTTCTTCATGGAAGAATACACTGTGTTAAGGTTTTACGGATCAACAGTAGAACCATATAGACTTCCAATACATGTGACAGAGAGGTAATATGTATGATAGTTGGAGAGCACATATAGGAACTTCCATGGTCAGCAAAAGAAGAGCATATTTCTTCCTTGCCTTTCTCATGTGGAGGGTTCACATTTGAGAGAAAAATATTCAATGTGGCACATGATTTTTTGATAGTCTTTAGCTTTGGTGATGAGGATCTCTGGCAGTATGATCCAATCAGTGTAGTTCAAGCAAGGCTTAAGAAAAATGGGAACTCTTCAGCTTTATGTCAACATGAAAGTAAACAATTGTTAGAAAAGCTTAGAAACATGGACTCCTGGAATGAGTTAAAAAAAGAGATGGAGAAAATTGTTGCTGACAATAAGATTTCAACAAAAGAAATGTCATCACAAATTATGGCATTGCACACGCAGAGGACAACAAAGGAGGGTCAGGGCATCCAAAATAGGAGGTCCTACAATTTCTACCAAAAATATGCTAATCCATCTAACAAATCTATTGCCAAAACAATTCTACAAGAATTTAAAGAAATTTATTGGACTCAAACCAAAATAAATGATTTTTGGACTATGAGGAAGAATCTCGGTGAAACAAAGACCAGTGTAGAATTTGAGTCCATCGACAAGGATGAAGAGTTTAGCAAATTGTGGAATATGGAGCATCCCACAACAACATATGACAGGAGTGGAGATGATAATGAGTATGAGGTTGAGCCCACTCCAACAACTACTACAGTCCCTAAAATATTAGGTGGAGTCTATGAGTCCATGAAAGAAAAATGTAGCAATGGAGCAAACCTTATGGAAAAAATGGGTTTTGAGGGTGGTGGTCTAGGTCCCAGAGGAGAAGGCATTTGGTATACACTTGAGGTACAACTTCCATCAAATTCAAAATCAAAAGCTCATGTTAAACCAATCATTGCACTTGATTCTTCATATTCATCATGGAAAGGTACTACTTGTTACCCTCAGGGTCCACCTGCATTTGTTTCACGTTCAAATACACAACCACCACTACATCATGGTATTCCCATTGGTGGTGAATCAAGTGCCATTGCCACTAGTGGGGAATCTGGGGATCGTATTCTTATTAGTGTTTAGTCAAGTTCCACTATGATTGGTGGGGTTGGCATGGGTACTAATACTCATACTAGTTGTCTTGGTGTTGGACAAGGGAAACAAAAAAATATCTCTCGCAAGAGGCCACTAGTGGTAGATACTCATACTATTCAGAATCCTATATCAAGTGCCACTGATACTACAAATCTATAATTTGTAGCTTCAAATCAAACCCCTCAAAAGACTATAAAAACTGCACATGAAAGTGATAGTGGGACAGGATCAGGAATGGGTATTGGTGATCCTCGTAATGCATTAGTTAAAACCAAAGGCATAGGTAGAATTGGAGCCTCTGCTATTCCTATTTCACCTTTCAAACATTCAATTGCTTCAACAAGCCCAGATTTTCAATTTCATGATTACTATGAAAAATTTGAACACACAACAAATGCAAATAAAGAAAAAAAGAGAGCATTTCATAGGGTTGCCCTAACTGAAATTTTAGATGAACAACCTGCAAGGAACAGGGTATTTCCAACATATGACCCACACAAAGATATGATGGAGTTCATGGTTGTTATGCCCCCAACTAAAGATAAAAATCCACCACACAGTCAGATAGATCCCTCTGAATTTCAAGTTAGCACCCTCCAAATGGATTTTTCCAAAGTACATAATGTGGACAAAATTAGTGTGTCAAAAAGGACTAATGAAGTGGTCTGCACTTCACTGCTAAAGGTGGAGAGAGAGGAAAATAAACTGGAGAAACAAATAGAAAAGTTATAGGCAGACCTGGCAAACAAAAAATCAAAGAGGAAAGCGATAGATAACAAGTGCAATGATTTACAAAAAATGATAAAAAATTTGGGCTCTACAATAGAAATTGCAGAGCAAGAAAATATGGATGTAGAATTGAAGGACCTGAGAGAAAAATTGACTAAAAGCAGTAAAAAAATTGATGAGGAAAGAGCCAGTTTGCAAAAATTATACAAAAGTTATGAGTCTACTGCTGCCAAAATAAGAAAAATACAGGACCTATTAGATCATGAGAAGGAAAAAGCAAAACATTTGGAAGAGGAAGTGGAGGAAGAAAGAAAAAAATATGCACAAATGAAAGAAGACCTGCACAATGCAAATGATAAAATTAAAACTTCGGAGGATAGATTGAAAGATAATATGAAAAAGACAACAAAGTATATACAAGAAAACATCTGGGGGAAAATAATGCAGAGGAGTGACAAGTAATGTGAATGGTTTGAATTGAATGAAAGTGAGATTAATTTATATGAAAATCAAAGGGCACACTGAGAAGAGCATACATGTTTATTTAAAAGAGGATATGGCAAAACATATTTTGCAAATAGTCTACAGTACCAGTGACAACTATTTGGAATCCAAGAGAATTAAGAGCCACATTGATGCCACAGTTAAGACATCATCTATCCTTAAAAAATACCAGAAACTAAGGGAAACATCAGAAGTTATGGATAAATGTGGCAAAAAGATATTGAAGCTGCAAGAAAAGACAACTACATTGATTAAACTTGATTTGCCTAAGATCATTGACCCATCAAATAAATTCATTGGAAAAGAAACTTACAAAAAAAACATGGAGATAAAAATGAAGTCTGATTTAGACTTGCTTCCTAAGAACACAACTCCCCAAAGCTTTCTGGAATTCATCCAACCATTTAGAACTCTGAATGTGGTATTGGGTGAAACAGTGATGTCAAGTCACTCTTCTAAATATGGATTGTTGATGAAGTTGCAATTGACTTTCCATAGTCTAACAAATATTGACCTTTCATCAGATGAAGAGTGGAGCACCCTACAAAAAATGGCACAAAAAATCTTAAGAATCGTAGTATGTATTGCATAGTTTTCTGCTTTTAGTCTTAATTTCAAGATTTTATGGTTTTTCTATTTGGAATTTGGCACCACTTGAAATAACTTTGTTTTATGAACAAGAAAAAACCAGCACTCGCTATTGCTAATCCAACCTATGAATCTATGATGCACAGTGCAAACCTTCAGCCTGTAAATTTGTATTCTCAAATTCTCCCAAGTTTTAACATTTTTGCATTTCTCTATTTCTGATTGATAGGTTTTGGGCACTGCTATTATCTATATTTAATTTATCATGGCTTGAATTAATATTTAATTTTGAACTCTGTTTTTTGAATAAGAGACATCAGACATGTAGCAGTTGTTAAATTGCTAATCTGACCTATGATGGACATGTAAATTTGTGTTGAGTTTGTGATTTTGATGTTGAGTCTTCACATGTTGCAAATCAACCTGAAGCTTTTGTTTCTCCCTTGTTTCTATAGAAGGGAATTTGGGGTCATTTGCAGTCTAAAACTTTGTATTGACTTTTGCATGGAGAATCACACAGAGTGGTGTATTGAATGAATTGTATCATATGGCTATATTTTGAAAGAATTAATGAAAATCTAAGTTCTAAAACATTTCTAAATAAACATCTCTGTATCAATAAACACATTATGGTCTTTTATTATGCTATTTTAAATCTGGAAATAGAAAGTTGAAAAATACAATTACAAATCAATATTAAATTTTAATTGCAAAAAGTTGACAGACTCATAAAATATCATCAAGTTATCAACCATAATAATATGCTTTTATAATATGAATGATGAGATACAGTAATAAGATTAATAAATACCAATCTCTTACATTTGTCATTCATCCTCATCAAATTTAGAACTTTCTTGATTCTTGTCTATGTTTTCTTCACTCTGAGTCTGCATACCTTCATCGAACAACATCTCAATGCTACTAGTAGGTCTAGTACATGAGTCAATAGTCCCACTGGAACTTTGGTTTGAAGTGTTTCTCAAACCTCTTCTTTCACATTTGGACCTCTAGATTTGTAGTGCCCTATCATAAGGAAAAGTGTGGACATCATACCTAGATGTATAGAGCCTCAAGCAATTTTCCAAATTTTTGTCTAGTTTGTTTCTTAGCTTTGATTTTAGGAACCCCAAAGCACTCAAAACTCTCTCATCTTCCACCGAACCCAATATCATGGTAAGACATAAATCAGTAAGCTTTAAATATTCTGGCATTGAATCACGCAACATTGCATTCTTAGCTATATATTTCCAAAGCCTTGTTACTGATCCCTCTTCGTGGGGGTTCTCCATTGTGCCATATTGTTCCCTCATAGTGCATGCAAAACAAGATGATTGATCTCTAAGATGAGTTTCATCTAATATTCCATTTATAGTTACTCCATTCAATTCTCTGGATATGCAAAATTGTTTTATCAAAGTCAGTAGCTTACTTCGAAAATCAGTTGCACTGTCGAGGCTCCAATATTGAGGAAACACAATAGACATGGCTTCGAGTAGGTTGTCAAGAGGGAATCTACTTCTAATTTGTGAGGAAATATCATAGGGAATTTTCTTCATAGAAGTAGTTACAGACTCAACAATCTTGTCAAAACCTTCCCTTGTAACTCTTGCTAGTTGCTTCCTGGGGTGCTTTCCTAGTTCCTCAGGGTCGACTGTGGCATAGAAGTGCATTGGTATATCAAATCCCCATACATTGGCACATACCTCCCCGTTTGCACCAATTTTTAAAAATTTATCAGGATTGTTCAAATCTGTGAGTGTCCCCCACTTAACAAATTTTTTATCAAATAGTGTTAGTTGATTTTGATAGAGATTGTCGAGGGTCATGCATGTCATCCTACACAATGTAGCATATTCTGCAATATACAGAGCTCTTTTTTGGGCAGCCTTCAAAATATTTCTTTGCCTCTAGCATGGGCAAAAGAGTTGTTAAAGTTAAGAGTGTCTCTAGATTAATTAACCTTCAAAGAAGGTCCAAAAATTTTGGTTGATCTGATTCGTTGCGATTTGTGTGAAATAGTCCAATCAAGGATGGATATTCTGAAAAAACTTGATGCAAGGGACCATCTAAAGAGATCCATCTGGTATCATTATCCTTGCGAAGCTTTTTCCCATCAGTTATTCCATCAACAAAGTGTTGAAATTCCATAAATCGCTTGGGACTTTGATAGAAGTGTGAGTAGAGCTCTCTGATTAAAATTTTAATTTTTTTACCAAAGTATACTTGCACACAATTCCAAAAGCTAGATTCATTCTGTGAGTGATGCAGTGAATTACAGTAATGTATGGTACAAATGAAGTTTCAATATTTGTACAAAGAATGTTCTTGTGACCTTGCATTACTGAAGGTCCATCTACTCCAACACACACCAATTTTTTGGCAACCGTCATGTCATCCATACCTCCATATTCAATTAAACTTCTCTTTACTAGTTGAAATAAATTTTCTATTGTCGTACTCTCCTACATTTTAGCAATAGATAGTAGATGAGGTTGGTGGGCATGATTCTGTATAGTATAAACATCCATGCATACCCATGAAGTATTGTCTATTGACGTAACTTCATCTAAAGAAAATGCAATAAAGTTTGACTCTCTTATTTTTTCCTTTACATCCTCTTTTTCAACCTCAACAAGACAACTTGCCCATTCTCATCCACTGTTTACTAACCAGTGTCTATTAGGATAGTTAGGCACTTTCAAAAAATGTAATAAACCACTAATTGATGGGAAATCTATCATAGCATGCCCTCTACTCAAAATATAAAAAAACAACGCTTATCTAAACAACTTTTCCCAGTTGTTCTATTTGCATTGCTTTTCTAAAACTAGCTTCAATAGAACCTTTAACTTCAGCAAGCTTCGTCTATATTTTCTCATGAAAATAATACTCTTCGAGATTCTTCACATGCTTACATTCCTCCTTTTTTTCCATCTTATCACTAATTTTTCAACTCCGTCTATCATTTGTTTTTCATAAACTTTACCCATATGCTTTTCTATGGTGTCAAATTTTAGCTGCAACCTAATTTCCTTGTTATGTTTCCAAGTGCAAATCTTACACCTACATTCTATTGGAGGCTCGTCTTCAATTGGATTCTCCACTGATTCAATGAATGGATACTTTGATGCCCAATTAATTTGAAAATTCCTCACTGACATATCCCACTCCGGATTCTTTTTTGATTGTGGTTGATCCTTTTTTGATCTGGCTTTTCTTTTCCCCTTCTATGCATTATCATCAATGGAATTATCACCCAAGTCAATTAAATCATTTTGGCTAACTTGGGCATCTACTAGATAATCTTCTTCAACATCATCCTGATCTAAGATATCAAGTTTGTCGTCATCTTCAACATGCGGTGTAGGTTGCAAATTCTATACTTGTACTTGTGATGATGTACCTTCTTGATTTTCACCACAATATTTTCCAAAGCCAAAGTACGAAGACAACGTTCTGCTTTTTGTTGGCCTTTCATGGCCTTCCCCACATTTAGGTTTCCTACCCTTCTTCCTATTCGACATCTCCAATGAAATAAAGGCTACCAAAAAAATATCAATTTGTTCAAGAAGCAATAATAGACTATAAAGTATAAGATATGTTTCATTGGCCCTACGACCTATAATCTATATGTTTGAGGTCTGAATCAATTGACTGACCACTTGGCACTGACGGGTCCCCACTGAATAAGAATGAACTCAAAAGTGCAAGCAAATATAGATAAATTCAGAATAATATTATAACACATCAAAAATATGATCGCTCACCTTAAGGTCACTACCAATCGCCAATGCAGTCAACAACAATGATTTTCCTTGGTCTGAAACTTTGCTATTGATCAGAATCCAGAGCCTAGAACCCACCAAATTATGTAGAGATAGATCTGATCTTTGAATGAATTTATACCAATCCTTATATGGTGAATATTGTAGGAATTATATATGGTATACAAATGTTTGGTGAATCTCGCGTAACTATAACATGACTTATGTAATTTTCGAGGTGATTATGGGTCATCCAAATAATTGGAAAATACAATATAGTTGGTGAAAGTTGGGGTGAATGGAGACATGCATTGGCAAAATGTCGGGCGAATTGGGTCCTCCTGGCTAACAAATCTTCATATGCCTATACGCAAATTATGGTCATCTATTAAGGCAACCTCAGAGAGTGTAGGCGAAAAAATTAAATTTACCATGTGTCCATTGTATATTATATTGGTGAAATCCTTGCATAGAAATATTTATTTACATAAAACATATGGCGATCGCGCTGTGAATTTGATGGAAATTGATAATGTTCTAATGACATGGCAACCCCCAGTCGGTACAAAATATTCGTCATTTCTCAGGTCGCCGACGTGAAAAATTTGCCATTGGCGAATATTCGCCACTAAAGTAATCTTTGTTTTGAACTTTATTGGTTGAATGCTAAGTTCTTTAATTGCAAACTTCAAGTTGGTGTTGCTTTGGCTTTTAGCATTGTTTTGGCATCTTGATGAAAATGTTAAATTTTTCTATACTTGTGAATTTGCTTTATGAAAGTTTGTTACAAGCGGAATTTTTTTGGTGCAAAATATTAGAATTATTAGATTTTGTTACCTGTCTATGATTAAAAAACATTAGAGTGTGAATTTGATTATTTTTCTAGATGTCAATATTCAAGCTTGGTAAAGAAAAATCATGTCAGATAATATTATCCCATAACAAAATGAAGAGACAATTGCTAGATTGTGGGCTGGATTGAAAACAAAAGATGATGGGAAATGTTATTGTCCTTCAATAATTGCAAGGGCTTAAAGATGAGAAGACTTTTAATCACAACAGCTGAGAAACATTGTAGGCAGCATGGTCACATTGAAGGGGGGCATGATTATCATCCATTGATAAGTTGTTCATTACATGTCTTTATATTGATTGAATTTGTAAATATTTATATCGTTTTAACATTTTATATATATATATATATAATCACTTGATCATGATCATGGTTTATTTGTGTTGATCATTATTATAAAGGCGGGGTGCCCTAGGGTAGATGATATGGATTATCACGGCCTAGAGAATGTGGTTTTGCAAGCGGAGGAACATGGAGTTGTGAATATCAAAGATGAAGTTAATGATCCTATAGAAGAAGATGATCATGCGCTAGAAAACACAGTTGAAGATTATGGTACAAATACATTGATCCATGAAACATTTAGTGGTGCAGCTAATCATGATGATCGAGATTACTTTGATGATGTTTATGATTTACCTATACTTGAGAATGCATATGAACCCCTTTATGAAGGCTCCCAAACAACTCTTCTCTCTGTTGTATTGTTGCTAGTGAACTTGAATGTTATGAATGGTTTATCCAACATAGCAATCTCATGGATGTTAAGGTATGTCATATATGTCATATTTTTTCATCTATTTTTGTTGTTAGTTCATCACTAGTAAATAAAGGATGAAATGTGTACCATTAATATTGTTTATATTAACAAAACAAAATTTGTTGTAGATTGATAGGTGAATTTCTTTTACCACCATCAATTATTTTACCTCGCTCATACCGAGATTTATCTGCTATTATGAAAGATATTGGAATGGAGTATCAAGCAATAGATGCATGTCCCAATGATCATATTATATATCATAAACAACATGACTTTGCAACAAAATGCTTGAAATGTCATATCAGCACTAGATATCGAATAGATAAACTAACAAAAAAGGTGCCTCGCAAGGTTCTTCGTTATATTCGCATTATTCCACGTATGCAATGATTATTTGGGTGCAAAAGATTAGTGCAATTTATGGATTACCATGCATAGAATAGAAGTGGAGATGACATTCTTAGAATTCTTGTGGATGGTTCTACATTTAGGGACATGGAGGGAAAATGACCACACTTTAAAGAAGAACCTTGTAATCTCAGGCTTTCATTGGCAGCGGATGGTGTCAATCCATTTGGAAAGTTGAGATATATTTACTCAATGTGGCCTATTTTTTTTATCAACAATAACATTCCTCCATGGATGTCAATAAAGAGGGAGCACGTTTCCTCATGTTGACCCCACATAGTGACATGTGAATGGAGCCAACATTGACATTTTTTCAATTTGTTCTTGTATGGAGTGAAACTTGACATGGTTAGCCTAAACACATGCATTGACGATATGGGAGGGTTTTGAGAATAAAACATGAGGTCATGCTATATAAAGGCATCTCATCCTTCTTAATATTACAAGTTGCCTTATTCTTTGTCTCTTTCATATATTGTTCTTAGCATTTGTTTGGTTAATGGTTTTGAAAGACGAGGCTCTTTGAGCCTCACCTTAGATCTATTACACATCAATTTGTGCATTTTTATTTGCAATAAATATTTAGATGACTTCTTTAGATTAAGGAGTAATTTCCTAAACCATTCCTTCATATTCAACAATCCCTTCTCACACCCACATCATAATTCATAACCATGTTAGTTTTAATGAGTGTTTTAAACCAACAATCAATGAATCATAGGATAGAAGAAAACTCGTTATGCACAATGATAAGAATCAGAGAGATTGAAAGAATAGATTCACTAGATATGCTCCCCATTACTGTAATAGACCAAAAAAAACTAGGAAAAGAAATAAATCATCAAAAATTATAAAGGAAGAGAAAACCAACTATATAATCTCAGCAAGCCATCATACAAAAATTATATTTTGTAGAAAATAAAATAAATTATATGTTGACTTAGCATATATTAAAACTATATATTTTGAATTTTGGCATGCATGCACAGGAGCATGACATAGCATACTGCACCGAGACCCTAACTGGAGAGTTGCACCAAGAACCATTGCATCGAGCCCTTGAGTGGAGAGTTGCGAGACTTCACAAAACAAGTGTTGCAATTCCATTGATTCAGGGAGGAAGACTAGGAACCATTTGAAAGGAGGAAATCCAGAGCGAGAGGTGAGGGCACTCAGAAAGGGAAAATCAACCAAGGGACAACGAATGTAAGTGATTTTTCCCCCACATTTAGAAATCTTGTTGCAAGTACAATGACTTAGACCCTGTTTGTTCCCATCAAGGTGTTGCATGATATATTTTGGTCAATTTGAGCCAATGTCCCATTGAAAAACCCAAGTACTACCTAGTATTGGTGTTTGGTTAGTTTGAACAACCAAGCTTTGAGATGTTCAATCAGTTGGGTGGCTTTTTTTGGCCTGTGAACTGCAATTTCTGTATTTGTCTTAGCATATTTTTTCTACTATAATATTGAAAGGAATTCCCGTCACATAACAACATACAAAGTTCTCTAGGGTACAAATTTCTAAACTTTGATGAAATAAATTTACATATTGAGGTCCATAAATGATCAAAGGGACTGAAAACAATACATGGTCTGTGAGTGCAATGAAAAATGCCTCGTGCATGTTCATCAGAGAATGTATAGAAGTACACAAGATGAAAAAAAGACAAGGAGCCATTAAAAACTTTCAAATATTTCACTGACTCAAACAAACCTCCAAAAGAACAGTACAAATGCCAGCACTAGGGAAAGCCCAAAAGAGAACACTGATGAAAGTGGGATTTTTTTTTCAAGTTCCAAAAAAGTATAAATGGTTCAAAGATGTTGTGGGTGTCTGGAAAATGGTGAAGGAATGTTGGATAGGGAGGGACCCGGTTATCCTCTTTAACTGGATTCTTAAGAAAGAAAAAAGTCTGATACATTTTGGGGTTCTTCTGAGTAGGGCCCATATTTTATTATTTTATTTGGGGCACCCAAAATCAATAAGGGTAGAAACCTATGGAGCTTAATCATTGAAGGCAAGGGGTTTATTCATTTAGAAATAGATTGAAAGGATGGTTGCACGAGGGGCTATTTGACATCAAAGGTGGTCCAAAAAATTTCATAGACTAACTAACCAGACACTGGTACTACCTCAGAGGGACTATTGTCTTCGAGGAAGGTGGTCCAAAAAATTTCATAGACATGTACAAAAAGTAATAGCAACCTTCCACCAACTAACCCAATCAACCTCCAAGAAACAAGAGAATGACTCTTGTAGATGTTCCCAAATCCCAAGGCTTCAAAACATAAGGTTGGTGACCCTACAAACCATTCCCATGTTCACCAAGTGATCTATGATCATCAGACCCTTACAAGGTTTATTGATACATTCACAACTATTGTTACCTCCACATGCATTTGACTAGTAGTGACTATGATGCTAAAAATATAGTATATAAGAAGGCATACACATATAATAAGACAATAAAAACATAATGGAAAGATTAATTGAAAACTAAATTTAAGTTGCAAACCATAAACCTTCCTTGAAATGTTCCCATTTTCCTCTATTCTTGAGGACCTTGAAGGTGTTGAATTGATTGGCTCTCAGCAGAGCACTGACCTCCAAAGTGGCAACTCAAGACTTGAGTACCTACTTGATCATGATTGATTATGCAAATGATATAAAATGCAATGCTATGATTAATCCAAAATGCTAATTACAAGATGATTGAAATGAAAATTGCCTATAGTAATGATGCTAAAGCTATGAATGCAAGGGTTCCTTAATGCTCCAAAATGGGGGATATTTATAGGAATTCCAAGGCCAAAGCTGAGGTGGTGGGAATCAACGGTCCAGATTTGATCTGAAGATATAAAGGGCGAAGATTGAGGAAGTTGGAGAAGAGGTTGGAGGAAGGGACACTTGTCATCTCTATGGTGACAAGTGTCAAGGAGCCTTGCTCATGAGAGGGCAAATGTCCAAGGGAGGAGACGTGGCAAAAGTGCCATGTGTCTCAAGGGGAAAATATCCACACCATAGGAGGTTAAGATAAGGAGGTTAGAATGTGCAAGATAGGATAGGGTTAGTTAAACCCAAGGTTAGGTGGAATGGGTTAGGTTAGGGGATGGTTAGGTGAGGTGGTTAAAAGTTAGGAGCCATGTGCTCATTTGAATTTAGAAATTCAAATAATTGGACAATGATAATTAATCTCAACAAACTTGAGTTTGTTAATCTTAATTAGGGATTAGAAGAATTGATTTATATGGGTGGACATTAATTAATTTAGAATTGATTAATCAAAGGGGGATATGAAATTAACTATATAAATAAATCATGTAGATTTATTTACTAGTAGATGAATAGAGAAATTAATCAAATTTCTTGTGAATTCAATTAATTGGGAAGGGGAATTAAGCAAATAACTGCGTATTTAATTAACTATCTTCAAACCATTTTTAGGTGTATACATTTTGCACCTCTTTGAAGTGATGTGTGACGATGCGTTGGTTCAAAGAAAACTCAATTGATGATGTTGTTGATATTGATTTTGATAGGATGTAGATTTGATCCTGATTTGATGCGGATTTGGTTTCGATATGATACTGATTCGATTTGCGAGATGATAAATCTCGATGTGATGCGGTTTCGATTTTTGAGATGATAAATCTCAATATGATGCCCCAAATGCTGACTGATAGATATTGATGCAAAGATGCCCCCTCAGGAGATGAATCAGATAATTTTTTAATGTTTTTAAATTTTTCTCAATTTTTTGATTTTTTTGAAATTTTTGAAATTTTTACGATTTTTAGATTTTTAATGATTTTCCGATATTTAGAGATTTTCAGAGTCGAACTGATTCATTTCCCAATACGAAATTTGAAAACGTTGCCCTACCAAGTTGATTAGTTGATTAGATGATTAAAAATTAGTGGAATAAAAATCTCACTTAAATGCCCCATTGTGAGTTTAAAAAGGTGAATTCCTTTTACCACTCTTCATTTGTGCACTTCAATTGTTTGGAAAATTTGCTTTGGAGGAAGGAATGGCGATCTTGTACCGCTAGCATAGGTTTGAGCAAATTTGGCGACACGAGCATCCTCCAGCCTATGGTCCATCGGTATGTACTTCGAGAAAACCCAGCTTTATCAATTTTTAGTTGATTTTTGAAAAATCTAGCTATTTGTATAAAAAAAATCATTTTTTAAGATTTTCGCCATGTGGGTTTGTAAAAAAATTACATTTTCGAGATGGATTTTTAGGACTTTTCAAAAAAATTTCAATTCACATACCAAAAAAAAAATTATTATGCATTTATCATGCTTTTATTGTGCATTTTGAAAATTTTATTTTTGCAAAAAAAAAGTGCCTTTTTTGGGGTTCGGTGGCACCATGGTGGCGCCCAAGGCGCAGGCGGTGCTACTAGCACCACGGGGGCCCGAACCTAACAAAAAAAAATTATTATTCTTTTTTTATTTTTTTTTTACGATTTATTCAATTTTTTAATTTTTTTTGATGATTTATCAATGAGTTTTCAATTTTTATGATGATTTTTCGTGACTTTTGGTGATTTTTGGTTTTTTGACTTTTTGATGTGTTCGAGTTTTTTCGATGTGCTATTGATTTTTTGATTTGTTTGAGATATTTTGATTTTTTGATTTGTGGTAAATAGGTTGGATTGTTGTCGATTTGAGTTGATTTTTTTATTTTGATAGGGTAACATTTGATTAGCTATCTAATTGATAAAATTAGACACTCCTGATTGATAAAATTTGATGATCAATTCTGATTATCTCAATGTACGCGCGAGATGAAATAGGATTGATAATTACCTCATGATAGATGAGCGTCATTGATAGGGGCCCAACGAGATTTGATAAAAATCTCAATTGAGCAAGATAGACTAATAGATATATTGATTTGATAGATAGATAAATCAAGAAATTGATATGATGAAATGATTTGATTGCAGGAGAACTTTAGTGTCCTCTAGTCTCGAGAGCACTTCCCAAAGACAAGGATGCTAATACCCCACCTTAGCCAGGTGAAGCGAGACTACATTGACAGGTGTGGTTTATCTTCCCTTCTCGACATGCCCCAACCCTTGATTAACTAGGGATTATTGATAGCCTTAGTAGAGTGTTGACATAGTGAGCACAACACTTTTCACTTACCGATGAACGAGATGACGGTGACACCCGAGGATGTATACCGAATACTACGCATCCCTGAGATGGGTGAGCTAGTGTACTATAATCTTAGTGAGCGGGGTGGGACATATGCACTTTTTTGAGTGTTCGAGGATGATAAGATAGGTGGATATGACATTGCGTGGCAGGAGATGCTAGAGCTAGGTTATGCCGCATTACCCACTATTCTTGTCGGATGCATTGGAGGTTTCCTTTGTCCTGATAACAAGTCAAAAGGATTATCTGTTGGATGCGGTCACCTTCTTGAGAAGATGGTGACAGAGGGGAACCAATTTGCATGGGGGTCATGCATGTTGGCACACTTGTATCATGACCTGCACCGAGTTGTGTACCAGAGATTGGTTGCATTATCAGCAGGGGTGATTGTTCTTTAGATATGGGCCTGGGAGCACCTTCACATGACCATTGGCTGACAGAGATAGATCTATAGGCAAGCCTTATGCTGATGGGTCTCCAAGTATCATTGTCCAGTGAAAGCTAGGCAAATTGGAGTATTAACGACAGACACTGGATGATCTGGATACTGTCATATGGAGACCATACAAGGATTCTGAGATCTGACCCAAGGATGCATTGGAGATGGTATATGTATTTGTGTCGTGATACTTGATTGGATTGACACCCTATGTCATCGAGTGATTCCTTTGTATGAGGGTGTTGAGACAATATGATAGGATACAGAGGATACCATAAGGTACAACTAATTATGCTCATAGGAGACTAGATGTGGCCACTTGGGGGTCCTCTATTTCATATGACCAGGCGTGTGCAGAGCATTGATCATTGGGGACACTAGATTGGGATTATCTTCTAGGTGTGATGGATAGGGGGATGACAAATGAGTACTCATGCATTGTACTATACAAAGGTTTTTGAGGCTGACATGTCTAGATGAACCAGAGCTAGTTTTAGATGAGGATGATGAGAGGCTACGACGTAGAGCTCCTAGACGATCGAGGGATGGTGGGGAGAGAGGAGGTGGGAGTGGAGATGATGGTGGAGATGGAGGGGATGATAGAGATGGATATGGAGGATATGCAGGAGATCTTGGTGTTGGAGATGATTATGGAGGAGATGATGATGGGAGAGATGATGGCGAGGGAGATGGTCAAGCAGTAGCAGTGGCAGGGGCGGGCACACCAGGAGCCAACAATTCTAGATCTGCCAGAGATGTATATACAGATTGGATGACTTGGGTGGTCAGACGGAGGAGATTAGGTCCAATGGATTAGGGGCATCAGGTCCCAAAGTAGGAGGTTCCCTAGGTTGAGCAGGTACCTATGACAATATCATAGGTTGAGCAGCCACAAGCAGAGGCACCTCAATGGATCCTCATTAGGATGTTGTCTCATCAAAAACAAGCTCAGATTATGGACTTACAGGCTCAAGTTCAGCAGCTAGAGAGTCAATTAGCAGAGAGGGACTCTCAGATGGCCTAGCTAGCTAGAGGTTCAGATGGCTTCTCTCATGGTCAAGAGAGATGTAGCTAGGGATAGGTGTCGATAGGCCCAGGTGTAGGTACGATTGTTAGGAGAGTCTAGTTCAGGGAAGACTACCCTGAAGATGATGCGCTAGGGGATTCGAGAGGCTGAGTATTATAGGACCTTATACTTTACTGTTGTTCCGGCTGATCAAAGGGCTCTTAGATTCTCACAGCTGAGCAGGAGATCAGCACAGAGCCAGAGTGAGAGTCGAGAAGTGACGGGGCCACTTTAGAGAGATCCCCCAGGTGGGAACCAAGGTACAGGGGTATCAGTTGGTGTTACTATACTTTCCACATCAGGATAGAGTTTCGCTCCGCATTCTAGTGGTCACATTGATATGGGACATTGATCCATTCATGTACACACCTTTTTGTGATGAGATATTGATGATTCCCGTGATGCATATGTGTGATGTATCTCATATATTTTTGTGATATCATTGTACATTGGACATTGATCTTTGTGATGATCCTATTCGCTCTACATGACCTATGAGATGATGGATGCATACTATTTGATATATGATTATGTTGTGCAGTTACTTTCATGATGTATGCTTTATTTTCTTTATGCTTATGGATTCTAGATGATGGATATATGATGATGCAGTATTTACATGATGTTATGCGAATGAGAATATGTATGGTGATGCTTATAAGCATTATGCAGTGTATGCGCAATGCAATGCTTTCTATGTTTATGATATTTTTATGATTTTCTCATGCATGTTAATATGAGATGGATGCAATGCAATGCAATGATGTTACTTTATATGATTTGAGATAAAATGGATGCAATGCAATAATCTAACTAAATGAATGAATGATTGGATGCTTTATATGAATGATGTCTTAGTATGCAATGGTTACATGAGATGAACTAACTTATTGTGCAAGATGAATGAATTGATTATTTTATTATTATCCAATGTACTCAATCATGTAATAAGAGAGATAACACCATGTTAGTCATTGGCCTTGGAAAAGATGAGTGTTGTGATCCCATGCAAAATGAAATGCAAATCTACTTTAAAAATGCAAATGCAAAATGAAATGCAAATCTACCTTATAAATGCAAATGCAAAATGAAATGCAATGCGGCAATCGGACCGGTCATGGAGTCATTGCTTTGTTTCATCATTGAGCCTTTAAAATGTGGGAAGTGAGTGCAAACATCAATGGTATAATTGAACCATGATTACTTGAGCACTACTTTCTTGGGTTTTGATATTTCAAGTTATCGCAAGCATCGAGGTATAATTGAACCAAGATGACCTGAGTGTTGCTTGCGTAAAACGAGCAGTAGTAACCATTTCTATATGCAAGTCTGAAATGTCTTCTATGATACTCTGATGATCATGTCCTGAGACAACTTTACACATATTAATGATTAATTTACAAACAATAGACAAGAAAAATATCATGTTCCGTCCTTGTTCCTCTAGTCAAAGACATCCTGGAGTCACTCAAAAATCATGATAGCGAAAATCAAGATAAAATAGTTGAACCATTATTGTCAAAGTGTTAAAATCATGAGTCAAGATATATCATCCATTGATATGTGTTTGTCATGTTTAGATTGATATGTGATAGTTAATGGTTGATAATGTGATCTTATGTTCAACGTTGGATGTGTCTCATCTTTTTTCTTGACAAGTGTTGTCTAACTGTTGTTCGACCTGTTCGATTAAGCTCAAAACGATGAAAATTTTTGCCCTCAGCTAGGTTCAGGATTTTGCCCCTAGTCTATAAATAAACTTTATTATGATATATACAATTATCCAAACCATGACAAGAAATCACCTGGGATGTCTGCATATGTACAAAGGCTTTATTATGGATATGAATAGCACTGATGGAAAAGAATGCGGGCAGAAGGATGCATGAACCAATAGATGGAAGAGCTAGCTGACAGATAGCGCCTGTTTGCCAAGTTTTCACCATCTGTTTTTATTGCACTTTTTCTCATATTTGATTTTTGTTTTGTTTTTATTTATTTTTTCACCGTTTTTATATTTTCTACTTTTTCACTTTTTTGGATTTTTTTGCTTTTTCACTGTTTTTGGATTTTTCAACTTTTTCATTGTTTTTGGATTTTTTTCTACTTTTTCACTGTTTTTGGATTTTTCTACTCTTTCAGACATAAAAATTCTTCAGATGCATGCTATTAATAGGTTCCTCGAGCTAATCTTCGTCCTGTGTTGATAGTTGATATGCTCCTGACCCAAATATTGTTGTGACCACAAATGGACCTAACCAGTTTGGTTCAAACTTTCCTTTCTTTTCTCAATCTGTCTGGTTTCGTGGATTTTCCTTTAGTATTAGTTCCCCAACTTGAAAGACTCATGGTTTGACCTTGTAATTATAACTTCGGCACATTCTTTGCTGATATACCTTTAAATGATCAAAGGAATTTTGTCTTCGTTCATGGATCAATTCTAACTCCTGCAATCTAGATACTCATTGTTCTTCATCTAGGATAAGACCTTTTAATGATACTTGTAGAGAATGTATCTCTACTTCTATTGGCAGTATTGCTTCTGATCCATAAACAAGAGAGAAAGGTGTGGCACATGTTGGTGTGTGGATACTAGTACGGTAGGCCCATAGAGAAGGGTTCAATTAAATATGCCAATCTCTGCCAACACCATTCACTGTCTTTTTGAGGATTTTCAAAATAGTTTTGTTTGATGCTTTTGCTTGCCCATTCCCTTGTGGATGGTAGGGTGTGGAAAATATTTTTTGGATCTTGAATTTCTCACATAGTTCTTGTACATCCTGATTCTTGAACGGTCGCCCATTATCAGTGATAATGGTCATGGGTATTCAATAGCGACAGATGATGTAGTTCAAGATAAATGCAACAATTTGTTTTCATGTGATATTTGTGAGAGGTACTGCCTCAATCCTTTTTGTGAAATATTTTGTAGCTACAAGGATGAATTTGTGACCATTAGATGAAAAATGATTATCTTTCCTACTAGTTAAGAGCCCATTGGCATAAAGGCCAAGATGTTTCCAAAGCATGAAGTTCTTATGTTGGAGCATGAATCAAATTCCCATGGATCTGACATTGTTTGCATGTTTTAGCTATCTGAAAAGAATCATGTTTCATAGTTGGCCAATAATAGCCCAAGCGTATGAGTTTTTTCGAAAGGGTAAGACCACTTGAATGAGTGCCACAAATGTCATTATGGACTTCATGTAAGGCCTTCTCAGATTCTTCTTGTTTGAGACATCTTAGAAGAGTACCATCTAGACCTCGTTTAAATAGGGTATCCACGAAAAGAGTATAATGGGAGGATTGGTGAATAAAGTTTCTCTTTTGATTTTTTGATAAATTAGGAGGTAGGGTGTTATCTTTCAGGTATGTATAAGTCTGGCCATAGCGAGAGGAATCATGTCCAATAAGGTGACAAATAGTTTGGGAATCAAGACAATTATGAGCAAGGTAAAAAAACTCTTCAACCAGGAATTCATAACGCTCTTGATTTTCCTGTGTCTGAAGTAGAGAAGCAAGTGTTGCCATGGCATCTCCTGCTTTGTTGTCATTCCTTGGAATTTGCTCAAAAGTTATTTCTACAAAATATTTCTTGAAATCATCTACCATCTTTTTGTAAGGCTTGAGTTTGTCATCCTTTCTTTGGTAATCATCATTAATTTGATTGATGATGAGCTGAGAGTCTCCAAAGACTTGGAGTTGTGTAATATTCCATTCTATAGCCATTTTGATACCTGTAACCAAAGCTTCATATTTTGTTGTGTTGTTGGTGCATGAAAAGCTTAATTTGTATGCTTTCAGAATTGTATGACCTTGTGGTGTGATGAATAGAATACCTGCTCCCGATCCATGTTGTGTATATGAACCATCAAAGTATAATTGCCATGTTTTGGTGGTGACCATTAGGATATCAGCATCGGGAAACTCAATGTGTGAAGGATGATCATCTTGAAATGGTGCCTCAGCTAGTTGGTCTGTAATGACTTGTCCCTTGATTGCCTTGCTAAGAAAATACTTCAATGGATCAATTTTAGCTATCAACCTGATGGAATGAGATAGTAGATAGTGTCTTAATTTTTGAGAAGCAAAAACAACCACCAAGCATGCTTTTTCTATTAGGGAATAGTTGAGCTCATATCCCACTAGTGTTTTGTTGATGTAGTAGATGGCTCATTCTTTTCCTTCATTATCTTGTTGTGCAGGCAGAACTCCTAATGATACTTCAGTGGTTGATACATAGAGTAACAATGGCTTTCCTGGAATTAGTGATATTAGGATGGGTGGTTGCATGAGATATGCCCTGATCTTGTTAAATGCATCCTCACATTGATGGTCCCACTTGAAATGACATTTTTGTGCAATAGATGAGTAAATGGTTGACATTTATCTGCTAGTTGAGCAACAAATCTTTTGATTGGATAGAGTCTTCCTTGGAGTGATCTTAGTTGACTTATATTCTTGGGAGATGCCATTTCCATGATTGCTTTGACCTTAGTTGGATCTACTTCAATACCTCTAGCTGAAATAATGTATCCCAATAGCTTGCTTGAAGTGACACCAAAGACACATTTCCTAGGATTTAGCTATAGCTTGTACTATTCTAACCGGTTAAAGATCTTTCCTAGTATCTCTATATGTTATTTTCTGTTGTATGATTTGGCCAAGATGTCATCCACATATTCTTCCATGAATGTATGCATCATGTCATGGAATATCATTGTCATAGCTCTCTGATATGTGGCACCTTCATTCTTTAGTCCAAAGGGCATGATGTTCCAGCAGAAAGTACCCCACAGACATGTGAAAGTTGTCTTTTCTTGATATTCAGATGCTATTTTAATATGATTCTATCTGAAGAAACCATCCATTAGATAAAACATGGAGTGTCCAACCGTTAAATCTACAATGATGTCAATGTTAGGCAAAGGAAATTCAACCTTTGGACATGCATTATTAAGATCTCTGAAGTTTGTGCATACTCTAATACTTTTGTCTGGTTTTGAAATAGGAATGATGTTTCATACCCATTGAGGATATGCTATAGGTCTGATGAATCCTACATCCAATAATTTCTTTAGTTCTGCTTTGACTAGGAGAGCGATATGTGGATGCATCTTCCTAAATTTTGTTTGACTAGTTTAGCTCCTGGGATGACATTTAAGTGATGCATAATAAGCTTTGGATGGCATGTCTGCATATGACCAGATGAAATTGATTTGCCATCATTTGAAGAATTCCATATATTATTGCATTTCTTCTTTTGATAGAGAAGTTGTTGGATGTAGGATCTTTGGTTGCTCTATTGTCCCAATGTTAACTGCCTCTGTTGGTTCAATCAAAAATGATGATCTTTCTTTATAGTACTCAGGTAAAGTGTCAAATCTCCCATCTTTCGGTGCCTCAAGGAGGTTTTCACTGTTAGATGCATCCTTTCTTTTTACTCTTTCCTGATCTAATGTTGCCAAGAAATGGTTTTCAGCATTAGACTTGATATTGTTTTCTTTTTTTTTTTTTCTTTTTGCGATTAGGAGATTTGGCACCCACTTGACTGGAAGATGCATTGCTGAAATTCCTGGTGAAATTTGTTGCAGGTTCGATTGCATTAAGATATATAGATATGGCATGGTCATTTGGAAAGGTATCAATGGCAGTATGTCCTTCATTTTCCCAATCAATAAGTTCAGGGTGGATTAGAGGTAAGGGGTCCTCAGGTTGAGATGTTTCAAGGGTATCAAGGGTCATGATAGATATGTCAAAGTGTTCGATATGTATGTCGATGTCTAGAATGGTACCCTCATCAGAATGACCTTGCACAAGGAGCTCTTGATCGTCCTAGATTAAGTCCAAGTTAGCCGAACGTGATTCTAATTCAAGTGGGCTAGTTCCTAACATTTTCCCTACATACATGTGAACTACATCGACTCCTGAATCTTCTTCAAAGCAAATTTTCTTCAGCTGATTCTTCAAAATGATAGGAATCCCATTCCCATTCATTAGAATCTATCTCACTTGCAGCTTGCAATCTACAGATTTGTTCATATAGCTTTTGATGTGTTTCTTTTGTTTTTCTTGCTATATCTTTTCTTCTTTCATATTCAACTTCTTCTGGACTAAGATTGAATTCTGTCAATTTTGCTATCAGATCTCCTTGACTTATATTAGCTTCTTTCTTGTTTTGATTAAGAGTTAATGTTGTTTGGGAGGTATCATTGGTTTGTTTCTCTTGTTGATTAGGAGATTGCTTCTTTTGCAATTTCATGTTTGTTTGTGCTTGTTGCTTGGCAGTTGCTTCTTCCCTTTCAATTGCAAGTTGTTCTTGTCTGTTTTCATATTCTTCTTGTTGTTGGTTAGAAAATGTGTCTTCTGGTAGAGTAACGTGTCCATACCCTAAGCTTTCTTTGTCTATAGCCTACTGAGTATGAGGTTGGATAGGTTCTAAGATACCTTCTTTTCTTTTTCCTATAGGACCTGTTCCAGTGTATCCCATTTTTTGAAGAATGTTAAATCCTTTTCCATACTTTTCAGTGGGTATTCTGACATTGTTGATCTTTTGTTGGACTTCTTCATCCTTGTATAGCCACTGTAGAACATCTTTGTCTTATGTTTCCTCTGATAAGGTCCTAGCACTAACAAATGCTCCATCAAATTTTGGAAGATGTTTCACAATTGGTTGTTGTTTAGAGTTTGATGGTTTTCCATAGGATTTAGGAGAAAGTGGTAATTGGGATAGTGAATATTCTTCGTTCCCTCGATCTCTTAGCTGCATTTGTTTTTCCATAGTTGACAAAATTGAGGCAAATGATTTTTCTTTGGTTTGTGTGTTTGAAGATGATTCCTCCCTATTACGGGGAACAATGACTTCTTGAGCTAGTTTGAGATTACTACAATATTGAAATGGATTTGAATCTGCTGAGATCGTGATTTCCTACCCATTGAATTTTAGGCACTGATGATATGTTGATGGAACAACTTGTATGTCATGTATTCAGGGTCTTCCCAAGAGTATGTTGTATGATAAGTCCAAGTCTAGAACTTGGCATGTTGTGTCTTTCTACAAAGGTCCCACTCTAATGGGTAATATCAAAATTCCTTTAGAGGAACACTCTTCTTCATCATATGCTTTGATGGTGATCTTTTTTGGGGGATCAATTGCATCTTCTAAATAACCTAGAGTGCGGACAAGACTCAATGAGCAAATATTTAAGCCAACTCCACCATCTATTAGGACACGTTTAACGCGTGTCTTGTGAATGAGGACTTCAATAAGCAAGGGAACATTATGGGGATATTGCAAGGACATATCATCTTCTTTGGTAAATGATAAGCAGTGAGGGGTTGTGAGGTGTCCCACCATGGTTTGGAATTGATCTATATCAAGATATTGGACACTATTGTATCGACTAATGCTCTTTCTAGAATTTCTTTATGTGCAGGTAAAAGATTTAAAAGTTCTAAGATGGATATTTGTGCGGGTGTTTTCTATAATTGATCCACTAGATTGTATTGTTTGGTAGTGGATGACGTGTTTATTGTAGGACCCAACATAACCACTTTGGCTTTGCTTCGTGTGATAACATGAGAGGGTTCTTGATGTTGTTTCTCTTTAACCACAATCACATTTACCACATTGTCATATGCATAAGCATAGTTTACCTTTGCTTTACCTTTACCAGTCTGCTTTGTTGATGATTCACCCTACTCATAGTAAGGAAGCGGAGTTTTGAAAGTTGTGTGAGATTCGTTTGTTTTATGTCCATCCATAGTTATCACTCCATTATCAATCAAATATTGGATGATATGTTTTAATCGTTGACAAGCATTTGTTTGGTGTCCTTTGTTTTGATGGAAATCACAATAATGGTTGTCATTCCACCAAGCAGGTTTTACCTTGGATTCAGAGTTTCTTGCTTCTGGTAAAGTAATCAATTTGTTTGTGAGAAGCATTTTTAATGCGGATCAAAGGGGTTCACCAATGTTTGTAAATTACCTTTGAAAGAAATTTTTGATAATTGCTTTTCGGTGATTGTTGTTTTGCTGAGTCACTGCTGAGTGATTGGATACATTAAAAACCGATTGTTTTGGTTTCACATTGTTGTTATCCACTATCCCACCACTGACGATATTATGATTTATATTCCAAAACTTTGGCTTATCATTGTTGTTGTTGTTAGGAGGGTGAACTCCTTCTTTGTATATTTCCAACTCACCCTTCTTTATCATGGCTTCTTCCATTCTGATTCCATTATCAATCATCTTTCCAAAAATTTGATGTCCTTGCATTTTTAGATGATAACTCTTATGATCATTTAGGTTGTCGACGAATATGTCCATTTTTTCATACTTTGGCACTGTACAAGGATATCGTGAAGCTAACTGTCTCCATCTCTGTAAAAATGTCATGAAAGGTTCTCCACTCTTTTGTTTGGCATTACATAGGTCTAGCATTGTTACTCTATGTTGTATGTTGTAATAGTATTGTGAAACAAACTTATCCACCAATTCTAAGAATGATCTGATTCCAGGTGGAAGTTTGGAGAACCATTCCATAGCTACTCTAGTTAATCTTTTTGAAATAATCTCATCAAGTAGGTATCATCATGTGCAAAATCCATACTCATTGTGCAAAATTCTCGTATATGATCTAGGCGGTCAATTCTTCCATCATATTTTTTCGTATCTAGGAGTTTCAAAACCTATAGCAAATGGTATCATTTTTAGATTTCTCTCAAATGGATAAGGACAAATTTCTTGAAGTGAGTATCTTCTAACATTTCCCCTCTACATATCTTGAATTTGTATTTTTAGTGTTTGTATTTGTTGTGGGAGAGTTGTGATAGGATTATCAACATGATTTGTTCTTTTATAACCATGATTTTGCATTCTAGGAGGATCTTGATCTCTTATTGTATCATCTCTACCCCTTCTTGTATCCTCATTGGACTGAACGTTATTTAGAATTTCTACATCATCCCTTTTGGGAATGTAAGTTTCCTCATTGGTTCTGGTGTTACTAGGAATTGACATGTCATTAATTTTGAGACCAAAAATATCCTCATATTGTTCGTTATTAAGGGGGGGTCACTTCTCTTTTGTGTCAATTTGTTCACATCAAAATCTTGGGGGAGTGTAGCACCAAATTTTGCTAACATTAGGAAATATTTTTCTTTGTCTCCCTCCAATATTTTCTCCATAAATTTATCAAATTGAGGATATTTTTTTATGTCTCTGACATGTTGTTCTGTCATTTCCTCTTCAACTTGTATTTCATCTTCATGTTCCGTGTTTCTATAATCTTCAGTTATTTCAAACGTTTCTATTTCTATTTCTGCAATCTTTCGTCTCTGAGCCTTGGTTAGAACGGGCATACACATGTTTTGAATGTTTTGCGAGATTTAAATCTTGAGTAATGTGTCACAATAAGTGATCAATTGTTGAGGAAATGATCTTTTCAAGTATTTGTTTGTTTGCAATTTTTTCGATCTTAGTTTTGGAGTGCAAATTTTGTGATTTTTGATATGACCAAGTTGAATAGAAATGATATATCCTATGATAAAGAATGAGGTTATTCTGATCAAGTGTTGTAGTTTCATGATAAAGGATGATAGATCCTAATGAGAAACTATGTTTGAACGATCAGTTTATCAAAGAAAATGTGATGTTGCACTTTAAGGTGTTTGATCTTGAACTTGTTTGAGGTGAATACTTGAGAACCTTTAGCATGCCTAGTCTTGAATCTGTTTTGGCAGAAGATAACCTAATTGAATGACCCAAGAAGATGACCTAGTCTCTTTGTTTGACTGTCTGAGAAATGGGTTGTTTTTGTTTTTTGATTTTGGTGCAGTTTACTAGAAACGCTGACAAAATGACCAGGAACTCTGTTATATTGACTAGAAGCAATGACAAACTTACTAGAAACCCTGCTATATTGACCAAAAATGCTAAGAAATAGACCATAAACGTTGAGAAACAAACCAAAAACACTATTCTGCAATGCAGTGACTCTAAAGTTCAAAATAATGATGTATAGACTCAACAAATTAAGTGTTTGAACTTAGGACATTGCAATTTTGACCCAACTTTGTGATTTTCGGACTCGGAGAACTGATATTTAGACCTATCAAGTACAAACTAGGAGATATAATGTTGCAACATGAGCAATTTGACCTTCAACTCAAAAGAGTTGTTGATTAGACCAAGGGAGTTGACCTTTAGACCAAGAGAGCTACTGTTTAGACTAAGACCAAGAGAGCTACTGTTTAGACTAAGAACTCTACTGTTTAGACGAGGAACTCTACTGTTTAGACTAGGAACTCTGCTATTTAGACTAGGAACTCTACTGTTTAGACTAGGAACTCTGCTATTTAGACTAGAAACTCTGACGTACTCAACCTTGGAGAGTTAATGTTGAAATATGAGAAAGTTAACATTCATACCAAGAGAGCTGATGTTTGGACTGAAAGTGTGACTGTTTGGATTGTAAGTGTGATTGTTTAGACTAAAAGAGCTACTATTTGGACTATGAATGCGACTATTTGGATCGACAGAGATACTATTTGGACTGAAAATGCAACTGTTTGGACTGTAGGTGCGACTGTTTGGACCGTAGGTGCGACTGTTTGTACTGAAAGAGCTAAACTATTGTGAAACTTGTAAATTTGATAATTTGAAGTTTGAGTTTTCACTGTTTGTTGTATTTCAATGGATGATATCTTGACTTGACTTACAAACATAGAAATCAGATTGTATTTTTGTCCCAAAGGACACATAAAGTGTATGTTCAAGAAGTTTTAAAGAAAGCACTAGTTTTCACGGGTTTTGAACAATTAAAAACACATCAATCAGTCTATCCTAAGGAGATTGGATTCATTATTAGTTCTTAGCCCACAACTTGGTGCCCTATCAGCTCACACAGCCTTGTCACCACCTAAAGGGTGCCCGTGTTTTTACCTTTGTGAGAGCTAATGGAGTCCCATTATGAGCCTAGCAATAAGGTCTCAAAAGGGGAGTTTGCACATACGCTCAAGAGGGACATATGGTGAGTATCTTAAGGAGAGATTCTCCCCCCTCCATGCACTAAGAATTTAATAATGTTCGGAGGTAAACCAAGTAGTTTCTAATTTTAATTGGAACTTAGTAAGGGATTTGTTCGGTGCGTCAAGGTATAAACTCAATTAAGAGGTCTCCCAGCCTTGAAAACCAAGGTTTTATATACCTAAAGGTACGAAGGAGAGCTATTAATGAGCACTGCCATTGACTTGATTTTCATCAAATTGCGTTTATTTTAGAGTGAGTTGGAGTACTTGGAATTAGCCATTCCCACTTGGGTTGTTCCCCTCTCACCAGCCTTAATGCCTTTAGCCTTATAGGCTCCTCGGGAGGGCAGACCCGCTAAAGATATGCACTATTGAAAGCAAAAAAAAAGTCTGTCTTTCTGATCACCTAAGAAAGGTGAGAGCATACTCACCTATCATCAAAACACATAAGACATTTTTTTTCATTTCCATTGTAATTAGTCTATGTGCCTAATTTAACAAAAATAAGTGCAAAATCTCATGGTTGTAAAGAAAGTTAGTAGTTTATATTGCATTCTTTGACAGTGAAATAGTTTATGACTCCGGTCTTTCATAGCGAAATAAGTACCTGCAAAACCAATAATTTGTAAATTAGGTTAAGGAAAATGACAGTCTAGAAGAGGAAATAAGGAATGCAACATATAACATTTGAAAAATCAATAAAAATTTGAAAACGCCATCATATGTGCCAAGAACGCTACCAAATGGACCCAAAACGCTACTTTGCACACCAAAAATGCTATCAAACAGACTAAAAACACTGACAAATGTACCAGAAATGCTACAAAACAGACCAATAATGATAAGGTACAGACTGAAAAAGCTAAAATAGAGAAAAACATATAAACAGAGTTGAGAAATCTCCCAAAAATGCCATTTAAGGTGTCAGAACACTACAAAAGAGGCCAAGAACACGATTCGGGAGGCCAAGAGAGTTAATCTGCACTCTGAAATAGCTAATCAACTTATCAATGAAATTTCCTACAAGCAAACTTGTTAAAGATAAAAGGGGCCAGGCCCCACAGTGGGCACCAATTAATGTGACGCTAAAAATGTAGTATATAAGAAGGCATACACATATAATGAGACAATAAAAACATAATGGAAAGCTTAATTGAAAAGTAAATTTAAGATGCAAACCATAAACCTTCCTTGAAATGTCCCATTTTCCTCTATTCTTGAGGACCTTGAAGGTGTTGAATTGATTGGCTCTCAGTGGAGCAATGACCTCCAAAGTGGCAACTCAAGAGTTGAGTAGCTACTTGATCATGATTGATTATGCAAATGATATAAAATGCAATGCTATGATTAATCCAAAATGCTAATTACTAGATGATTGAAATGAAAATTTCCTATAGTAATGATGCTAAATCTATGAATGCAAGGGATCCTTATTGCTCCAAAATGGTGGATATTTATAGGAATTCCAAGGGCAAAGTTGAGGTGGTCGGAATCGACAGTCCAGATCTGATCTGAAGATATCAAGGGCAAAGATTGAGGAAGTTGGAGAAGGGATTGGAGGAAGGGACACTTGTCATCTCTATGGTGATAAGTGTCAAGGAGCCTTGCTCATGAGAGGGCAAGTGTCCGAGGGAGGAGACATGTGGCAAAAGTGCCATGTATCTCAAGGGGAAAATATCCACACCATAGGAGGTTAGGATAAGGAGGTTAGAATGTGCAATATAGGATAGGGTTAGTTAAACCCAGGGTTAGGTTGAATAGGTTAGGTTAGGGGATGGTTAGGTTAGGTGGTTAAAATCTAGGAGCCATGTGCTCATTTGAATTTAGAAATTCAAATAATTGGAAAATGATAATTAATCTCAACAAACTTGAGTTTGTTAATCTTAATTAGGGATTAGAAGAATTGATTTATATGGGGGGACATTTATTAATTTAGAATTGATTAATCAAAGGGGGATATGAAATGAACTATATAAATAAATCATGTAGATTTATTTACTAGTAGATGAATAGAGAAATTAATCAAATTGCTTGTGAATTCAATTAATTGGGAAGGGGAATTAATCAAATAATTGTGTATTTAATTAACTATCTTCAGACCATTTTTAGGTGTATAGAGTGACAACCTTGGTTTTTAATCCTCCAACCCTATACCTTGGGATCACATCACCATGAAAGGACTTCATCCAACATCCTTATGGGTCTGAAACACCTTGGGACATAAAAGACTTTGTTTAATACTAACTTCCCTCAAATAGTTATGTTCACAATAAGGGATAGGCTAACAAACCTATGGGACCAATAACAATGGCATTCAGACAACACAACATGATCCAACCTAATTATCAAACCTTCATCTAGAGTTCCCAAGAACAATAAACATCATAAGTGTGCTTCCAATGATGGTTCAAGACACGTCAAAATCCAAAACAAACCAAGAGTCAATTATATGTATGACTATTATTGGACCTCAAAATCATTGGTTTGATGATCCCTAAGAGTATGTCACTCTCTATAATCAGAATCAACAATTGATTTTAGACAATCAGTGGAATGATCGATTTGATCTAAATTCCCTTCACTTCTAGCTCTGCCAAACTAAGGTGGGTGTACCTTATCACCAACTTTTCTTTATATATATATATATATATATATATATATATATATATATATATATATATATATATATATATATATATATATATATATATATATATATATATATATATATATATATGTATGTATATATATTACAATTAGCTAGTAATACCTAGGTAGATTATATTATAGTATTCCTATCTAGGGTCACTCCCAAATGGCATGAAAGTGAGAATGACTTTACCCTTATGTCCTCTATTCCTACTTTGCAAAACTGAAACTAAAATGGGATCTTACTTCATATCTCTCTCTTTTCTCCCAACATCTCTTTCCCTCCCTCCTTCCCTATCTACTAATCCTTCCATCACTCACTCTCCCTCTCTTCTCTATCTCTCACCTCTATCTATTATCTATGTCTCTCCCTCCCTCCATCTTTCCCTCTCTACCTCTCCTTCTCTTCCTCTCTCTACAATATTCCTGATTTAGGGTTTAGTTTTTAGGGCCTATGGTTTAGAGTTCATCGTTTACAATTGATTTTGGAGTGTTGAGAGTATACCCCTCCCTCCTTCTCCCCTCTCTCTCTTCTCTCTCCCCTCTTTAGGTCATTACCTATCCATCTCCCTCCCTCCTTCCCTCTCTACCTCTCCCTCCCTCACTTCTTACCCCATGCTCTCTCTATCTTCATCATTCCCTATCTCTCCCTCTCTTCCTCTCTGTAAATTATTCATGGTTTAGGGTTTAGGTTTAGGGCCTAGGTTGTAGGGTTTAAGGCCAAAGGTTTAGGGTTTATGATTGGTGATGGAGGATGTAGGGTCTACCTCTCCCTCCCTCTCTCCCTTCTCTCTTATTCTCTCTCCCTCTCTTTTTCTATCTCCTCTCACTCTCCCCTCTCTAGGTCACATCTCTCCCTCCCACCCTCTCTCACACCTCTCTAGGTGTCTCCTTCAATCCTTACTTCCCTCTCTCTAAGGCCTAAAGGTTAGGGTTTAGAGCCTGGGGCTCAGGGTTCAATGTATATTGTTTAGGATTTAGGTAATATGATTGATAGTGGAAGTTTAGGGGTCTACCTCTCCTTCGGTCCTTCCTTCCATCTCTTCTTTTCGCTTCCTTCCTTCCTATCTCTCTCTACAATTCATGGTTTGGTCCATGGATATAACTTTTGTTAAAGGATAAGAGGCTACGGATTAGGTTCAATTTATAGATTTAGGTTCTAGGTAATAGTATTTAAGGTTTAGGGTTAAATGTATAATATTTATGGTTTATGGTTTATGATTGATAATGGAAGTTTGAGGTTCTACCTATCCCTCGATACCTCCTTGCCTCTCCATCTATATGTTTCAAGTCTTCTTGTTTTTATGGTCTATAGACCATAACATGAACCTACAGGTTCTTTTCATGCCTACAAGTTTTAAACATAGAATAACGCATAGGACGGTTCTTTTTGTGCATACGATGGTTCTTTTTGCACATACGATGGTTGTTTTCGCACATACAACACATCTTACAATGCATACAACCTATGTTATCGTGCATTTCACTATTTTTATTGTGCGTTTAAACTATTTTCCTCACGCATTCAACAATTCGTATTGCACATTTAATTGTTTTTCTAGTGCATTTAATTGTTTCTGTGGTACAACTATTTATGTAGTGCATATAATCTTTGTTTTTGCGCATATGAAATAGATGCAAAAAATTTTAATTCGGTGTTGGAAAAAATTAGGCTTGTAGAAGCTCACCTAAGTTTTTTTGGATTTTGCTAACGGTTTTCTTGCAAATTTAAAGAAGTTAGGATAGGATTTAGTAGCTTCTTTTATAACTATTCTTTTTAAAGTTGGTTAAAAAGAACTCATCTTCCTATTGGTATAAAAAGAACTTCACACCTTAATTTTGGGCTTAAAATGAACTAAAAATTTCCTTTGGGCATAAAAAGAACTTCATTGCAAGGTAAAAAGAACCACAAAATAACACTTTTACTTTCTTGCAAGTAAGGATTCACACTTCAGATTTGGGCTTAAAAAGAACAACAACAAATTTTCAATTTCTTGCAAAAGGATTAAAAAGAACAAACAACTTTATTGTTGCAAGTTAAAAAGAACAAGCCACAAATTGTCAATTTACCAAGCAATTTACTTTCAAGCAAAACGTGCTTTCATTTTGTTGACTAGAATTTCAGTTTCCTAGTTAGACAACAAACTGCTTTGCGGGATAAAAAGAACACCATACTTGTTGGAGCAACATCTCTAAATAGGACTTAGCTAACCATTATTTTGAAACAAGTTAAAAAGAACTCTATTTACTTTGTCTTAAGTGGTAGGTATATGCTCTCCCCTTAATTGGGTGATCAAAAAAACCAAATCCACTTTTTCATTGCTTTATTTACTTTCAAGCATTAAATCCTTTAGAGGGTTTGCTTTCCTGAAGCCTCAAAAGGGCTAGTGTGAAGGGTATGACCCAAGTGGGAAACAACTTTATCGCTAAGTTTACCAACCCACTATAATCAAATGTGGAGGCTGATGAAAATCCCCTCCAATAGAAGTGTGTATTTGATAGCCTTCCCCTAGTATCCTTGTGATGCAAAAAACTTTTGTTCTAAAGGTTTGGAAGCCTCTTAATTGAGTTTATCATTTGTCGCACCGAATAGAATGCTTACTATGAACCTTAGCATTAGAAGCTTTGAACCAAGTCAGTTGCCATACATTGGCAATATCATAGTGCAAGGGTGGGGAAGAATCCGTCCCCAAGATTACTCAACATATATCTCCCAAGATAACTACCTAACTGTGAAGCAATTCACTTTAGGTTAATTTTTGGCAAAAGGCAAACAAACGGGCGCCCTTTAGAGGTTGACAAGGTTGTTTGAGTTGATGGAGTATCGAGACTAGTGGGCTATGTTATTGTCAATGACCTTTGAATAAAGAGTATATCTGATGTGTCTTTTGTTGTAAATCAAACCAGTGATAACATTGGGGATTTGAAAACATCCTCACAAAAACATACACTTAATGTTTAGCATAGGGATGACCATTGTTTTCATGTGTGTTATGTCTTCTTGCCATGAACATTAAAACATCTTGCAAGTTACAAATCAACTAATGTAACAATCAGTTCAAAACAAAGAGCTAAGAGCAACCTTAGTGAGAAGATAATTTCCAAATCCAACAAAGCACCTTTTTGAGGTGGTTATCAACTTTTCAACTATCTTTAGGAAAGATTTTCATCCAACAAGATTAGGGGAGTATCAAACCAAGTGGTCAAGAGTTTATCATCCAACTATCTCAATGGAAAGAATACCTAGCTAGGTATTCAAGTTAGTCAAATCAAGTTTCCATATTGGGAGAGTTTATCCATATCATTTGACGTGCTTTATCATAGGGGCCTATCGAACAAACCCTCTATTCAACTTAGTAAGCTTGAGTATTTGAAATCAAGTATCCATCAAGTCAACAACAGTTACCTATCCAAAGTAAAACTTTGATCACTCATGTGACCATCCCTTGTCACTTGAAAAGAAGAAGCTTATTCAAAGGAGTTGTGTCTTAGCCTAAATCAAGATCAAGATATCATGGCTCTCCGATCTAATCCCATTTTTTATCAAGATCCCACCTATCAAGAATCTTATGATGATCCCCTAAGATTTTGGTATTCCATCCACGATGATCCCCTTTTATCTCAAGAGCAGAGTCTCTTTTGGGTGGTGTCCACTTTTCTGACCATCTTTGTGCACATACCCCTTTAGTCCCAATTTTGAGCTCATATAGTATTTCATATTTGTCGATATTATTATATTTTCACACATATATACATATTTCTTAGGTATTGTATTTTATATATATATTTACATGAATAGGTATATGTATATATATACATACATATATATATACATACATATACATATATATGTATATATATATACATACATACATACACACACACACACACACACACACACACACACACACACACATATATATATAAATACATACATACATATGTATGTATATATATATATATATATATATATATATATATATATATATATATGTATACATACATATATATATATGATGTATATATATATGTACATACATATATGTATATACATATATGTATGTACATATATATATACATCATATATATATATATATATGTATGTATACATACATACATACATACATACATACATACATATATACATATACATACATGTATATATATAAATGTATGTATGTATGTACATGTATATATGTATATACATATGTATGTATATGTATATATGTATATATATGTATGTATATATTTATAGATGTATATATTTATATATGTATATATTTATATATGTATGTGTGTGTGTGTGTATGTATGTATGCATGTATCTATACATACATACATATATACATATATGTATGTACATATATATATACATCATGTATATATATGTATGTATGTATACATACATACATACATATACATACATACATATATATATACATATACATACATGTATATATATAAATGTATGTATGTATGTACATGTATATATGTATATACATATGTATGTATATGTATATATGTATATATATGTATGTATATATATATATATGTATGTGTGTGTGTATATGTATGTATGTATGTATGTATGTATGCATGTATCTATACATACATACATACATACATACAGATATACACACACACACACACACACACACACACATATATATATATATATATAATTATATACATACATATATGCATACATAAATATATATACATATATACATATACATATGTGTATGTATATGTATATATGTATATATAATTATGTATGCATATATATATGTATATGTGTGTGTGTATATATATGTATGTATGTATGTATAGATACATAGATACATGCATACATACATATATACATATGTATGATATATACATATGTGTATGTATATGTGTATGTATGCATGTATCTATGTATCTATACATACATACATACATACATACATATACATGCATACATACATACATGTATGTATGTATGTATATATGTATGTATGTATGTATGCATGTATCTATACATACATACATACATACATACATACATATATATATACATATATATAATTACATATACTTTTCCGATTATGTATACTCTATTTTATATATATATATAGTTTAATATATCTATAATCTTATGGGGAGCACATTCTTTCATCGGTCACATGGGCAGTTGATGTATGCATGAGTAGTCATTGTAGACACCTAAAATTCATATTTAATTAATTTAAGCTTGTCAACATAATTAATTGACTTAATTGTGTTATCCTTATTCTTCTCAGTGTTAATTAAATCTAAATTAATTAATTCTATCAGTATTGTCCAATAATTAATTTATCAAATAAATTAATTATTCCCCTATTCTTCTAAAGTCCCCTCCAATAATTAATTAAACTATTCATGTGATTGCTACAAATCACTTCCTAATCCAACTCAACCTAATTAATCCTTCTATAATCTCTCATAGTCATGCTTATCATTATTCTCCAATTTTTAATTCCCACTCATGTCACATCAACGTTGAGCCTCTCAAAGAAATTCAAATTTCTTTGAATCCCTCAATGCATCCTTATTTTGGAATTTTTAATTCCTCATTTTGAATTCAAATTTCCTTTCCCCCTCTTCTCAAGGAATTTAATATTCCTGTTTATTTTCCCAAGGCACCCTTGATCCATGCCTTCTATCTCAAATCAATCTCAACCCTCCATAAGGAAATCAATCTTGGCCCTTCCTTGGCCTCCTCCAATCTATAAGTTGGAGATAATTTCCTCCTCAAAACATGGATCTTCTTCATAGGATCCTCATTCTTCTTCTATCCTCTTCTATCTTCTATTATCATGCCATCATAATGTCTTCATGATCCTCTATCCAATCCTCTTCTAATCCAAATCCTCATCTATCTATCACAATCCAATCCAAATATTGATCCATCTATCTTGTTGAGCAAAGGAGATCAATCCACATCCAAATCAAGTAAGGGGCACATCAAGTGGAGCATCAAGGGTGCATCCTCATCATCCACTTCATCAAGCTCAATCCAAAGGAGAAGGTAAAATAGTAAGGTATAAAGGTTTTTTTGATGTTTTAGTGTTTTCTTGCTTATTTCATTGTGTTTTGATCATTTAACCTTTTATTCTATTTTCCCCTTTTCATTCTGGCATGCCTGGTGGGACCCACATCTTGAATTTAACAAAAATTTGAGTTTTTTTGTGAAGGTTTTCTCACAGATTCATGCTTCAGCATGACCGCACGTGCATTGGCACGACTGCCTGCTAATCAATGTGACTGTCACGGCTTTAGCGTGACTGCATCAAGTTTCAAATTTTTTTGGCACCCCACTATGATTCAGTGCAATCACTGCGCTAAAACATCCATGTCCCCTTCTACATTCTTTCCATTCTTCTCACCTCTATCTCCATTTTTCTTAATAATCCAAAAATCTAGTTAAAAATTATAAAATCTAATTAAAAAAATCCAAAAAATACACTAGTTTAGTTGTGTTTTTGTTTTCAATTGTCGCTTCAGCGCGACCGCTCTGCGACTAGTGCGAGCATGGCTTACATTATCTAGCCTAGTTATTTGTTGAATATTTGAATTTTCAAGCGCGCTCTTGTTGTTTTGACGTGAGTACCTGCATAACTTCGTGACCGCTTAGATCAGCGCGAGTGCAATTTTTTTTGTTTTGTTTCTGTTATCTGCTATTTGTTTCTACTAATACTCTGCCTTTTAGTGCGACCGCTCGTGCATTGGCACCTCTTTTAATCAGCGTGACCACGAGAATAATTTATTCTATTTTCTCACCATATCTTCCTTGTCTTCACTCCTTTTCCCTCCAAACTTCACCAGAACCCCCGCAATTTCATTTTATAGATTTCCTTCCTTGAGGACCTTATCCCATATTCTACTTATTGAAGCCTGAAATCCCACATTTCTCTATTTTTAGGGTTTGCCATAGCTTCTTCCAGTTTTATCCAATCACCTCCAAATTTTGCCACATTGTTTATCTCCAATTTTTTCTCCTTTTTCCGTCTTGGACAAATTTTTCCATTCCTTCACCTCACTTCTAAAATCTCCATTTTATGCTTCCCTATCCCTTAGAAAGTGTCAAAAACCTAGTCAAACCCCATTTATCCATCAAATTTTCCCCCAAATCCAAATTTTTCTTTACTAAAAAAGTTTTTATTATTCTTCTTCTACTCATTCCCAAAAATTAAAATTAAAATATTTTTTGACATTTTTTTGTCTTTTGCAAGACGCTTGTTGAAGACTTCATTTTCAAACTACTAATCAAGTGGTTTTGCAGGTTGCCTAGGAGGTTCAAGTAAACAGTGTGTTCCTTTTATTAGGCACCTAGATCTACTTAGGGGGTAAAAAAATCTTGTGTTTTCCTTGTCTTGAAGAGTCAAAGGGTAGGAGAGTATGCTCTTGCCTATCTAGGCAATCAGAAATCTAGGCCCCTTTGGTCTTTTCTAGGAATATTGCTTGTGTTACCCTTAGCAGGCCTCCCGAGTTTCTCTTAGAGTTGGTGAGCGGGGAATGACCCAAGTGAGTACACCCAGACCTGGGGATCTTAACTTACTATAATAAATTGGTCATTGGGAACGAAAGTCTCAATGGTTGGGGCTATTTGAGAGTTCACTCTCACATTGGGTGCTTAGTAGGATCCTAGAGATCTCAATCATGCTTTCATGACTACTAGATTCTTGGTGCTTTGTTGGGCTATAGGCCTTAATTGCGCTTGCACAACTGCGAAGGGTAGTTCCTAACGGAAAGCCATATTAAACACCTTGTGCATAGTGGCCAAAAACCTTCTAGTTATTGGTGTAGGAGGTCGGACCTCTGAAGCCGCTCATATTTTTATGGCCCTTAGTAGAGACACAAAGTTCTCCATGTGGAGTTTTCATGGGAATTGATGCTTGGCTGCCACACAGAAGTGAGTGTCATGAAGGGGAGCTAGTGGGATCAAGCATCTAAGTGTTCACTCTGGGTAAGCATAGCTGGGAAACCAATTGGGATCCATTGACTACCATCTTTTCTCGCCATAGGATATGTTGTGAAGGAGCATGAGTGTCTTTTGATTCTAACTTCTTTTGACCATTGTGTTTTCTTTACTTGACATCTCTTGCCAAGTCCATCCCCCACAACCAATCAATCCTCCCTCTTTCCAAATTCCATCTTGTCATCATCAAATCTTTAATCCATTTCTATCTATCCAAGAAATTCTCCAATCCCCAACCTACTTTCATCCATTCAAACAATCATCCTCCCTCAACCAATAGTTATGTACAAATCATTAATTCGAATTTGGGTAGCCTCCCCCTTTATTCTCCCAATCTGTTCTTCCATAATCATTCTCCCTCTAATCCAATCAAATCTCCAAAATTCCAATCAATCAAATCCATCCATCTTCCTAATCTAGTTATCCAATCCTTCATCAAGCAATCATCCAACCCTTTAATCAAATTATATCCAATTCATCATCAAATCCCATCTAAGTCCTAATCTAAGGACCCATTCCAATCCAATCAAGTCCTAATCCAAGGACCAATCTAATCAAATTATGTCCTAATCCAAGGACTAATCCAATCAAATCCAATCCAAATCTAATGAAATCTAATCCATCATCATTTGAAGCCAAGTCCTAGACCTCATATTCATCCAAATCCAATCTAATCCTTCATTCTCAACATGGCTACCTAGATTTTTAAAGCTTGGTATGAGCAGATTCTCATGGAAGTTTGCGAACCACCTCAACCTACCTACCAAGTCAATCCCATAATCTCCCACTTGCCTATTATACCTTCATCCATACCATCTCAACACATTACACCCAATCCCAATCTATACCATATCTCTTATCCTTCCTTTACCTTCGACAAGGGAAATCCATCTTATTCCCCATCCATATCTTCATATTATCCCTCATCCACATACTCCTCTAATCCAATGTGTATACCTCCATCTCCCCTCCCCCCCCCATCTACATCCCAATCCCCATCCTTTTACAACACATTCATTACCTCTACTCCCCATCCAAATTCTTTACTCCATAGTCCTCTAATCATTAATCCTAATTCCCCAATCCATTATCCTAATCCTCCATCCAATCCCAATCCTCCATCTAATCCCAATCCTCCATTTAATCCTAATCCTCCAAAATCCATATTATCCACATCCTCCAAATCCATCATCCATAATCTTTTCCAAAACATGCTAGCAAAGGAGACAAAATCCTCACCTTGAAGAAAAGTGGCCAAGTCTCCTCAAGTCCTCCATCCACCCCAATCACCTCCACCTCAAAAAAATCCCAATCCCCCGCACTTCATGATACCCCCATTTCCCCATCTACTCACATCAAAGCTTCCATATCTTCCTCCATCACACAATCCCTACAACTCCAAACATTCCAAAATCTTGTTCCAAAGCATGCTAGCATATAACCCTCTCCATCTCATGATGCATCTCCCTCAACTCCATCCAATGATCCCATCCCCTCCACTTCTTCTCATGATAAAATGATTCCCCTATCCAACCCTCTCCCTCCATTGCATGATTCTCTTCCATCTCATGATCCAATCACCCCTCCCACTCCATCTCATGACACCCTCCCTAGTCAAGATCAAAGTATCCCTTCATCTCCATGTCATGATCCCAATCCATTTAAAGATCCTAATCTTTCTTCCACATCTCATCCCCCTCAAAATGGACTCGCATCTTGTTTCCAAAATAATAAGGGTCCTCAAGCTAATGCTCAAGATGTTGGTACATCCTCCATTCCTCTTAAATCCAATTTTCCTTCATACAAATCAAAATCCCATTAGCCCCTGTCATCCACATCCATTTTGGGACCTTATATTCCAAAACTAAATCCTTCATTCCTTCCATCCATTTTGGGTCCTTACATCCCTCCATCCACTATCCCTAAGAAATATCAACAAAGGCACACATCATTGAATGCCTCCCAACACACTCCTTTCATCATTCCACAATCCATAAAATCCTTAAGTCATTCATCCTCATGCACCCATCCCATTGCTATTGGAAGCAATTTGGATGCCCAATCTAAAAATCATAAAGCTCAAAATCCACAAAAATCAAAGGATCAACATGTCCCCTCAAAATGACATGCTCAAAAGAAAAAAATGATCCAAAAGAAAGAAAAATTAAAAAGGCCACAAAGGCCCCAAAAGAAAAATTCAAGAACTATGTGGATTCCCAAAGAAGTAATGCATCCCAAAGTAAAATCAAAATCGGCATCCAAACTTGCTAATCCAAAAGCTACATCCATTCATAAGTCCTTAAATCCTCCATCTAACACTCCTCCATCTTCAAACTCCATTTTGGGTCCTTATGTCCCAAAATCCACCATCCCAACCCCATCATCTCCTTCTTCTATTTTAGGTCCTCATTTCCCAAAATCCACACTTTATCCCCCATCTAATTCAAAACACTCTCCTCCACTACTCCACCACCCTTCAAGGTGTGTGCCAATGTTGATCTTCCATAATTTTTTCAAAACCCCATCCATTATCCACTATCCATTTTTCACAATCCCATTCCGTTATTCCAATCCTTTCCAAATCCTTATCTTCCATCCATGTCATCTCCCCAAGTATTGTTACCAACATCTATGAGCATACCTCCAGTTCAAAGAAATACTAAGGGATACCATCTATGGAACTAGATGCTTGAGTCCTCCCTTCCTCTTTCATGCATCCACTATCCTCCATATCTACTCATCCTCATCCTTATCCATCCAAACTATTCCAAAATTTAAAAAAAATCAAAAAATCAACAAACAAAAAAATAAAAAATAAGAAAAAAGTAAAGAAAAACCATTTCATCCAATGGTGAAAACCACTTCTTGTGGCACTTTGGGTAAGTATCATGATGAAAACTTGGCAAACAAGCATCATATGTAATTCCCTCATCCTCTTGCACTCTACACTTGGGGGAAAGCTTCATCCATGCAATCCTCCCATCCATATGCATCATATCTAAGTCCATTATCCTTTCCTATCTTTGATCTTGACTATCTTATCCATATCCTCCATCTCATATCTCTCATCCTATCAAAATGAATCCTCCATTCTTATCTTTGGTCTAGATCATATAGAGGCAAAATAATGTATATGCATGCATTCTTTGGAGCACAAAGCTTTAATCCTCTACCATCCATATCCATTACATATTATCCTTCAAACCCATACATCTCCATCCACAATCCTTGTTACATCCTTAATTCCACTACCTCTAATGTGGGGCATTTCACTCCTTTGCAGCATAGTCCTTGGGTCTCCATCATCCTACCCTCTAGTCCTCCATATCCTATACATATCAATCCACTCCATCCATATGTCTCCTATCCAAACAATAACTCCCTCCTTCCATTCATCCATCCTCTTACCAATCCTTGGTTCTCCCTTGTCATTGGTTCCAGTCAATCAAATCCTATCCACCCCATCCTATACAATTTCTAATCCAATCATTTATCATCCAATCATATTCTCCATCCCTTCCAACTCAAATCATTAATCCTATCCACCAATCCACCCCATCCTATCCAATTTATAATCCAATCTTATCTCATCTAATCATATTCTTCATATCTTCCAATTCAACCATTAATCCCATCCCCAATACAATCCTATTTAATCATCCACCCCCCTTTTCATCCCATCTATTTATTTATCCTTCTTCCAATCCTATCCAATCCATCAAATTGAGCTTTCCCCATTGAACTGAGCTTTCCCATATTGAGATTACATTGACTTGTGCCTAATCGAAGCACCAATTCATACTTTGCTAATCAAATCCAAGTGGCAATCCTCTCATCTGCAGACCTTGCACATCCAACTTGTCTTTTGTCATCCATCAATCTATTCGTACCCTACCCATTGGGATTATACCTTCCCATGTTGAGCAGTTCATCCAAATCCATCACCTACCCATCGGGATGCCTCCTTCCCTAGTCTGACAATTTGTCCAAATCCATGTCCTACTCTTGGCAAGAGATGTCAATTGGTCATGTGCATGTTGTTTGCATGCTTGAACTTTTCTCTTTGTTTTCATCTTGTGTCCCAGGACTATACTTGTTCAGGGCTGCCTCAATCATCCTATATCTTGGTATGTCTTGGCTAATGTATAATGGGGTATAGTTTTCATGGCATGGTGTGTTTTGAGATCTTCCTTGTATGAACCGGCAACCCTGCATTAGTGTTTATCAACACTTGAATGATTGTGTGCAAGGAATTCTTGTTTGACTGAGCATCAATCCATGCCTCAGATCTTCATATCATCCTGGTTCTTATAATCGGTGGTGTAGACTATCCATGGAAATATCAAATCTAGGTTTGCTCTCTATACTTCCTCAACAAGAAATCCAATCCATTTATCATTTCTTTGCCTCATTTCATTCACAACACTCCAACCCATCCTAGTTCCCTCTTTCATTATCTTCATCCTTTCATCACTTATTCTTCTAGTTCCTTTTGAGAGCACACTCGTGTTCTTCAAACCCGCATGTCCTCTCGAGGGGGCATACAACTACTTCCTCATCATCCTTCCTCCTCATCATTCTTCCTCATCCGATGACTAGGGCATCATGCTACTAGTCCTTATCCTCTTCTTCCACTATGTTTTATTCTTCTTTGATATAACATCATTTCACGATGCTATATCAAAGAGGGGAAAAATGTAGACACCTAAAATTAATATTTAATTAATTTAAGCCTGTCAACATAATTAATTGACTTAATTGTATTGTCCTTATTCTTTTCAGTGTTAATTAAATCTAATTTAATTAATTCTACCAGTATTATCCAATAATTAATTTATCAAATAAATTAATTATTCCCCTATTCTTCTAGAGTCCCCTCCAATAATTATTTCCTCTAGACCCACTTAGTTAATTAACTTTAATTAATTAACCTATTCATGTGATTCCTATAAATCACTTTTCCTAATCCCACTCAACCTAATTAATTCTTCTAGAATCTCTCATAATCATGCTTATCATTATTCTCCAATTTTTAATTCACACTCATGTCACATCAACATTGAGCCTCTCAAAGAAATTCAAATTTCTTTGAATCCCTCAATGCATCCTTATTTTGGAATTTTTGATTCTTCATTTTGAATTCAAATTTCCTTTCACCCCTCTTCTCAAGGAATTTTATATTCCTGTTTATTTTCCTAAGGCACCCTTGATCCATGCCTTCTATCTCAAATCAATATCAACCCTCCATAAGGAAATCAATCTTGGCCCTTGGGTAAGTGCACAAAGATGGTGGTAAAAAAGGGGGGTATAAGTAGACACTTTTTTTCTAAAATCAGGTGAACCTGAACTTGGAGGCAAAATTTGAAAGTCATCCACTCAAGATATGAAGATAATCAAAGAACAAATATTGTAGTACTCTGAATCTAGTTTATAAACTACTAAACATTTTCAAAATTGGATAAGACTAAGGGGGTCAAATCCTTCGTGCACGAAAAATAGACTCTGATTTTTTCTAAAAAACATAACATAGTGTCTGACGTGCGCATCAAAAAAGATAGTTAGATTTAGTATTTTGACAAATCCTTTCGCAAAAAGATACTTAAGAGTGAGCACTAGAAGATGTGTATTTTTTTGTGATTTTTTGTTGAGTATTTTTTTTTAATGATTTTTCCAATCAAGCACATCTTGAAAAATTAGGTACCTGTTCGTGCACGAAGCATAAGTTGCACTAAAAAAATCGAAAATGCAATTTTTTTTTTTTTAATTGTAAAGAATCAAGTGCACTACTATAATATATAATTTTTTAAAAATTTAGATAAGTATATCAAAATTAATTAAAAAAGTGGTGCACCTATGTATGTGAGAACTATGGAGACACTGGTAAAAGAAATTCAATAATAATATGTTATTGTTGTTCAAATTTTTTAAAAAATTATATAGTTAGAAAGCTCAGAAGATGGGTGAAAATATGGTGGAAATTTTAGAAGTACCCACTTGATGAAGTGTAAACCTAATGATGGCAAAGTCGATAAACCAAGTTGATAAAATAAAACACGTCAAAAATGAGGAAAATGGAGGGAAATCAAACTTCCAAATAGTAGCTTTGTCATCCAGGCCTATTTCCAAGCCTAAATAGTCAAAAGTGCATACAAGGTACTTATGGTATAAAAAGCGCATACGGAGTACTTATGGTGTAAGAAGCGTGTATGTGTATGTTTACTATAAACAACACGTGTGTGCTATGTTTACTATAAATAGTGCGTACGGGCTAAGTTTGTTCAAATTTTGGGTGTGTGTATAATATGATATTGTATATATAATATGTGTATATACATATAATATATAATATATATATATATATATATGTATATAATAATATAATATATTAAGTATATATATACACACATATAAGTGTATTGTCTCCCCCTCTCAAGCGCATACAAGGTGCCTCTCTCTCTCTCTTCCCCCTCTCTCTCCCTCTCCCTCTCTCTCTCCCTCTATCCCCTTCTCCCTTCCTCCATACCCCATCCCTCTCTCTCTCTCTCTCCCCTTCTCCCTTCATACCCCACTGCAACTGTGTTTGCACTTCTATAGAAGTAAGTGAATTTATTTCTTGTCTGCAACTTCCTCTTTGATTTTTATCATGTATGCTCTCCTAAGAAAATTGATTGATGGATTTGTGTGTGTATATTGAATAGGAGGTAGAAGGGTCTGAAATTGAACCATGGGTGCATTACCGTGACAAACAAGGAAACCTGCAGCAATATTCTTCTCAAATGTGTTTTTAATGAGCAGAGAAGATGTGGAAAATAGTGTCAATAAAGCAAAATGATGAGTCAAAGTACCTACAATATGTTTTTTAGAAGGAAACAACTGGTAGGAAGAGAAAGAGGGAGAGTAACACAAATGATGTCCTGGAGAATGATAGTGGTGGGTATGTGAGAGTTCCCATGTTGTTACACAACACCTATCATCTACGAAAATTAAAGTTTGTTGTAAGCATGGCAGTGGTAGTATATGATGATCATCACTTGTCAAAAGGCTTGGAAGGGTACATACCCATGAAAGAAATCAAGTGTGTAATTCCTATAGTCACAATCAAGATCAGTCCTATAACCTTGGAAATTTAATAGCATCATATGTTTTAGAAAGGCAGTACTCTTAGGGTTAGGTCAAGCTCTTACACTTGCTTTTTAGTGAAGCCTCATTGTTTGTTCGCTTGGAGTCTCTCTTATGCTGACAATGGTCTAACTTAGCTATATCAAAACTAAACTATTGATGTTCTATTGTATGATTTTCTATTCATAACTAAATAATATATCATTTTATTAACCCACCATATGACCCCTTAGGTGTCATTAGAGGTCATATAATTTCCTAAGAGGTCATATGGTGTCCTATGACCCCTTAGGACACCATATGACCCCTTAAGACACCATACAACCCATAAAAACACCATATGGTGTCCTAAGGGGTCATAGGATGTAATATGACCCCTCGGGACATCATACGACCCATAACAACACCATATGGTGTTCTAAAGGGTCATATGGTGTTCTATGACCCCTTAGGATACTATTTGGTGTCGTTATAGGTCCTATGGTGTGCTAAGGGATCATATAATGTCATATGACCCCTTAGGACACCCTATGACCCCTTAGATGTGGTTAGGGGTCATATAGTGTCCTATGAATGCTTACAACACCATATGGTGTCGTTATGTGTCTTATGGTATCCTATGACCCTTAGGACATCTTATGACCCCTTAGGACACCATATGGTATCATTAGGGGTCATATGGTGTCCTAAGGGGTCATATGGTCTCCAACGACCCCTTACGATACCATTTGACCCCTTAGGACTCCATATGGTGTCATTATGGTCTCTCTCTTCCTCTCTCCCTCTCTCTCTCTCTCTCTCTCTCTCTCTCTCTCTCTCTCTCTCTACCTTCCCTCCCTCCCCCTCTCTCTCTCTCTCCCTCCCTCTCCCTCTCTCCCTATCCCTCCTTCCCTCTCTCTCTCTTCCTCTCCCTCCCCCCTCCTTCTTCTCTCCCTCTCTCCCTCCATCCCTTCCACCCCCCTCCTCTCTCCCTCCTCCCTCCTCTCTCCCTTCCCCCTACTCTCCCTCCCTCTCTCTCTCTCTCCCCCTTCCTCTCCCTTCCTCCCCCTCTCTCTCTCTCCCCCTCCTCTCTCTCTCTCCCTCTCTCTCTCTCTCTCCCTCTCTCTCCTTCCCTCTACCTCTATCTTCCTCTCTCCCCTTCTCCCTTCCTCCATACCCCTTCTTCTCTCCCTCCCTCACCCTCCCTCCCTCTCTCTCTCCCTCTCTCCCTCTCCCTCCCTACCCCCCTCTCTCTCCCTCCCTCTCTCTCTCCCTCTCCCTCCTTCCTTCTCTCTCTCTCTCCCTCCCTCCCTTCCGCCCCCTCCTCTCCCCTCCCCCCTCCTCTCTCCCTCCCCCCTCCTTCTCTCTTCCTCCCCCTACTCTCCCCCCTCTCTCTCTCCCTCTCCCTTCCTCCATACCTCTCTCTCTCTCTCTCTCTCTCTCTCTCTCTCTCTCTCTCTCTCTCCTCCTTCTCTCTCTCTCTCCCTCCCTCTACCTCTCTCTCCCTCTCTCCCCTTCTCCCTTCCTCCATACCCCTTCTTCTCTCTCTCTCTCTCCCTCCCTCCCTCCCCCTCTCTCTCTCCCTCTCTCCCTTTCACTCCTTCCCTCTCTCTCTCTTCCTCTCCCTCCCCCTTCCTTCTTCTCTCCCTCTCTCCCTCCCTCCCTTCCATCCCCTCCTCTCTCCCTCCCCCCTCCTTTTCTCTCTCTCTCTCTCTCTCTCTCTCTCTCTCTCTCTCTCTCTCTCTCTCTCTCTCTCTCTCTCTCTCTCCCCCTCCCTCCCTTTTCATTCACATTTTTTCTACTAAAAATAGCGCATACGGGGTACTAAATCTATTAGTTCATTGCCCTGCCATAACTTTTTTAAGGTGTAGGAGCGCGTACACGGTACTTATTACTTGTAAGAACATACGGGGTACTGAGCCTATTAGTTTGCTACCCTGCCATAACATTTTTTAGGCTTAGGGGCACATGCGTGCTACTTATCAGTACAAAATGGAAAAAAAAAATACCGTTGGGCTTGCCAACATTTTATGGACTGACAACGCACATGCGGTTATTAATATAGCGTGTACGAGGTACTTAGACATATTTTTAGTTGCCCAAGAGCCTCAACGGCCTCAAAAGAAGTTTTTGAGGTCGTTGAAGGCCCCACTGCAACTGTGTCTGCACTTCTATCACTGTTTTATACATAGAAGTAAGTGAATTTTTTGTTTTTGCATGATTTCAAATGATTGAATTGTTGTTCTTATTAGTTTTGTCAATATTATTGTGATTGTTTAATAGCTTGATTCAAAAACATAATGATAAGATGCATATTTATGGTTATTTGTTTGTTTATGAACTTTTATTTACATATATATGTAATATGATTCTATTTAGGACAACTGATATCAACCATGGGAAAGAACAAGCGAGGAACAATGGAACAATGAGAGGCTGAAAAGGAAAGATAAAGGCAACGTTTGAAGAAATTGCGTGACATAAGAACAATAGGAAAAGAAGGTATGTCATCCTCAACATCTCAATTTGATTTACCAAACAAGCATAATGCACCTAATGCAATTGAAGAAGAGACATTTGATTTACCGTATGAACCTAATGCAACTGAAGAAGATACCACATTGAATAGTCAATTAAATGATGAACATACACCTTCTCAATTTGATGAATTAAATGTACATAATGCATCGATGTTAACACCTCCTAGAATCATTCATAGGAAACCAAAGTATCTAATTGACATTGATGAGAATATATTGAAGCCAATACCCAATAAAATGAATGAACGAACTTGTAGGAGAATGGTTAAAAGAATATGGCAAAACTATTTTGAAAACTTAAATCAAACCGCAAGATGTCAATTAATTGTTCAAATGATTAAAAATTTGAATTTTAGAGAGAATGAAAATTCTAGGCCTAAGATCATCTGAAAGTAACAGTGAAAGAACTATTGTGAGAAATCTATTTGATGCATATCAAGCAATTGGTTCAAAATCACGTGCTAAAGATTCTAATGCTACTCGACGTTTCATTACATCAACCATAATGAGCAAGAAAATAAAAAAAGATCGTTTGATAAGCAAAACAAGTAAGTCATTAAACGTTAGTAGAACAACATTAAGTAAAGCATTAAAGAGGTGGGAAAAATTAGAGGAACCTAACAATAATTCTCTTTGGGCATTCTTGGGTAGACTACCGCGCAAAGACAAGGTTGTTGTTGATGTATTAAGAACATTAATTGAAAATTTTTGGCATGAGAACACAAGAGTTTCACCCAACCAGAGAGATGTTGTTAGAAGGCGAATCGGGTCTACAAATCATTAGCCACATGCCAAACACTATTTGGATATGACTCAAACTAAATTTTATGAAAGATTCCTTCAAAAGTTTCCTCAAATAAGAATTTCTCAAAGATTTGACAAAGTATCGTGGTAGACCTCATAACAAGATTTTATGGAAAGTTTGTGAATCTAACCATGAGGCAATGCTTGACATAATACGCGTTAGAGCCGATCCTGAAGGCTCACTTGATTGATTCTATGGTTCAGAGTAGAATGATTTTGAGAATTTTGTATAAGTCGTCGACGAATTGTTCTGTATTCATTTTTTATATATATAAATGCTCATGAGCTGATTTTTACATGTTTAGGGGCATAATTTTGTATATTTAAATGGCAATGAGCTGATTTGTACATATGTACATACCAAATTTTGTATATTACAATGACAATGAGCTGAATCACACATATTGTAATGCCAAATTTTGTATAAAAGCCCATGAGATGATTTGTAAGACATTTTTTTGTATAATCAAATAGCCAAGAGTTGATTTGACCATATTTAGAGGCAAATTTTTGAATAATATGTGACAATGTTTTGTGACTATTTTTTGTGTCAAAGTTTTGTGACTATGTTTTGAGTATATGTAATGTGATAAAGTCAATCATGAGCATTCTTGATTCTTGTATAATCATGGAGAATTATTTGAGTCAATATCAGGTCATAGGGGTCATAGATTGAAACTAGATACAATTTGAGCAAAAATTATTGTAAACATGCCCACTCAGACGCGCTTGTGACGTCGGTTTGTGCACACGACAAACCAAATCAATTCTAGCCAATCTTGCAACTTTGCATTGCATGCAACTGACGATTTTTGCAGTAGGCAAAAAAATGCTACCAATTGAAAATGGCTCTGATTCGTCAAAAACCGAGATAGGCCATTGTAGAGGAGCCTCATGCAACCTTGCAGGTTCAAACAGATCGATCATATGTGTCATGGATTGGAAGAAACAATCCGTCAAATTTTGACAATTTTTTGGACTTGGGGCACTTGAGAGATCACATCAATAGGGTATGACTCTCGACGTTCTAGCACTTTGGGATGCACAACAGGGGTATGCCTAGCGTAAACCTACCCACCCAAATGCGCTCGTGATGTCAATTTGTGTACATGACGAACTGAATCAATTCTAGCCAATCCTGCAACTTTGCATTGCATGCAACTAACGGTTTTTGGAGCAAGCAAAAAAATGCTACCAATTGGAAATGGCTCTGAGTCGTCAAAAATCGCGATATGCCATTGTAGAGGAGCCTCACATGACCCCACAGGTTCAAACAGATTGATCAAATATGTCCTGGATTGGAAGAAACAGTTTGTCAATGTTTGACAATTTTTTGGACTCGGGGCATTTGAGAGATCGCGGTGGTAGGGTATGACTCTCGACGTTCCGGCGCTTTGGTATGCATGACAGGAGCATGCCTAATGTAAAAATTCCCACCCAAACGCACTTGTGATGTCATTTTGTGCACACGACAACCAAAATTTGACCATTGCGAGCACGAGGGTGCTCTTGCACCAAACACATATTGTTGTTTATATTCATATTGTCAATTTTTGTTGTTTGTATTCATATTGTTGATTACATATGCAAATATTCATTTAAATTTATAAAAGGGCAGCCACCAAATACATCGAATACACAATAATGAACTGAATACAAGGAGTTTTGTAGGGTTAATTCAACATTTTAGAATTTTTATCAAATCATATTCCACGATTGCAATGTTTTATATCATATATTTTTGTTGTTTATATTCATATTGTTGATTACATATGCAAATGATCAATTAAATTTATAAAAAGACAACCACAAAATACAACAAATACAAAATAATGAACCCAGTACATATTTATTGGATCGAATATCAACATTTCTATATATCAAAAAAAGACATGTCTGCCAAATCAATACAAGTATTACAAAAATGTGGCATATGCTATGGCCAAATCGATATACAATAAAAATGTAGAATATATCTACATGTATTGGTCATTCTATGACCAAAACTAACACTATATGATCCTAAACTTGTGGTGGATCATCAAAATCAAGCCTCTTCGATGCAGTACGTGGTTTTGTAGATGGTTGCAAAACCACAATTCAAAAGCCAAGTTAGAATTCTTTTGTAGAAAATAGTTCACAATTAACAACATAACTATGAATTTAACTATACTTCCTTTGCAATTGAAATGTAGATTACCTCATCGGCTGATCTAGGAGCTAATGTCTTCACTGTCCTCTCCTTGTCACTCTTAGGAGTTTTTTTGAAGACATACTTAAAAGGATCCATGTTATGGTCGTACCGCAAAGGGGTCTATTGTAGATTAAATGTACAATTAATACAATGTACTAACATAAATATATCAAAAACACTTAAAAAGATATAATATAGAGAACAATGATGTACCCGTGCCTGAGATGCTTCTCCAATGGACCGAGGATGGCTCACCATCGATGGAGAAATTGTCACTATTACCTATACAAAAAATGATCAAAGATTAAATTCAATTAATATAATGATAAGTATTGTAGGTTAAAAAAAATTAATGTAATATATCAAACAAAAGTGTATCGGATCCTAAGATGCTTCTCCAGTGCACGGAGGAGAGCTCGCCATTGATGAAACAACTATTGATATTTCCTGTATGAAAAAATTATAAGATTCTAATATATCACAAGTTCACATGTACGTGTGCATATAATCATGAAATCAAGAAAATACAGTAGAGATACATACCTCCGCCCTCTCTTGATCCACGGGCAAATCAGGTACATTCAACAAATCCACATAGCTCAATGGCCATTGTACATGTAAAATAGACAAAAAACATTAATCAATCTACAAACCCCAACTAATACTTGATTTCAACATTTTCAAACAATTGTACAACTAAAAATGTGTTCAATTACCTTCTTCCCACGTTTTGGCATCTTCGAGGAATTCTTTTTCTTAGGTCGAGGCCTAGACGCCGAGGGGGTACCCTAAAAAAACAAAATTAACATGAGATATTAGTATAGATAATAAATTAAACATAATTTTAAAAATCTAAAATGAAATGACTTGCATATTCCACCAAAACAATACATAAAAAGGGTTGTACAAAATATGATACCATATAGCCTTGTAAGCCAAAATTGATCGCTGAGAGCATGATGTCATCAATCTGAGACTTTTGGTCCCTTATCAACACCTACAAACCAAAAATTGGACCAAGCATTAAAGATAGTTAGTATATCTTGTAATTTTTTTGAATTCAAAGTGTACTATTCTATTTTAACATGTTACAAAATTTATACCTCAGCAATCGAAGTTGCAACTGTAGTAATTGGGGGAGGAGTATGGGATACCGCTATTGCATCTTGAAATGCATATTATTTGTCGATGTATAAATGAAAATTCATTTATGTAATCACAAATTTAAAGTGACTGATAAATAAAATGCTATGAATTCAAATCAACACACCTGTGTCTGTCGCTAATGGGCAAACACCATGTCCATCAACTCATCTGTCAGCGTGAAATCCTCAATCGTGCGAGCCTGACATCTACTCCCGTAAATTTTGCACGGATGAGATGTGGATCCATTTGCATCAGCTACATCATCTATCCCTGAGCATATCCTCGAGCAACTAACACACATATGCTAAATCTATCGCCACCTGGAGCAACTATTGGCTCATCATCCAGTACAATAGGGTGTGCTAACAACATCCCATGTTGGATGATGGCACTAGTCAATTTTGTGGTTGCCTGAAGAGTCTGTAGCTCCATCAACTCTTTTAGCTCTATTGGGACAACCTGATGCACCTTGGGTTTGGGTGCTAGGGGGCGGTGACTCTCCGTGGGTAATCGCCTAAGGCTCCAGGTCTATCTTGGGCAGAGCTACCACCTCTACCATGAAACTCTCTCATGTCAAAATAGTTTGGTTGCACATTGAGCACAAACTCATAGTATGCTTTTCTCAAAAAATACAATGACACCTAATAATTATTACAAGGTGGATCATCAAAGACCATCCACCACCTCTACCAAAAAAGATTATTCATCTACACATTGGTACACCAATGTATGGGAAACCTCTTTGCATTAAGAGGTAATGATTGAACAGTTTTATGATCAACAAAAAGGGCACATATTTCTTGTTTATTAATATTTTTGATTTTGACTCCTTCGTATGATAACCCATTAGCATAGAATTGACGACACCTATCCCTAAAGTTTCCCCATTTGGTAATTTGTGTGGAAACAACTATGGCACCACTAGCTAATGTTTCTAGGCTAGTGGCGAGGGATTTGTGATACTCAAGTTTGAATGTTTTCAATTTATCAATCAGTCTATTGATTTTAGACGTATTTTGCCCTAACTAATTAATTAATCATTTTTGTGTTTTAGGTGTACGGTCAAAAGGAGGAATTGGGTGTATATCTTGTGGGTTTTCAGGAAGAGCATTTTGTTGTTCTTGTTGTGGATTAGAAGAATCTAGTTTTTGAAACAAAAAATGAAAAAACCTAATCAAAATTAATGAAATTAAATTCAAAATGTAAAACAAATTGAACAAACGGGAAAGAAAGAAAAAAATTAACAAAAACTAACCTTGATCTATAGTGTCTGGAGGAGAAATGTGGCACCCCGTTCGCGGTTTGGAGGAGAAATATAGCACCCCATTCGCGATTTAGCAAAGAAAATGAAGAAAAAAGGAAGTAAAAACGCGGTTGTCACAGGAAAATAAGACCCATTTTTTTAAAAAAAACTTTTTTTGACAGGTACCGTGTATGTGGTCTTTTAGGGATAAGTAGCGCGTACGTGCTCATTTTCCTATAAGTAGCACATACGTGCTCATTTTCCTAAAGGTAGCACGTACGAGTTACTTTTCCTAAAAGCAGCGCGACGCACTACCTTTTCTAGGCTTGGGAACAACAAACCTAAGTGCGTACGCGGTCATTTCAAATTTTATAAACACGTACGCGCTGCTTGTTTTTCTATTTTTGTTTGGGTGGTGTCCACTTTTCTGACCACCATCTTTGTGCACATACCCCCTTCCTTGGCCTCCTCCAACCTATAAGTTGGAGATAATTTCCTCCTCAAAACATGGATCTTCTTTATATCATCCTCATTCTGTTTCTATCTTCTATCTTCTATTATCATGCCATCGTAATATCTTCATGATCCTCTATCCAATCCTCTTCTAATACAAATCCTCATCTATCTATCACAATCCAACCCAAATATTGATCCATCTATCTTGTTGAGAAAAGGAAATCAATCCACATCCAAATCAGGCAAGGAGCACATCAAGTGGAGCATCAAGGGTGCATCCTCATCGTCCACTTCATCAAGGTCAATCCAAAGGAGAAGGTAAAATAGTAAGGTATAAATGATCTTTTGATGTTTTAGTGTTTTCTTGCTTATTTCATTGTGTTTTTTATCATTTAACCTTTTATTCTATTTTCCCCTCTTCATTCATTATTACTTAAACACTCATCATTATTGATAATGTTATGAATCACATTATTCCCACCCTGCTAGATGAGCAGTTGTATGTGTGCTAATTTGGTTTATTTAATATGGCTAGCATCCGCTAGATTAGTTGTCGACGTCACTTCTTGCATTGATTTGCAGCTTGGCGCTCTTATCTACCTTTAATTGTGTAGAACATTCCAGAATAGTATTTTCTTTCCTTTAGGCTTGAGGGCTAGGTGGAGGTTGATGGTAGAATGGAGTCTAATTTGAGCCTGGTCTCGGCTAGTGATAACAAGATGATAGCTTTCAGAGGAGCAATTTAGTCTAAGAGATGGGGAGTTATCCTGAAAGGCATGGATGATTTTTCCCATAGAGTGGTTCAAATTATCCTAGGGGACGATTAGGTGAATAATGAATTCAGGTGTAGGGTTAATTGTGATATTCCAACCACATTTATTGTTATCGTTCTTACGATAGGGGTAGGAAAGAAGGAGGCGATATTATTAACCAGGGCCGTTTTCAAAGATGAATTTCTCAATAATCTGGAGTGGGCAATAAATAGTGTGGATGATAAGTTGAGAATTCCCTTCCCAGAGGATTACAACATCAATGCAGGGTTGGGTGGGCTCTAGAATGAGGGAAGGATTATTATCAAACGTCCCTTGAGCTTGTCATTAGGGATAAAGGAGCTTTCAATCTACGTCGAGAAAGCATTGGAAGAAATTTGGACTTTCTCTTCAAATGGATTCATCTAAAGGAAGCTCCTAATAACAACTGGTGGGAAGAATATCTGGTGAAGGAGGGCTATAGTGTTCTAGAGGACTTACCTAATATTTTGATAGATAGGATTCAAATCTTACCACCTTTTATTATCAAAGCGGCTAAAAGTAAAAACAATCCCATAGGTTGAGGTAAGGCTTTTAGCAGCCCTCGTTCGCAGAACCATGGAGAGGTTGGTCCGTTTATGGGTGAGATGTAGATTAATGATGGAGATTATATGGACCATAACCTACTACATGATTAACCCAGACATGTATGTCGTATAGTAGGCATTTTGTTTGTTAAGTTAGCATGTATTTTTTATGGTTTATATCTTCAAGAAAACTTGGATATTTTAAGTTAGCCGATATAGTAGGCATTTGCCTCAGGATTTAATGGTTCAAAGAATGGGCATTTAGTATATTCTGACAATCACTCTTGTGGCTCTAGTCCGTTATGGGAGTGGTATAGGTCTTGTGCTTAGATGATAGTTGTTGTTTTGAGCCTTCTGTGATATATGTTATGGATAATGTTCTCGGCATGTTGATAGCTTTTGTTCTCTCGTTAGCTATTTATTTACTAAGCTGGATAGTTATATTAATATCTTGGATATGCATGCTTCCCCTTTGTTACTAATGCTTGATAGAAATACAATATACTTGGCCTTGTTTTGAAATATTTCTGCCTACTTGTTTTAACTTGATGGAATCTACTATCGCTTGTCTATTGCTTCACTAATTATGTATTTTGGGGAACATCAAATTTTATTGGTATAGATTTAATTTTTACAGTATCTATGCTATATGCCTGAATTATGGTATTGAGATTATAAATATGTGCAACTTCCCTCAAACGGGAATTGGAGAAGGATTGTTTTACTTGTCATTATGTTTTTGCAGACGACAGAAAAGTCGTCTACCACAACCATAGAAACAATTAAACCTATACAATAGGCATTATGTTTTCTTAAGTTAGCATGTATCTTTGAAGGTTTATGTCTTTAAGAAAACTTGGACATGCTTTGGATTTATCGACAGTTATTTATATACTAAGTTGGACAGTTATATTTATATACTAAGGTGCAATAGGAACCCAATTCACTTAGCTTTGTTTTGCAATACTTTTGCCTACTTACAACCATCTGTCTATTAATTCATTGATTACATTATGGGAGAACATCAACTATACCGGTATTGTTGATATTGATTTTTGTCAGAAACGAAGATTGAAATTTGCAAGATCTATGCTATCTGTTAGAATTATGGTATTATATATTTGTGGGCTAACCCTTAACAAAATTTGAGAAGGTTTGGTTTGCTTGTTATTATGTTTTGCAGGTGACAGAATGGCCAGTTACCGCAAGCATTGAACCAATTTATCTGGTAGTACTGGGTAGAATCAAGGAATTTGAAGGGAGCTGATGGAGACCACAATTGCATAAGGGCTCTCGGTCGATGTAGAGTAGGATTAGGATTGGAAACCCTAAGATTCTAGATCTAGGGGTGGACAGTGCAACATCAATCTCTGTGGTTAAGGGTCAATGTAGGCTGTGCTTTGAGTTCTCTTGTATGTACTGAATTGCTTCAAATAAGCCAATAATTGGGCTTGGATGGAGGTTTCTGTAATACTCCTCAAATGGGTAGTAAATAAACTTATACAAGGCAAGACCAAAGGTTTTCTCCACCTGGCTCTTTCCTACCAGTGCCCCTAGTGAGCTGGGTTGTACTAGGATTTAATCTTATATATATAAATTGGTCCAAGGGGTTGAGCTTAACTGGTTAAATCACTAGGATCTCACTGTGGAGACCCAAGTTCAATTCCCAATAGGGACATTTGAAGTGGAATTCGATATCTAATGGGGATGGCCCCCCCTACTGTGTCCCCACTGGTTGATAGCTCCAGTCAAAAGCTATTCAGGCTTCGACCAATTACCAATAACATTTTTTTTATTAAAATTTAGTTTTTTATTTTTTAATTTATGTTTTTAAATCATTAAAATATAACATTAGTCAATGTAATATAAGAATTTTAAATTAAATATATGATAATTCTATAATTAATTATAAATAAATAAATAAATAAATATATATGATAGGTAATATATAATTATTAAAAAATATTTATATGTCATATAATAATTTATATATTTTTAAATATTGAATTAAATATTTCTCAAATGACAGTAATAATGTATTGGTAGAAATTGATTACTTCAAAAGTGGAATTGAAAAATGAAAAATGGGTAGAGAGATATCTACTAAATTGGTACCTCTATGACCTCCTTAATCATCAAGTTGTGTGTTAAAAATTTGATATTCAATTTGTTCTCTCCAATATATTAGTTAATTAGTCGATAGGCTATATATGTATAGGAACCCCACTAGAACTGTCTTACGTCTGACGTCAATTTTTTGCCCTCTCCGAGAATTTAATTGGGAACTGACGTTTTCATCCAACTCACATTTCTAGCATAATTTGCTCCTAGCTCAGACCTTCCCCTATTTCTTCTATGTCATGAGGGCTTCACTTAATAAACCTAGGTTATAGCATGTGCATTCATGGCATACTAAAGAATCCCCCTATTTTCAAAAAATATTGCCCTAAAATTCTTTTTTGTCACCCCCTCCCAAAACACGGGTTGAATTAAAAGCCCCCCTATTTTCATCAAATATTGCTTTTATTTTCATATTCCAAATTTAAAACCTCCCTATTTTCACCAATAGACAATATATTGTACCCTCATTTTTGAAATATTAAACCCCCTAATATGAATGCACGTGATATAAAATTGCCTTGACAGTAAAGCCCTCATATAATATGTACACCATTAACGACTGCAAGAGATACTTTTGTGAAACATTAATGCTTCGTCTATTTGCAATTATTTTATTCACTATTTCTTACAGCTTCTCCCTCGCCTAACACAACATGAGGAGAAGAGAAGTTAAATTCAAAATCAACAAATCTTTCCCTTTACCAACAGCGACCAGAGATGATCGATTGCCTTTAAATTTTGCCTGTGTTTCAGACCTGTGAAATCTTAAGGGAGTCATAGCGAAGTCTACACGATTTCTCAAGATTCATTAGCCTAAGTGTCTTATAATATCATCCCATATTTATGGATAGAAGGTAAGTGTTTCATATTATCAAGATTTAAACTAATTTTATGGTTGTGATCATAATTGGTCTGTCACGTAAACTAATTTGCCCATTCATTTTAGAAATCAAAGTTTTGGAACTTCTGCATCACCATGATTTTATTGACACTCAACATTTGCACTTTGGGACAAAATAGTGTTGGTCACAATATAGTTGTCTACTTTACATTATCGTGAATATATTTATGTTATTCCTATAGGCATTCGCATCTCCTTTCCGCATTGGCATTCATTAAATCTATAGAAGCTTACCAAACAATAGGATTGGTGTTATATTATAGAACATGAAAAAGAGAAACTTGAACTATTATGTCAACACCCACACAACTTGTAGAAATAGAGGATCTTGTAATAGTATTAGATTCGTTCAAACAAAAAAAAATACCATTTCATGTAAACTTGTTATTATATATCATTAACTTATTATAATTAGAGTAAAAAATAAATTCAACAAAGATTGAAGAAGTTGGTTATGGTGCATGAAGAATTGAAAGCACACCAATTAAATTTTTGGATGGTCAATGTCAATCTGGAGCTTTAGAGAATTATAGCTAGGACATTTGAGAAAAATCTACTTTCAATTGTGTTTTTATTAATATCCACACCTTGTTCTAAATCTCCCACTTTAGCACAAGTTGAGAGGATGATAACAAAGGTTGTGAAATCTACCTTTGCACTTACTAAGTACATTTGCTTCAAACTTTGCACCTACCAATGTCTTCTCAACAAACTCATTTTGTTTACACTTTGTAATCATTAACTTCCATGAGACCACGTTTCTTTGATGCATTTCTTTGAAAAACCTTATATCCTTGTTAAGGATGCTACTATGTACACATCCTATAGCAATTGCATTCCATAATACCACATCCCTCCAAGGAATTTCGTCAAACAATTTGAGTGCCTTATGTATGCTTGCATATTTTTTATAGATGTCTCAACCCATTAGCAACTACAACATCTGCAAAATATACTTTTAGTTATAATTTGATGGATGTCCATGCCATGTTTTAGAGCTCCAATTTTGATATATTTGGGGGGATGTTGGCAAAGGTGAATTGATTGGCTTGAATACTTGTTCATTGCATTTGGTGAGAGGAAACCCATGTCTTCTCTAAGTAGAAACCATCTTGATCTTTGAAATTTTTGTGAACTTGTAAATTTAAGGTGTTCTTCACATTCCGGCCAAACTAATCTCCCTACAGATGTTGCTTTCATTGATAAACAAAAAGTATATCCAAAGGTATTATTTGCCATCATGAGATAACATACAACTACTACATAGAAGACATGTAGCTCAAAACGTGGTAGGCATGCACCCTATTTGGGAATTTGGTTCTTGGTTCTTACTTCCAACTTTAGCCAATATTTGAATTTGTTTAGCTTTTTCGGCTAGGAAGTAAGGGACTTGAACAATGAATGCATATACACTGGGATACTTTGAAGAGAAGATTTGATCAACAATAGTTAGCCAACTTAGCTTAGTTAACTACCTTCCCAAGATTTGCCAACTTCCTTTAAATTCTTTCAATTAGGATGTTCCAAGTGCTCTTGTGGATTCTTGCTAGTCTCAAGGGCATTCCTCAATAGCTGGCTAGATGTTTCTTTATTTTATTGCCTAACATATCAACAATTTGATTCTATAAGGTTAGAGGATATTTTTCAAGCCATAACTTTTGCAGTGGTTGTCATCCTAGGGATAATGTGATCAACAAATTGTCGATGAAATGGGTCTAAAATATTCTATGAAAATTTTATTGGTATATAGAGATATCTTTATCCTCCTCTAGAGGAAAAATGAAAAATGACCATTATGGGGGCCATTAATTATGACAAAGAACATAGATGTGGTGAAACAACTCTTCAAGAGACACAAGATTTTATCATAGATGTGCTTTTGTAAGAAAATTACCAGAAAATTCCAAGAAACTTTACCATAGGCTTGAGAAATGTTTAATTTTAGTACCATGTTCTCTTTTTTACTCTTTTCTATGTAGTGAAAAGTTTCGAGGAGGATGAAGATAATGACATGAAGAATTTCTCTTCTTAATACAAACTTGCTTTGATTTGTGTAAATGATATTATTTTGTTCATTTGTAAATTTAATTGTAAAAATATTTTCAATAATTTTAATTTGTGTTGAGTTTTTAAATAATTATTTATGAATATTTTAATTTTAATTTTATAAAATATGTCAATCTTAAATGTTTTATGTGCTTGTTTTTTATATTATGTTTTTTTTTATATTTTTATTATTTATTATTTTATATTAGTTTTTATCCTATTTCTAAAGATTAATTTCCAGTGTACAAACGTCTTCAACAATTTCAATTGTATTGATTTTTTAAATAATTTACTTATAAGTATTTAAATTTAATTTTATATAATATGTCATTTTTTTATTTTTTGACATGTTTGTATTAATTTTATGTTTTTCTATGTTTACAAATATATATTTTTTATATCACTTTTTTTTCTATTTGTAAAAATGTATTTCTATTGAGAAGCATCATCTGTAATTTTAAATTCTACAAACTTCACCAACATCCTCTTTGCCTATGTCAAAATGGATGCTTTGATAACAGAGTATGGACATTCATCAAAGCATAAATAAAACATGACAATATTCCTTAAAACAAAAGTGGTTTCATGGTTTGCAATGATTGCAGAATATGCTAAAAGAAAAAGGGTTTGTTGAAAAAGCTTTAGGAACTTTCAAGAAAATGCAATATATATGGTTTTAAATATTTGGTGAAACATGGTTTAGATATTATCAAGCAAATGCAATTGGCAGGGGTAAAGCCAAATTCTACAACCTTTGTCGACATCCTCCTTCCCTATGTCAAAATGGATGCTTTGAAAATAGGGTATGGACATCCATTAAAGTATGGACAAAACATGGCAATATTCATGGAAACAAAATATGCTTTCATGCTTTGCAATGATTGCAAGAAATACATAAAAAGGATTTGTTGAAAAAGCTTTAGAAATCTTTAAACAAAGGTTACAAAAGGTGGTCTTTTGTTGTACACATACTACACGGTTTATGGGGACACCGATCACTTTTATTGTGGACAATCATATGTTTGAATATAGCACAAAAGTGTTGCCTACCAACAAACTTATTTTTTATTATAGTGAAGCATTTTTTTGACATCTTGGAACAAAAAAAGCAAATAGATTTTGGAGAATAAGATAGAGGATGAATAAGTCTACACGTTCTTTGAGTTAACAACATAAAAAAATAATACATTTTATTGCAATTGTGCAAGGTGTACAAAAGATATCTCAATGATCAACAGGTAATTGTATTATATGTGATCAATCCTTTAATTGTTTTCATACAGTGTAAAAAAAATGTTGTCCTAAAAAAACATTTTGCATAACTTGAGGGCTCAAATTAAGCTCCATTCATTCATATTCAGTTAGCTTTACATTGAAAATTCAATTTATCATATTGTACACAATTACTTTTAACAAAGACAATTTCCATTTTCTACGATTGCTCTACCCTCCAAATACATTACCTATATTATATTTGACTATCGACTTAACCATTACATTTCGTTAGGGTGCAAGTACTAGTTATATCTTATTATTAGTGTAACCATTACACCTCGTAAGGATGCAAGTGCTAGTTATATCTTACTATCGACGTACCCATTGCACCTCCCTTTTAATACAAGTGCTAGTTTATTTCAATAGAACTGATAGAGGGAAATGATGAGAAAAATTAATGAGGGGTAAGAAGCAAATGAACGAGCACTCTTCAAGGTACGTTTCGTGGGGGTTTGGGGCCTTGAAAATATCCAAGCACTTGTCTGTCTTGTCATATTAGGACCAAAGTGGCCTGAAAGATTCCCTGAAAAGTTGCACTCTATTTACCTACTCTCACTCACATAGAGGCCAAAATGGTCCCATTTTTTCGATGTCACAACCCCAGGCCGACGACGGAAGGAGCGAATTACGGGTGCGACAACTGGACGGCATAGATTCTTTGTCATTGAGATTTTGAGGGCAAAGATGCCTAGAGATGCAGTCTGTTTAGCAGACCCAGCCCTAGGTTTTAGGGCTGGAACTCACCGTCGGACATACATGGTAGAAAATATATGACCGTTGGATCAGAATATTCGCATCTTAAGATCGTGTTGTAAGCTCCCACTTGTCTACCCACATGGTCCTCCGCGGGAAGGCCACATGAGAAACGAGAGCTCCGAGGCAATGCGTTTTTTTATTAATAAAAAATGTGTTGTAGAAAAGTAGAAATGCTTATATATACCTAGAGGAGGGAGGAATGAAGGTCAGATGTTGGAATAGGCATAAGAAAAGTGGTGCGAAGTAGTCCGTGGTTGCTGGAGGAGCCCAATTGTTTTTGTCCTTCAAACGAAGAGGTGCGAGCGCTGTCCTTTGAATGCGAGAAGCCCAGTTAAATGATATAATTTGGGCGAAGAATCCCTGTTTTTCAGTTTTCGCCTCGGTTTTCTATGTTTCGTTGGAGTCTTGTCAGGTTTTAGATTGATTGTGCGAAGGAGTTTAGGGTTGCTGGAGGAGCCCCATTGTTTTTTGTCCTTCAAACAAGAGGTAAGAGCGCTGTCCCTTGAATGCGAGAAGCCCTGTTAAATGATATATTTTGGGCGAAGAATCTCTGTTTTTAGTTTTCGCATCGGTTTTCATGCGTTTCGATTGAGTCTTTTCAGGTTTTAGATTGATTGTGCGAAGGAGTTTGGGGTTGGCGGAGGAACCCCATCGTTTTTTGTCCTTCAAACAAGAGGTAAGCCTGCTAATCCCTTGAATACGAGAAGCCCTGTTAAATGATATATTTTGGGCGAAGAATCTCTGTTTTTAGTTTTCGCCTCGGTTTTCATATGTTTCGATTGAGTCTTTTCAGATTTTAGATCGAATGATTTATACCTGCAATCTGCCCATTTTTCGCGCTTTACTCCTTGTCAAGGATTTTGCTGTCTTTTCTTGTGCTCGATTTGGTATTTGTAATAAGGGTACCAAAGCTCGAGTTGGTCTGACAGAGAATTTTTTTTAAAGAGGGTATAAGTTCAAATCTGATAAGGTATATATATATCTTGTTTCTAGCATAGTTAGATGCATCTCATATTAGTGGGACATCCTTAACTGTAAAAATAAACTTGGACATTCTTAACTATAAAAATAAACTTGTTTTCTTTCTTTTATGTAAACTGTATTCTACCATTTTTTTCATTAAAAATAGCCTTTTTCGTAATTAATCAGGTTTTTATTGCAGGGTGTGTACAAAACAACAATATTTTCATTCTGGCATGAAAAATTACATTACAGTCCAACAATATTTTCATTATGTTCTCATGTTTTTGTGCATGACTGTTTTTCTAGGTTCAGTTTGTAAACCCTTTTTCTAATTAATCATGTTTTTATTGCAGGGTGTGTACAAAACAACAATATTTTCATTCTGGCATGAAAAATTACATAACGGTCCAACAATATTTTCATTCTGTTTTCAAGTTTTTGTGCATGACTGTTTTCTATGTGAGCACGGCAGTGGAAGCAGATCCGATTTAAGTTTATCCACCAGCGGCAGATCGAGATAGAGAGCTTGCATCCGAGTCAACAGCAGCTTAAGAAGCAGCACCAATAGCATATGAGCAAGCACCTCGCCTGACATCCTTTTGACTAGCGGCATATTCAGTGGCGGAGTCCCTGGTTCTAGGTGCAGTAATTGACCGAGCGGTTTTCCCACTTGCCTTTAGAATAGTAGGGATTCGGATCCCGTGTCAGTTGCAATTATTAGATTCAGTCTTTGTCCAAAATTCTTTACCTAAAGACGCATCAGTTGTGGGTGGGAATAATTAGTGCAGTGAAAGAGATTATTCTTATTATTTACCTAAAGACGTCAGTCCCCGTTCTAGCTTTAGAGCTTCTTGTTAACCTTGACAAATTAGTAAATGATCCAATTGATCTATAACTAGCTAAAACACCAGCCAACGTAGCGAAGGAAGCCGCTAGGTAGACAGAGGCAGAAGCTAGAGAAAGGAGGGAGTAAAGACAGTTTCTTCGGATCCAGATTAAGTTGATCAAGTTAGACCCGTGGAAACACTATTATATGTGAGTAAAAGCCCGATTGATCGGGTTAAAAAGTAAAAACAAGCATCCCGCGATCTCAGATTTAGGCGCAGAGACAGAACCCCTACTAGTTAGAGAGCGAGATTTAGACCCCGCAGAATTGAGGAGGTCTTTAGGTCATAATAAGTCTATGTATCAGTGCCCGTTCGAGAGCCACTTTGAGAGCCCGTTCGAGAGCCACTTTGAGAGCCAGCAACAGATCCTCCGGGGATTAAGCTTGTTTCAAGTGCAAATTCATGAAAGATGCGTAGCTATATGTTGCCTTAACAAGCACTGGTAAAAGGTATTGATCAAACCCAGGTAATCCCCCCACTCAGGCTCACCTAACCGATGAAGGCGGAAGAAACCTACCCTTGTAGTACTGATGCTAGTCGTACTCATGCATTAAACCCCGCCTACTGATACTGAGGTCTGTACGTATCGGGTTCTTTCCAGCGTTTCTCGCTGGGGAATGTACTAAAAGTTGGAACTCCCCTGGCCCCCTATTTTGAAACCCCTAGGTAGAGATGGGCCGGTTTGTAAACCCTTTTTCTAATTAGCTAAATAGGTTTACTAGTGAGGTAACAGGTGCCGGAGAATCTGTTTTCCAGTTTCATGGAAGGCTAAAGGCGTCTGCAGATGTTTACTAGATTTGGACCTGCGTACACTGACTATTCCGCCCAGGAAATAGTGCAAACTGGTTTATAAGAGATTTTTAATCTCTGTCGAAATACAGTCCAACAATATTTTCATTGCACTGTGTACCCTGTTTTCAAGTTTGTGTGCATAACTTAAATCTTTTATCTTTGTCAAATTGAGTCCAACAATATTTTGATTGCATGTGTGTACCCTGTTTTCTAGTCTTAAATCTCCGTAGGGTTCCATTTTGACGCGGGGTTTGGGATGATTAGAATGGAAACCATAGCTGGGCAGAGGACTCTACAGCATAACAGATCTGATGTTTAGTTTTTCGGCGAGAACGTACCATGAAAAAGACGTTTGCATGCGTTTTGAATGTGCCCGTCAGTCAAGTTTGGGTTTTATCTCACAAACAGGAACTTCTTGTTTCAGAAGGTGATCAGTCAAGTTTGGGTTTTATCTCACAAACAGGAACTTCTTGTTTCAGAAGGTGAAGTTTTTTTTTATGATGTGTGATCTGCAATTCACTCAAAGTAGTTAGGTTGAGATTCCACTTTTTTCTTTGACTAGAATGCTCAATTCAGCAAGTGTTGTACAAGGTGAAAGAACCATCTCCAAGGAGTGCTAAGTAGATCACCATTACTCATGATCGTAAGAGAATCATTACATATTCTTGTGGACAACATATCATTTCAGTCAAGACAATATATCATTTCAGTCAACAAAATGAGCTCCTCTAAATTGGTCACATGCCTACATATAAACGGAATGCAATAACAGTTGTAAAATAATTAAGTGAGAGCAGTAACGAGTCAAATATGCAGAGGGTGAGTTGTCATTTGGTCAATTTTACGACTTGCTGGCTGTCCAAAAAGCTTCAACTTATCAACGTTCTTCACTTTGATTCCATGGAATATGCATATAAATACAACCGACTGCTGACTGTATTTCAACGTGCCGGATAAGCCTCACCGAGCACGCAATCCCATGAATTAAGACAGTTTTTCATCTTTACAGTACTATTTTGGACTAGGTATCGACCCCACTGGACCCTTTGGTCCACTGATGTTGCCCAAGACAACGTTTTTTAACCGTAGACATCGTTATTGCGTGTTAGTATTGTTATTCACTTTACTTTCTCGATGTTTGGTATCAACTTGCATGTAAAGCCATTATTGAAGGTACTGTTTTTTATTTTCGGATACGAGATAAATTTAGTCACGTTATATTTTAATGTTTGTGGTTATTATTGATTTTTTTTAGGTCTAGGATCTTATTATGTTTTATTTATTAGTAATGATAATGAGTTTATCTTTTTATTAATGTTATTATTGTTTGATAATAATTATATTTTTAATGCATATTTTATTTAAATTCTACTAATTTAAAAGAAGTATTATTTTTATTTAATTATTTATTAATTTAATAAGTGCATTATATACTGAGGTTACTATTATTTATTATTTTAGAAAGTTTTTATTTATTTTAAATTATTATTGTTATTAGTTTATTTATATTTTATATATTTTGACTTTGTGTTTTTGTTTATTCTATTTTGAACTTTTAAACTAGTTTTTAGTAATATTTGTAAATAAATTCAAAAATTAAAAGAGATTTAAAATAAGTACAAGATTACATGAATATGAGCAAAATCAATCATTTGTATATAGGGAGTAGAAAAGACATCCGATCTCCATGAAATGAGGAGGTGTCCAAACTGAGTCGGCACCTCTCTAACAACTCTAAACTAACTGAGTCGGCACCTCTCTAACAACTCTAAACTGACTTAACATCCTGCATGGACAAGTGCATACATGGATGACTAAATAGGCTTAAGTAAGCCTAAGTGTAATAAAATAAGTACACTAACAATATTAAATTATTTATGTTTTTAATTTTTTAACAATTTTTTTGTTAGTTATATTATAATAATAAAAAAATAGTTCTTATAGTTAATAATTAAATTTCTAAAGAATGTAGAGAATGTAGAGATAAAGGTCATTACAAATAAGATTACATATAACAAATGACACAATCTTAATTCAAGGAAGCATAAACAACATGAACAAGACCATTTTTATTGGAGAAAAAAAAATGAATGCCCAAGTCCATGTGTCACTCATTTGAGCCTATAAAATCCCAACACTTGCATGCACGCAACTTGTTTGCATGTGAAGCACTATCATAAACCATCATAAAAATATTCTAACTTGGGCAGCTAGCTTTCGTGCAATCAAATTCCTCAACATGCAAGCACCCCAATGCATCCAACAACTTTGCATGCATGAGCGCTTACCTCTAGAAATAGCCTGTTGGACCATATCATAAGTGTTGGTGTTGGAAATAAGCCACACCCGGACCGACAATGGATTGGTCCAAGAGGGGCTAGTAGCTCAGTGGTAGAGCACTCTAGTAGCGTATGGAAGGTCCTAGGTTCGAGTCCTAGTTAGTCCATGTCTCAACATGGTATCAGAGCCAGGTCCAGGCTAGGAGTCCCAAGCACACGAGAGGTGTGGCTTAAGGGGGGGTGTTGGTGTTGGAAATAAGCCACACTCGGACCGACGATGGGCTGGTCCAAGAGGGGCCAGTAGCTCAGTGGTAGAGCACTCCAACAGCGTATGGAAGGTCCTAGGTTCGAGTCCTAGCTGGTCCATGTCTCAACAATAAGTAGGTGTGTCATATGTGTCATAAAACTGTCATAACATGACACTTGTCACCCACATATACTTATTTTATGGTGTGCATAATGGGATACCTACTTCTACATGTGTAGCATGTATATCATATAGTTATTGTCAAGTAGGATGTTACCAAGCTTGTGGGTCCTACTAGGTGACTAGACATTTGTAGGCTAATAATTACATAAAATAATAAATAAATAAACACAATAACGTAATAACCAATGTTAGGATTTGCAAAGGTTGAGACCATTTGAAATAGCCCATTAATCAATTATAGGGAGGCGAGAGGCCCATAGAAGTGCAATACTATTTAAACTTTTTTTGTACTCACTAGTTTTTTTAGTGCATCTGCAACATTCTTGTCAATGTGTCAATCTTTTCCAATTTAACCTTACCATCCTCTACCATATCTCGAACAAAATGAAATTGAAATCTATGAAACTATCTGATCTAATAGGGAGATCCCACACACTATCTGATCTGATAGAGATCATTAAATTAGAAGTAAACTTTTCATTTCATTCCTTCATTCATCACATCATCTTTATTCTTTATTCTATACGAGAAAGGTACTGGGGTTGGCAGACAATAATTTTAGGGCCGCCTCGATTTGGTAGGACAGAATAGCAGGACAGATGGTACATTTCATAAGTGTTAGCATGTGGACCTGCTCTTCAAACTCCGTCTCCTATGGATGGTAAGGCTCATCACAACCGACGACATAAAATGGTTTCATTATCATCATTCGATTCCTCCTCTCCAGTTTGAAGTAGCAAGGGCCCGTCCTAGTTTAATTTTTTTGATTTTTAGTTTTAACTTAATAAATGTATGGAAATTAGTACAAACAATGATGAAATAAAGATGAGTAAACAATGATGAAATAAAGATGAGTAAACAATGATGTATGTGGCGAGTTATGTCTGATATTTAGCTTTTCTAGCAACAAACGGAACAAGTAAACGGAACGTGCTCGGCGGTTAAGCTTGACTTAAACGAAATCAGTGATATTAAATTATGTACTTGTTGTCACGAGCAGCAGTCATTTCAGAAATATCCAGAGGCTAAGTTGCCCTCACGTAAACACGATAAAAAAGGTTTAACGTTTTACTACGTGCCTACTAGATAAGGTTTTCCATTTTACATGCACATCATGACGCTACTACTGTGCACACCTTCATACGGGTCAAATCTCAACGCGTTCATTTTTTAACATTGCTGTAGTTAAAAGTGAAGGGTAAAAAAATGTTTGTAGTTTTTGCTTTTTATTTTGTGGACCACCTCGGTGGCCTAGTGGATGTCGATACCACGACCTTTTGGTCTCTTGATGTTGCCCATCTCAGAGTCTTTGGTCTGTCGTTATAGGAGCTGATTATGTCGTTAAATGCAATTGAATTAAAACAGAGTGGGCCCATAGCAAGACCGCTTACAATTGAACATATTTTGACATTGCAGTAGTCAGCAAAGGATATCCATCTTTGCGAAGATGGAGAATTTGAAGTTTAATTTTGTTGAAACAATAGTTAGCCTTGTCATTTTGATATCATCGTATCATATAAGTAATGATTTATAATATTAATTTAAAAAGAATTTTCTTTCAATGTTTCAAGCATGTGAGAAACATAAAAAGATGGTTTTTTTACTTATTCGTTATATAGAAATTTTCAAAAGAATAAAACTCATCATTCACATCCATTAAAAATGTGAAAAGAATAAAGTAAAAAAAAAATTGTGGAATCAAATTTGAGATCATTTGTCTTTTGGTACTTGTTATTGATGAGGCACAACAAAACTTTGTACTTTAATAGATTATCATCTTGTCAATCTAGGTGGTGTCTAAAGGCTAAATGCAATATATAGGTAAATCCCTCATTCTAGTACAATCTTAATCTTAATTAATTTAGTCGATTGTTTCTTTGATCTTTGGAAAGAAATTGCTTAGTAGAGTAGGAAATAAAGATATTCTTATGCTAGCATGAACTTCAATTACCTATTTGTTCATGAAGAAAAGTATCTAAAATGAAGAGATACGATTATATACTTTTTAACTTTTGAATTAAGGAAATAACATGTCTAGTCTATTGAAATCAATAATATAACTACTTGAAATCAATAATATAACCACATCAAATGTGAGATTTTTTTATAATTTTTTAAAATTTCTAATATTTTTGTCCTTTCTTTCTTTTTACTTTTAGAACTTTGTGAGATTTTTTAATATTTTTTTTAAACTTCTAATATTTTTGTCCTTTCTTTTTATCTTAGAACTCCAAGGGAAATTAAAAAAAGTGGTAGTGAAGGGTAGAACTAGCTAGATCTAGCATAGATAGATGTATATATCTACGAGGTGTGATGTATATACATTCTTCTAATGATCTACAAAAATATGATGATCATAATTTCGTGATATATGCTTATGGATTTAATGGTAGAGGCTATTAGATGAGCTACATGCAAGGGATGTGACTTGGAAGTTGAGCAAGTCTATGAGGGTTAGATGGATGATGCATGGTGCTTATGGTTTATGATGACAACTTGCTATTTATTGGGGAGAGACGTATAGTTGGTGGAGAGATATAAGCCTAATAGGTTACGATTCCAATTTGGATTGATAGTGGTGTGTTGAAGGTGTCACATGTGTTTGATTGAGTGGCTAGAGAGGTAGGCTTATGGGGGCCATGAATAGAGCCGACAATAGTAGAAAAAATTTGGGCAGAGATGGTGGAGGTAGAGTAGAATGATACCTTGGTAGTGGTAGACATAAAGGTGAAACCAAAGTACACAAAGTGGACAAAGTGATGGGGGAAGATGAGAGAGACTAAGGGTAGTCATAGTGGAGCCATGTAGAGGAGTATGAGAGGGGGAGCTAGACGGGTTCTAGCAGAAAGGATAAGGGGTGCTAATGCAAGACCATCCATGTTAAGAGGGAAGGATGAGGAGAAGTGTGAGGATATATACAAGTTCATCTATCCACAATCAACACTCATTTGTTCCTACAATTTATAATCCCTTTTGTGTGTTTGTTCTTCCAATTTATAGTTCCTATCAACACAAAAGGATCGATTTTGTGTACGAGGGATCACTCACCAATTTCTATGAATAACTAAACTCGTTTTTTTTACTTTTCTTTCAGTACATATAAGAATAATAATGATTTTAGATTAAGATAAAAAATTACAATTAGAACAACAAATAACTATCCTTCAACCATTAGAATGAAATAAGAATTTTTTTTTAATCTTATTTCTAATTCAAAAATTGTATTACATAAACCCACCTAACTCTTAATTAAATAAACTATTTATCATATTCATAAAACCTATTTTTTATTAAGAATATATTTTTACATTAATATGTACGTATGCTTATATTTATATAAATAATATAACAGCGAATGTTTGATACCATACATCTAAATAAAATAAAATATAAAAAATAAATAAATAAATCTTAAAAAAAATCTATTTAAAAGACTTCAATTTGGTGGTCATACGACCATATTTAGATATTTTTGTCTTAATATACAATCAATTTTTTTAGGAAGACTACATTCAATGAAAAAAAAAACTTTGATTAGAGAGTCAAAATGTATATAAGACTATTCTCATTTATATTTAGTGTAAGACTGCATTCAATAAAAGAAAAAACTTTGATTAGAAGACTCTTCTCATTTATATTTAGTGTACATATATGACTTTATTTATAATAAAATATATTTTAATATTTAAAAGAATTTTTTAAATATATGATCATCATAAAAAATTTGACTGAAGGCACAAGAATGATCATCAAATTTCAACTTCAAAATCTGACTTTATCCCATCACAATGCTTTTTTAACTATGACTAATCTGAATAACATTCTGAATATACAGTTGACTATATTTATTAATTATTAATTAATTAAAATTGAAAATTATGTCTGAAGTTGTATCTAGAAGCTTTGAAAATTATGTTATATTCTGAAGTTGTATCTAGAAGCTGTCAATACTATTAACATAGACGGTCTTTAAATAGATGGACGTTAGTGGGACAAATAATTGAAAATAATTTTTTTTAAGTTGTGTGAATGAAGACTTTTGCCATAAATGGTAAACTGTCTAACCATTTGCCGCATTCCAGTCGGGAGAAGGGGTGTCATGTATACATTTAAAAACAAATAATTAATTAATCAACCCTTCTAGAAAAAGCATAATTGATTTTGATGTAGGTAAGGCATTGAATTATTCTCGAAAAAAATATTTAAATATAGTATAGTTAATAACTTGCTGACGTCTTTTATAGATCACCTTTTTGGGCCAGTAAGTATAAATCTTTAATCGCTCCGTTTGTTTTTTGATGAATGCAGATATTACCATTACAAGTTCTTTTTGAGCAGGCCTCTTGTGAAACAACTGTAAGTCTCTCCTCGCCCCATTTGAATGCAGATATTACCAGAATTTTTATTTTTTCTATTACTTTTGACCTTTTCATTATAGTATGATATTCTTATTATTACAGAGAGATGAGAACATTATGATATACTTCTTATTAGTAATCATGGAATACTTGTAATTGCAGAGAGAGAAGAGATGGCAGAGAACAGATTTAGATTGGGACTTTATACCTTGTTAGTTTGGGGACTTTTAGTTTTGATGGTAGTTATGGGGATGGTGAAGGGAGACCTGGTACAGACTGAGAGTCCACCTGGAAACTTCTTTTGCAACTGTACTGAATTCAATCTGGCTGCTAGTACAACAGATTATTCGGCAGAATGTGACTCCCAGTGCCGCCCATCTGTTGAAACTTCTGCTTCTGGCAATGGCACCCTACCGTAGTGACTACTCTGCTTCTGGCAATGGCAGTGCTAAGTGATGCCCTGCGCTGGTTGTAATATTTAGTCATCTTAACTTGATGCTTCTGATCCTGCTTGTGTATTAAATTTTAATGTAATGCTTCTGCAATTATTTCCGTGTATATTTGTAAGATGATTTGCTTCAAAACCATGGTTACAAAGATTGAATTGTAATATGTGTTCTTTTACAGAGAAAGAGTGCCTTTTATTTTTGGCACAGATGTAAATTTGTAAGATGATTTGCGTCAAAACAATGGTCACAAGATTGAATTGTAATATGTATTCTTTTTGCACAGCCGAATTGGTTAATGGGGAGATCTTAAATCTCTGTCAAAATACAGTCCAACAATATTTTCATTTCAGGGTGTGTTCCCTGTTTTCAAGTTTTTGTGCATAAATATTCTTCACAAGCAAGTATGTATAAACAGTATTTAGTTTCTTAACCCTCTTTTTAATTAGTCGGTACATTTACTAGTGGGATAAGAGATGCCGAAGAATCTGTTTAATAACCACTTCTGAAAATCTGTGGGTTTGAGGAAATCCGTGGGATCTGCCAGGCACTAGACAACCATAACTGAACACAGGATTCCTGCCATGGAAAGGACTCTGCAACATAACAGATCTGATATTTAGCTTTTTCTTGAGAAGAACGTTGCATGAAAAAGATTGTTCGTATGCGTGTGAATTGTGCCCGCCAGTGAGTTTGGCATTTGTCTTTTAGGGGAAGAACACCATAACCGTTCCTTCTGAATCCAACACCGACTTAAGAAATAAAACAAATGATAATTTATAAATAAAAGTCCATTAATAAACTTCACATGTACTGATAGTAACTCACTTTTTTTTTTTTTTTTTTTTCATAAAAAAGCTCTTTTTTTCTTTTTTCTTTTTCATCAATGGCTTTTTTGTGCATGACTACTAGGTCATTTATGCACAACTACTGGGTCATTTGTGCGTAATTATTGACAATTTTAATTGCACAGTTATTAGGACATCTTTATGTAAGTATTGGGTGACACTTTGAAATGTGTATTTTTTGATCCGTGAGTGCATAATGGAGTCAACAACGTGCGTCATTACTACCCATAAATCAAAAACGATAGTTATAAGCAGTTAAGTTGCATACAGAAACAACAACAAAAAATAATCCAAATCTGATGTACAGTTTAGGATCTATGGGTGCGCAAAGTTAGCTATAATGGCTATTGGTACCCTTCCCCTATCTCATGAACTGAAACTTTTCTTTTTTTGGAACCAAAAATTTTGTTTTGGAAGGTGAAACTCAAGATTGGAATTGCATAATAACTTTCAAAAGATTCAACCTACTTCAATCCTTATTTCTTGTTGCTCATTATTTCTTTTGTTTATCTTGTTTTTTGTTATTATTTTGATCAAATAAATTGGTGTTTTCTCAATTCACTTCTAGAATAGTTAGAGATTCACTTTTTAGAGTTTTAGTATATTTGATCTTAATGTCTTCATAAACTACACTCCATGATATAATGCTGTAATTTTAACTTTCCATATTTTTATTTGTCTCTATATAGTATTTTGCTCATAATCACATGTGGGATTGAATTGTTTAACATAATATTCTCTTTTTTAGTCCAAGTTGTTTTGTTCACATCCCCACTATGACTTTCTCTCTCACATACCTTTTAACTTGTGCATTTACAATTGAACATTCTTGCATGCTAATTCTCCATGTACTCATCCACTTGATATTTTGTTTCATCCATATATTTTTTCTTCAATTTAGCTTTTTCCCTACCACAATTTTGACCAAATGGTGAACTACCATATATCCTATTCTCTTTAAATATCCTAATAGTTTAATCATACTATTAATCACGACAACCAATTCAACTAGGAAGACTTTGGCCGCAAATAAGATGATCTCATATGGAATTGTGGCTTTAAACTTTTTCAATATCTTATGATTAAATATTTTTGTAATTTATCATATTTACCTCCGACTTGATATTGATGTGTTGTTGCTCCAAGCTTCACAACCAATCAACACCACTAACATAATAAGTAACCAAAATAATGTCTTCTTTGACTTTCAATTCAAATTTTATATACTTCCTTTTTCTTCTCAAGATAAAAACATGACTTTGATTTTTTCAATGTTAACTTGCGTTTATCATTGACAAAATAACTCTAGAATTCTTAGATATACTTGTAGATGTATCATTTTAATCAATGAATTGAGGTTGTTAGCCTAAAACATTAACTTACCACAAGTGTAATTAGATCCACAACCCACCACAAGATTTTTATATCCACTCCTTTAACTAGATCACATGCCTACACATTAACGGAAGACCATAACTGGTATAAAATAATTAAATTCTCAATTGGCAACAGTAACTGACACAAAATGTTGAGTTGTCCTTTGGTCAATTTTACGACTTGTCAGCTGTCCAAAAATCTTCAACCCATTAACCTCTTCATTGTGCCTCAACTGAATATGACCCAAATGAAAAGTTGGAATCAACTACATTATAGAAAGAAGAAAGAATGACCCAAATGAAAAGTTGGAAACAACTATATTATAGAAAGAAGAAAGAATGGGATTGTTTTCTTGCGAAACCAAAGCCACATTTTATCTGGAAAAACTTGGTTCCTTGTGCATGTTGGTCCTAGAGAGACTAAGAAAGAGGCTACGAGGGTAGAGACTGTGCCTATTGTGGATTCTACATTTGTTGGGGATAATCACACCAGTTGAGAAGGGTTTAGTAGGCTCATAGGCAATATAAAAAATGGCAAAGATGTAGGCCCTAGATTGCATCCCAACAGGGCTTTATGTCACTTTCTCCAGTCTCTTTGTTTATTTTAGTTTACTTTGTCTTGTTTTTGAAAAGGACAAAACTAAACACGCCCAAAGCCACAAGAGACTTCCTCATAGGAGTCAAACAAAAGGTTGTAACTAAAAACCTAGACCCACCATGTTAGGGACCCACTATTGTAGAGTTTCACATATCAATATCATTAAAAAATGGGACTTAGGGGTGTGTTATTAAAAACCTCTTTTCAAATGTAAGGATGTGTTAAAAAATTCTAGCGATGGTAAAATGGATGAAAAACAATTTTGAGCCAACAAAAGGGTTTGCAAAATCATATCTAAGTTCAGAATGGGGGACTTTGTTAGACCTTGGAAATCTTTTTTACAAAAACATTTATCAATCTAATGGGTTCAACATAAGTGATAAACTAATTTTTGCAAATGAAAAGAAATATCCGAGAATGTTAAGGTGTAGGCAAATCCATAAGAGGAGACAGTTATAGCAAAAAAAAGAAGCTCACTATGATTCTACCAAAATCAGCTGAAAACAACTCCATTGTAGTTGTTAAGATGTGTGATTTGTTAATTTTAGCAATTAGATATAATAGACTGAAAGTAAACTAAAAGTGCAATGAAAAACACAAGACAACAACACACCAATACCCTGGGAAAAACCTCCCTCTTGGAGGTGAAAAACCCAGCCTCAAATCCAATATGTATTATCTCAAATGTAGGCAATTACAAAGCAATAAAACTTATCTCAGTTTGTCGTTCAGACAACAAGATAGCTAAATTAGATTTGAAAGGATGCTTCCTTCACCCTTGAATACATAGACAATGTAGTTCGCTGAAATGGAAAAGGTATTTGTAGCCTTGAAGTAACAGACAACAGATGACACCTTCAATACCTTCAAGGGATTCGCTTGGAGAGAGACTTCAATAAATTCGCATGGATCTTGAAAAAATTCGCCCCACTATCAGCCTTAATAAATTCGCACAATTGACTTGAACAAGTTCGTACAAGTGAAGGAGAAATCATTGATTTGGAGAGTAGATTACATTCGCATAAGATGGTGGTAATGAATTACTTGAATGATGTTTGTTATATATCCAACTTTGGGCGCTATCTTGCAAGGTCGGCCTTTCTATAATATTTTATTTATTTACATTTTATTGAGTCACCTTAAATAGGACGGGACTCATAATGATCAAATCATATTGCCTTTATTAAATTACATTGCCCTTTTGGGCCCAGCCCCATAATAGTTTGATTTAACATAGATAAATACATATTGAATTTTAATTGTCCATGACAACATTATAATTCAAACAATCAGGTATCCGAGCTAGCTATTATTTTCAACACTCCTTAGCTAGGGAGGATTCTAGCAAATAGTGTAATCATGTATCATGGACTTCTTTATCTTACATTGCCCGCAGAGGATGAAAAAGTAACCTGCAAGAAGACAACAAAACTTTTCATCTTGCATTGCCCGCAGAGGATGGATCCGCTGGAAGAGGTCTTTCACCTCAACCTTCTCCCAGAGAAGGAAATACCACCACCTTGCATTGCCCACAGAGGGTGACTCCACCATGCATTGCCCGCAAAGGGTAGAAGATGCAACTTAATACATCACTGAGACTGAGACTCCCTCTCAATCATAGTTGGATTCTCCACAATTCCAAGCCTCTCTCTGAAGTATTCAAACTTCACACAAGCAAGGGGCTTGGTGAGAATTTCTGCAAACCTGCTCATCAGTGCTGACATATTTCAGTTGTAAGGCACCTCTTTGTACCATATCATGAACATAGTGATAGTGAGTTTCCACATGTTTTGATCTATCATGAAACATAGGATTAGCAGACATTTAATACAACTTTGATTATCACAATGAATAACTGTGGGTTCCCAAGGTTGTCCAAACAACCCAACAAGAAGCTTTTGAAGCCACACTGCTTCTCTCGATGCAATATACTCAGCTTCTGTAGTACTCAAGGCTACAGAGGGTTGTTTCCTGCTGGCCCAAGAAATCACAACAGAACCCAAACTGAAACAGATACCTAAAGTGCTCTTCCTATTGATAACGCTTCCTGCCCAATCAGAATCTGAGTAGCCTTCCAAGGTAACGAAAGTGTTGATTGGATATTTTAGCCCATAGCCAACAGTTCCACGCAAGTATCTCATAATATGTTTGGCTGCAACAAGGTGAACATGCTTTGGCTTGTTCATAAATTGGCTGAGTGCACCCACCGCATAACAAATGTCTTGTCTAGTGTTAACTAGATACATCAATGATCTAATCAACTTTCTATACTCAGAAGGATCTAAAAAATCAGAGTTAGCTGTAGATAAACTCAATTTCTTCAAGTTAGTTTCCATAGGAGTAGACACAGGTTTGCAATCCAACATTCCAAATCTCTTCAAAATATCAACAATATATTTTCCTTAACATAGAATAATTTCATTAGGTCTTTGCCACACTTCTAACCCTAGAAAGTAATGCATTAGACCTGGATCCTTCATTTCAAATTCAGTAGCTAATTCTTTCTTACATCTAATGATGAGACTATCTTCACCAGTTAGGAATAAATCATCCACATATAAAACCAGAATTAACATTTCACCATTAAATACTTTAAAGTAAATGTTAGGATCAACATCATTCTTACAAAACCCTAAACTAACCAAGTACTTATCTATTCTTTCATACCAAGCTCGAGGAGCTTGTTTGAGGCAATAAAGATCTATCTTTAATCTACATACATGCGATTCTCTATTATGAGTCTCATATCCTTCTGGTTGCTCAATATAGACTTCTTCCTCAATGACACCATTAAGGAAGGCAGTCTTTACATCCATTTGATGTAACTTCCAACCCTTAGCTGCAACAATGGCTATAATAGTTTTAATAGAAGTATATCTAGCAACAAGAGCAAATGTTTCTTCATAATATATGCCTTCCTTTTGAGAAAAACCATGAGCTATAAATATAGCTTTATATTTCTCTATACTACCATCACCATCATGTTTAAGTTTAAACAACCATTTAGAAGAAACAACAGACTTACTTTTAGGTCTAGGTACAATATCCTATACATCATTCTTGATAATGGATTGATACTCTTCGTCCATAGCTAATTTCCATACTTGTTGGTTCATAGCTTCTTCTATGCTGGATGCTTTAGTCTCAATGATGTTGCATATCATTGCAACATAGTTGGAGAACTCCGAGGTCTCCTTTCTTTGAAAGTGCCACTAGGAGCTGCAAAATTTTATACTTCTTGAATTGTGCTCCTAACCCAAAGTGGCCTTTTCTTGCTAACTGCAATATCTCTAGGTCCATCAATTGGATCCAGAGGTTCAGGAGGATCACCATGCTCAATAGGTTCGAGAGGCTCAATAGACTCATTCTGAATCTTAGGGTCAGTATCAATATCCATGTTTTGATTATCATTAACCTCTTTATCATCATTGACAAGGGAACCTTTAGATTTCTTAAAAGCAATATTTTCTTCAAACCTAACATCTCTACTTACCTCAATATACCTTTGTCCTGGAATGTAGATACAAAATGCTTTGGAGGATTCACTGTATCCAACAAGGATACCTTTCTTCCCGAATGGCTCTATCTTAGTTCTCTTTTCTTTCGACACATGAACATAGACGAGACTTCCAAAAATCCTTAGGTGACTGATATCCAGTTTGACTCTAGTGAAGGCTTCTTTAGGAGTCATGTTCTTCAGGACATAGTGAGGGCATCTGTTTTGAATGTATATTGCAGTCTTAAATGCTTTGACCCATAAGGAAGTCTGCAGATCCTGATCATGAATCATTGCTTTAGCTACTTCAACAATGGCTCTATTCTTTCGTTCAGCCACACCATTTTGCTAAGGATTGTAGGGAACACAAACTCCCTCTTAATTCCTATCTCTACATAAAAATCATTGAAACTACTTGAGGTGTATTCACCTCCATTTTTAGATCTTAACACTTTAACCCTTTTACCAGACATATTTTCAGCTAGGGCTTTAAATTATTTAAACCTACTTAGCACTTCATCAAATTCTTTAGATTTTAGAAAGTAAATCCAAGCCTTTCTAGAAAAATCATCTATAAATGTAACATAGTAAAGAAATCCGCTAGATGAAGGAACAAACATGGGTCCACATAGATCAGAATGAACAAGTGCTAATTTTTCCTTAGCTCTACTTTCACTTTTATGAAATGGACTCTTAATGTTCTTACCTAATGCACAACCTTTGCAAGTATCATCATGAAAATAACTAAGTTTAGGCATAACTTTAACTATCTTTTCAAGTGAGGGAAGTTCCTGAAAGTGAAGGTGGCCAAGCCTTCTATGCCATAGCTCGCTAGATTCAGGAGCTTCATGGATGAGTGCTCAAACAGGATTAGCTGAAAGCTTTTACAAACTATCATATCTATTTCCAATAACACAAGCAAATTTAAAACTAGATTTATTAGGCCAAGCAAGTACTTTACCCTTAGAAAATGATATTTGATAACCTTTATCTTCCAGAGCAGAAATAGAGATTAAATTTCTTTTAATTCCAAGAACAAATAAAATATCACTAAGATGCAAGGAGATACTAGATTCCAAATTTAAGGAAGTATTTCCAAAACCTCTTACCGAATATTGAGCATCATCACCAATTACCACGTGAAGATTGGACTCTTTCTCCATTAAGTCTGAGAGGTGCTCTTGGTATCCCATGATATGTTTGGATGCACCACTGTCTATCAACCAAGTATTGTTGTCAGTTGGCACATGGCTAGATAAGTCAGGTATGAAGAGGAAGTCTTTATTATCCTTCGAATCTGCAACTTTGTTCAGGTTCGCTTCTCCTTGCTTGGGCAGATTTTGACATTCTTTAGCATAGTGTCCAAACTTATTGCATCTGAAGAAACGGACACGTGAAAGATCCCTTGGCTTCTTCCTTGAATCATAGGCAACATGAGATCTAAAGTCTCTATCTCTTTTGAAGTTGTTCTTCTTCAAATGATCACCCTTTCTTTTGACATGTTGAGATGCAAGCACATGATGGTCACCTCGATGAGTTCCTTTGAGCATTCCTCTTGCAGCTAGGTGAGATTCCTCTTGAATGCAATCAGACCGGAGGCAACCAAAGGAGGGAAATTCAACTCTTCCGCTTATGCTTTGAATAAATGGATCCCAAGAATCAGGGAGACCATTTAATGCAATCATGACAACATCCTTGTCCACTACTTCACTTCCAATGGAGTTGAGATGGTCCTTCAATTCTAAAATTTTCATGAAGAAGGACACGACTGAATCTCCCTTGCTCATATTGATTTGAAGAATTTTCTACCTTAAAGTAAGAGCACAACTGATGTTATTGATTTCGAACATTCCTTCTAGGTGTTTGAACATCTCCTTGGCTGAAGATAACTTGGAGATGACTGGAACAAGATGATCCTTCACATAATCAATTAGAAACTTCTTTCACTTAAGAGCATTCTTCTTGAACTTCTTTAACTCATCTGGATCTGAGGGTTCAAGCAGATTCTTGTCTTCCACAAATTGTAACAGCTCAACCTCTTCAAGGGCAAGAAGCACACAAACTTTCCAAGAAGTAAAGTTGAGAGCACCATCAAGTTTGTCCTCAACCTTCAGTCCTATAGCCATCTTGAAAAACTAAAACAACAAACTGAAAGTGAAGGATAACCAATAATCTGATTTATAATGAACCTAAAACTCTGATACCATGTTAATTTTAGCAATTAGATATAACATATATAAAGTGCAATGAAAAACTCAAGACAACAACACATGAATACCCTAGGAAAACCTCCCTCTTGGAGGTGAAAAACCTAGCTTCAAATCCAATATGTATTATCTCAAATGTAGGCAATTACAAGGCAATAAAACTTATCTTAGTTTGTTGTTCAGACAACAAGATAGATAAATCAGATTTGAAAGGATGCTTCCTTCACCCTTGAATACATAGACAATGTAGTTCGCTGAAATGGAAAAGGTATTTGCAACCTTGAAGTAATAGACAACAGATGACACCTTCAATGCCTTCAATGCCTTCAATGGATTCACTTGGAGAGAGACTTCAATAAATTCGCATGGATCTTGAACAAATTCGCCCCACTATCAGCCTTAATAAATTTGCACAATTGACTTGAACAAGTTCGCACAAGTGAAGGAGAAATTGCTGATTTGGAGAGTAGATTACATTCGCATAAGATGGTGGTAATGAATGACTTGAATGATGTTTCTTAAATATCTAACTTTGGGCGCTATCTTGCAAGTTCGGCCTTGCTATGATATTTTATTTGTTTACATTTAATTGAGCCACCTTAAATAGGACAGAACTCATAATGATCAAATCATGCCTTTATTAAATTACATTGCCCTTTTGGGCCCATCCCCATAATAGTTCGATTTAACATAGATAAATACATATTGAATTTTAATTGTCCATGACAACATTAAAATTCAAACAATCAGGTATCCAACCTAGCTATTATTTTCAACAAATTTAGCACCTGATCAAATATGCCACAAATGGGACAAAGGAAAAAAGAAAGGGGTTTTCTCTTTTAAGCAGGTGTATGAGATAGAACAAACCAAAACTCAAACTTTTTCTTTAAACAAATAGACAAGGGAGGACAATTATCAGGGCAAAAAATAATTATATAGCTTGTGGTCATTATAACTATATGTAAGTGAGCTCATGAACATGAAAAAGAGGATTGAAGTTATAGAAGCAAAGGGGCAGAAAGAAGACAAAAAATTAAGGGAAAATACAGAAGCTAGATGTAACCTTTAAAGGGAGAACACGATGTTAAAAGAGAATATAATAAGTTTGCAAAATAGTGTAGAGAGGGTGCAACAAGAGTTAAACAATGTAAAACAAGGAATATAATAAGAAAAAGAAGTAGAGAAAGACAATTCAAAGTCAATGAAAATTAATTTGATGACACAGTTAGAGGAGTTTCAATTGATAGTAGAAGACATGACACTAAGAGAAAACAAACCAGAAGAGCAGATAAAAAGAAGACAAATCCTAGGCTAAAGTGATCAATGAACTGACAATTAGATAAAAGGAAATCATTAAAAAACACATCAAGAGACAAATAAGAAAAGAAAAAGACAAACAAGGCAAAGAGGTAAATATCATCATCAAAGGTTTCAAGGATTTTAGAGAGAAGGAAATAATGAATATTCTAGCAAGGGATTTTCTCAAGGACAAGCTAAAGTGGACAGGTTGTATTCAACAGGTGAATAGGGTCGGAAAGAAAATAGGAGAAGGAAGGGATAAGTATGTGAGAGTTACTTTAAGAAACTTGGAGGACAAATCTATGATCCTAAAAATAAGGGGATGCTTAGAGGTACTTATATTTACTTAGATGAAGATTTTACTTTTGCACAACAAAAAGAGTGAAGGAAAGAATGGGAGAACATGAAATCAGTTAGAGATGAAAGAAGATGGACATGGTTGAAAAATGGGAAAGCTCAAATCACCAATCAATGGAAACACAAGAAATAGGGATTTGGGCTCCCATGAGAGTATATAAACATGGTAAGTTGGAATTGCAGAGGATGCCCATGGAGAAGAGTACCAAGATTGTGGCCCATAGAAGAGGCGAAAGACATTATTTTTCCTATAGAAATACATGGACATGATAGATGTAGGGTTTCAGACATTGAACGATACATTGAGTCTTTGTGTGGAATAAACCAACAAAAATAGGTAAAGGACATGGATGGATATGTTGGCAATTGACACTCATCCAGGTTATAGGTGTTGTCATTGTTGGCAACACACTTCATGGTAGATCCGACAATCATGGTAACCAACATTCACTTCACCAACATTTAGGGAACCAATAGGCACGTAACTGACAAACTTGGAACCAGTATTCTAAGGCCGACATAGGTAATTGATTTGACAAGCGTGGAAGCGACAACAATTATATTGTTTCATGTTTATATTTTGTTTGGGCCGACATGTGTCTTATCTTTTGGAATATGATTGTAAACCGACATAAGACATTTGTGTTTATACATGTAAATGGGCATTTAAGTCAGTCCGGGTTAGGTCATTTTGTGGATATGATAGATAAGAAATGCGATAGGTTATGTGATGTTACGTGAGCGAGATCTTGATCTATAGTATGTGAATGTAAGGATCTGTAATCGGTATTGATTATTTGTCTAGAGATTTGGGAAGTGATCTAAGTTACCGGTAAGGGAGGTTATAGTATAACTAGTACAGACAGTGCTTAAACCAGAACTCATCCAACATAGCAGATGCACATTCCGAGTTCAGTTTTTGTTTGTAATTGAATACTTTGGATCCGTAGTCAGTGAGGCTCCTTTTGTGATGAGCAGTGTGCCTTCCTACATGTGCATGCCCCTCTTGTAATATTTATTCAGTTGGCCAATGGATAGATATTGTGGGTCTCCAATCTCACCGTGGTTTTTCCTCTTTGAGGTTTTCCACGTATAAATCTTTGTGTTATGGTGTTGATTCATGTGATTGCATTAATATTACTTGTTGTTACTTTCTTTTATGCATACCAGTTAATAAGTGGATTTGTTAATAAGGCTAAAAATATCTTAACCGACTGAACATTGATTCACCCCCCCTCAGTGTTCTTGGATTCCGATAGGATAACCATCCTAATAAAAGAAATGTGGTGCGATAATGTAAAATTGGAGAAAGAGGAACCAAATAAATAATTTATATGGCTAAAGAAAGCAAAAATTGAAGATACAATTTGTATGGTTGCTTGTTATTTTGCCCCAAAAAGCTCAAAATTCTACAAGAAGATAAATTTGGATAATGAATACCCTTATGCTACATTAAAAAAAGATATTTCAGCTTATAGCATCATACAAGAAATTATCTTAATTGGAGACTTCAACGCTAGAACAACGAACAACCAATCTATTCAATTGAGTAGTGGTGTAGGAGAAGACAACAACCCCTTATGGCTAGGGGGAAATAAGGATAATCTTTCGAAATAGACTTCACAGGATGGGAATGGAAGTGTATCACAATTTGGGGTAGAGTTATTAGGCCTTTGAAGCTCTTGTATGGAATGGTTATATGTAATGGCATGAAGAATTGGTCAAGAACCAATAGTATCTTTTACCAATCTTACAATGGGAAAAGTGTGGTGGGATACGTAATATGCTCTGAAAACTCTATTTCCAAGTTGTTGAACTTCAATATTGAGATATGTCCCATTGAGTTGAACTCTGATCATACGCCTCATTTTATTAAAGCTTGGCATAAATGCTAAAGGCTTGCAAGAAGAGCAGAATCAACACTCTCATAGGAAGGTCTTTAAATAGGGTAAAATCCTTATAAATCAGGAAAACCATGAGTTCTTCAAGGCTACTCTAGAAAAGAACCTATAGTTGGTAGAAAACAAATTAGAGTGCAAGGGTAACAAGAGAGAAAAAGAGTATGTTTGTAGTAGCATGTTGATCCCTTTAGTACACAAGGCTTTGAAGGTGTGTAAATGATCTAAACCTCTGAAGAAAGTTTCAAATAGCTTTCTAGCTAATCCTTGGTATGAAAAAGAGTGCAAGCTTGCTAAATAATCTCATCATTGCACATTTGAGGATTGAATCTCATCATTTGAGATGCAAAAATGGTAGGTGGAAGGTACCCAAAGAAGACTGGAAAGAAAAGATGTGCATTTTTTGCAGAAAGAGGATGGTGGAAATAGAATGGCATCAAGGAATGTGCAACATATGAAGATATTCACAGTCGATTTGATAATGAGTTGATTAAGGACAATTTGAATGAGTTTTTTGAAGAAACAAAGCTTCACAAAATAACAAGTTTCTTACTCAAGATTCATAACATAAGAACCAACATGAAAAAGAACTTGAAAACAAGTTAATTTTGGTTCTTGGTCCCTTAGACTATTGGGACTTGTGGACGTCATTAAAATTCCTTCATTCATTCATTCAATACAATAGACTGGTGATTGTATTTCCACTATGGTCAAATTTGCATCATGCCAGATAAGCCCCATGGTACTAAATGTAGAAATCAAATTACATCTGATAAGTACATTAAATAATTAAATAAAAAATTAGAATACAATTGTTGATTTTCATTTAATTAATAAATACAAAATAAAATAGTGTTATAACTTTAATGTAATTAATGAATGTGCCATTAGATGAGAATTAAAAGAGTTAGATCATTCATTTGTTTATTACGCTGAAAGCGTCTCCTTATATTAATTGGACAGTCTGATGGTTGAGATCAATGGTTTGGATTTACTTAGAGTTGTACAAGACGATCAAAACATCTACAGCCGTTGATCATTTTTTGTACGTTTATTGCATAGACTCCAGTCATTTCATATGCGAATATTAACCTCTCCAAATACTATTGGATTGCCTTTTTTCCTTCCCGCTCTCTAACTTCGTATTTCTGAACGACTTGCAACTTGCCTTCACCTGGGCAGTACTATTCACGATGGATTATCTCACCATCGTTTCCGTCGGGCTATCTTCTCATTCACATTTACCTAAATTAGACACCACCATCTATAATCATCAAATCTAATCTACAATATTTTTGAGTATTTTTCTGATGGGCTAACTAACCTTTCCTCCCTCTTCACATGTTTAAAAAATGAGGATAATTTTAAATAAAGTGTATCCATTTGTTAACTACACAAATGCATATACAAACATTTTAACTCCACCTGACACACTCCGTGTGTATTTGAGAGATTAAAAGAACTACTTTTTAAAGAAGATTATAATGATTTTTATTATTTTCTAATAAAAATAAATGTTTAAATATATATATTTTTTAATAAAAGTGGAGAGCCACTAAATTTTATTAATATTTTTTAATTTTTACAACCTGGTTCAAAGAGCACCGATAGGAAAGAACCAAGCAAAGAAAACCTCCAGTCTTGCTCACACATAATATAGCCAGATAAGAACAAGGATCAAAGAGAAATAACCAGCTAACCCAAGAAGGATTCCCAAAAACCATATTGGTCGAAAAAAAAACCATCCCCCCAGAGTGTATGAGTACAAAATGTCTCTGAGTGAGAGAATATAACATCAAGACTATAGAAACTAAGAGCTTGTGCTTTCCAACGGAGGAGAGGAAAGGTGGATAATATCATCATTTTGTACTGCAGAAGCCACAATCTAAAGAGGCAAATCTGAAGTTGGAGAAGACATAACGACATTCAATGAATCCAGGAGAAAGTGAATACCTGAAAACACATTAACAGTCGCTGCCAAGATATCTGGTGAAACATGATCTAAAAAAGTTAGAAGAGCAAACATATTATCATCATAAAGAATAGAAATCAAGCCTCCTCTAATAATTGAAAGAAGTTCTATATATATATATATATATAGAGAGAGAGAGAGAGAGAGAGAGAGAGAGAGAGAGAGAGAGAGAGAGAGAGAGAGAGAGAGAGAGAGAGAGAGAGAGAGAGAGCAGTATCCATATCAGCAACAAAATAAATATAGGGATGAATGTATGCATCCAAAAGCGCCCTAACCATAGAAGAATCCAAGAGCATGTCCATACAGATAGTAATAAAATGAGATGCAACCTCAACAAGAAAACTATCTGCATTTTCCACTAGCCATCGTCTACCCAGTACTTTGCGAAAAGCTTGAGAGAAATCCAGAGAAAAAATCTTAAACAAACGACCAAGCTTTTTTGTCATGCCCAAACTTTTGGGCACAAACGGAATAATTTAAAAAAAATAAAATTATTTTACCTAATAACGCAGTAACCAATCTTGTCTTAACTACATTTGATATTCTTCTTCAACTAAAGTTAATCTAAACAACTAAATCAAGTAAGCGAGATAATCTAAATTGCATGCCGATTATTAACTCTCCAAAGAAATTATTATTATCTCATCAATTAATAAATAAATAAATTCATTAAGCAAAAATTTCTAAATTAATTAACAAGAGATATTATTAATCTCAATTAATCTTTTAATTGTTGTAGGAATTAATTAATTTAACTCTAGCACTTAGGTTTTTTTTTTAAAAACCTATAATTCAATTTAACAATAATTATAATGTATATAAAATTTCAACTATAGCGTCGAATAAATCCTTAAAGAAAATTGCCCTATTACATTTAATCTTGAAGAGCCTAAATTTAGGTGGACTAAAGTTAATCCCCTATGGCCAAATATCTTACAAAAGGAATCGTTATAATTTCCTAAAATATAAAGCTTCAAAAGAATTAATATTTAAACATCATATTCGAATATTTACATACCCATATGTTTATATGAAACATATATAAAGTATAAATACATAATAAAATAATTAATCTAAAATTAGACCTATATATATATATATATATATATATATATATATATATATATATATATATATATATATATATATATATATATATATATATATATAAAGAATTAGGGTTCTACAAATAAAAACTAACAATAACACCTAAAGGAAATAATGGGGAATACCCTATTCAAGATTGAATGGGTTCTGCCCCTCCCCCCCTCCTCTCCTTTTTTTTAAGTTCTTAAATATTAAAATAACAAACGAACCCTAAAATTAAGAGTTATAAAACAAGGAAATCATACTAACTTTTTTTTTTATTTCTTTTTTTTCTTCATACTAATTCTTTATAACTTTCAAACTACCCTAACCCGAACCGGGTTAGGGTTTTATGTTTTTGTGCAGGGAGGAGGTGGCCAAATTGCAAGGTGAAGCCAAGAGAGGGGGGCCGCATGTTTGTTTTATGCAGGTACCGATGATGGTGGAAGCCATGGGGGCTCCCCGCAGGGACGGCTGCAGCCGTGCTTGCGGGTCACGACCCACAAAGGCAGCCTTCGCCGCCACTGTGAAATGCGGCCCGCAGCACGGCTACCGCCGCTATTGTGGGGCGCCGCCCACAGGGGGAGCCAAAGCCACCTCGTCTGTGGGTTGCGGCCCACAGTGTGGCTGCGGTTGCCGCCCACAGCACCCGGGGGGGGGGGGAACCTTGCGGGGGTTCCACAGGGGCCAAGGCTCCCCGATCCCTTGTTATTTAAAAAAAAAAATTATTATTATTATTATTTTTAATATATATATATATATATATATATATATATATATATATATATATATATATATATATATATATATATATATATATATATGATAAAGTTAGGGATAAATTTAGTTCAAATTTAAATAAATATGAATATATTTTCTTTGCTTTCTAAAATTATGCAAAAATTAACGAAGTATATATGATAAAGTTAGGGATATATTTAGTTCAAATTTAACTAAATATGAATATATTTTCTTTACTTTCTAAAATTATGCAAAAATTAACAAAGTATTGACAACATGGAAATAGAGGCAAAATTTCTTTTATTTACTTTAAGCAATCTGTTTATATTTCTTTTTTTTTTTAAATCACATAAAACAGGTTTTTTCAAAACTAACAGATTTAAATAGGATTTTTTTTTTGACAAATCTAGTCGCTAACTTTAGAGATAGCCTATTAAGTCTAGATTTATTTACTGTAAATAAATAAAATGACAGAATTTAATAAATTTTAACAGCAACTATATTAGACTAGAAATCATTTGAAATAATCCTTAGAGATAGACAAATTAAATCTATTTAACCAAAGTTTGTAAATGGAAATAAAAATGCTTACTTTTCTCTTACTAACATGCAAGCTTACTACTTCTCTCATTTCCATTATTTCAATAGGCATAAAGAGATAAAATGAACTTTTATTTTCAAAATATACTATGAATACAACAAATATTATTTCAATAACTATAGGAACTTAAACAAAAAATAAACATTTCTTTTCTTTTGCAATAATAACATAATAGAATAATGCATTTCTTTAAAGCATATTTAAAATACAATATAGTCAACATTACCAATTGGTGAGATACCCATCTAGTCTCTCATTTCTATTAAATGAAGACTTTAAATAAAATGAATACATTTCTTTTTCAAAATAAATACAACATATAGCTTTTCTTTTACATTGCTACAACTAAAATATAATATCCCATTACCAAATCTTTTTCTGCAAATCAAGTAAAACCAACAACTCCTAGCTTGTCTCTTTCCTTTTCTTTCCAAGCAACTTGCAAATAATCACAAGGCTATGACCATGGAGAGCTCACCTCCCAGCCTAGGCTTTCTAGAAGCCACCCCCGAGCTTGAAGAACCAAGCCCTAGATAGGTTACACTCAAGCAAACACAACAATCAAGGGAAAAACACACAACAACACTTTCTCAACCAAGGCTACACTTCATCATAAAATGTGATGTTTTTACAAGGGTGGAAGTGGACCAAATACCCTGAGGAGACTGCAAGAATGGTAGATCACAAAGCCATCTCATGGCAAACAAAGATATATCATAAGTTCATTAACCCCACATCCTTATGCCCCCCAAGGCATTCATGCCATACTTTCTCTCCTTATGACCCCCAAATGCATAAACAAGGCTATGCAACAAGGGTCACATATACAACCCTTGAGATCACTCTCATAATGAGAGCCTCTCACTCGAAGGTTGTCAAACTCCTTCCACCCATAAGACCATCCTACTCTCCCAAGAGTAGAAGGCCTTGGTTACTCCCAAATCACAAAAAAATGCATAAAAGAAATAACAAATAGGTCACATAATAATTTTACAAAGGAAAATACAAGAAAACAACTTTTACATACAAACAATATTTCCAACATAAACATGCAACGTGAAAGGGAGAAGATGAACCAACCTTCAATCTACCCAAAGGTTTGCTAGGACTGGTTTGAGGATGAACAACCCAATTCCACAATCCTTTCTTCTACACTTAGCCAAATTTCTATCCCAAAAGTATTCTTTTCAAAATTGCAAGATCTCCAAAAATGGAGAGTGGGTGATTACCCACAAAGTCTCTAATCCTTGCCTAAAAAGGCCTCAGTGAGAGTTCTCACAGGTTACTAAAACTGAAAAAGGAAAAAGTAAGAGAAAGTGGGAAAAGGAGTCTCACATCAAAAAGGAAGGTTATCTAACCTAGATGGCACCTTCTAAATTGAATTTTCACTCACCTTAGGATACCCACTTTTTGAGGTGACTAAACAGTCACATGGGAGTAGTCACATGCCTAAAAATACTCCTAACCCATAGGTATACCCTATAGGTCTTAGGAAAAACTTTTAAACTACCCCTAGGAGTCCATTTGACCCCTTAGAAACCCATCTGAAGTTAACCTTCGGGTCAAAGTTGTGTTGACCACTCCAAAGACTCTCTACCCAAGGAAATTTTGGGATCACACTCAAATGTTTGAAAAGGCTATTGTTGAAACAACTCCCTCCAAGAGACAAGTCAAAAATCAAGACACAAATTAGCACGTGTCAAGTGACACAATAAAATACATTACAAACATGGAATTTGTCTCTTGTTGGATTTACACAAATTAATAAATTCAATTTAACACACATGCAACATTTACTTTCACAAATAAAATACGATTCATACGAGGTGTTGTCTCTCCAAATAGACAACCCCCGATTTTACGAACATACATAGGTCTAGGTTTGGTTCTCCATAGTATTCCATGGTCACATGGATAACTTTCCTGCGCAACTCAATTACAAATTAGTAATTCCAAATAACCTCATATAAAATTAAACACATGAATAAGAATACACATCAAACACTCTGCATACAATTGACATTAAACAAAATCAATATATCTTATATCCAATAAATCCACATAAGTAATTATCATAATCCTCATAATTTTGATCCATACATAAGACATGCATCCTATTTCTATCATCATAGTAAAGTCCTGCAAATCCAATAATGACATAGATCATCTCAAAGTTATCCTATTCTAAAGTCATATAGAGTTCTATACCTATAATGCATAGAAATGAAGCATCAATATACATCAATGTTATCCAAATCATGGAATCATATAAATTGTAAATCCATAATGCATAAAAATAAAGCATCCATAATAGTCTCAACATGAAGATCACTAAAATGCTAGGATGAGTCGGGGTAGGGCCTCACACCCTCCCCCACTAGGCATGAACTTCCTCCTGGAGTTCATCAAAAAGATGGGGGTACTGTGATCTCATACGTGCTGTGTCCTCCCATGAAGCTGTAACCTCATCATAACAATCCCACTAGACCCTAACCTGGTCCAGCTCTCAACCTCGAAGGGCCAACGTCCAGCGTGCCAAAATGTGAATGGGCTCCAAAGCTAGTTGTTCGTCTGACTCCACCTGCAAGGCATCCCAATCTAAAATATGAGACTCATCATAGATATACTTCCTCAAAACTAATACATGAAACATATCGTGGATGCGTGATAGGCTAGGTCGCAATACTAAATGATAGGAAACTGGTCCTATCCTCTTAAGGATCTCGAATGGTCCTACAAAGCAAGGTGCGATCTTAGAACCCTTTCCGTAACAGATTGGACTCTTATGCGGCTGCACTCTCAAGAAGACTCTGTCTCCAACCAAGTAGCTATGATCTATCCTCTTCGCATCTGTATACTTCTTCTATCTATCATGTGCCTCTCTAAGATGCTTCCTAATCAAATCCACCAGCTGCTCCATATCCCGAACTATCTCAGGACCAATAACAACTCTGTCCTCTATGCGGTCCCAACTCAACGATGTCCTACAAGACCTTTTGTATAATGCTTAATAGGGTGGCATCCCTAATAGAGTGTGATGCCCATTGTTATAAGCAAACTCCACTAAGGGAAGGTACTCTTCCCATCTAGTTTTATGATCCATGACGTACATGTGAAGCATATCCTTTAACACCTGGTTAACCCTCTCTATTTGACCATCTGTTTCCGGATGATAGGCTGTACTGAAGTTGAGCTTGGTGCCCATAGCTACCTATAATGCCTTCCAAAAGGAAGAAGTGAAGAGGGAATCCCTGTCAGAAATAATCTTACATGGAATTCCATGAAGTCTGACAATGTGTCGCAAGAACACCTATGCTACTGCTAGTGCTGTGAAGGTAGTCCGAACTGGTGAGAAGTGGGCCACTTTGGTCAACTGTCACCAAGATGGCATCATGGTGATGAGATGACATGGGGAGACCAATGATAAAATCCATGGATATAGTATCCCACTTCCACTCTGGTATAGCATGAGACTGGAGCAACCCACTTGGATGGCAGTGCTTCGCCTTGGCTCTCTGACACTCAAGGCATCAGAATACTAACTCAGCAATGAGCTACCGCATTCCTGGCCAATGATATAACTATCTCAAGTCAGCATGTATCTTCTTAACTCCGGGATGTACTGCATAAGGAGCTCTATGAGCCTCCATGACAATGAACTCTCGTAATCCCCCAGAAGAAGGTACATAGATGCGCCCTCTATGGCATAATAGTCCATCGGACTCTAAGGAATAATCCACATATTTCCCTTCTAGAGTTTCCTAAGATCGTATCACCCAACAAACCAAATACCGTCCATCCTTTGGCAACTACTGCAATATACGATCTCTCAAATCCGTGCCCATAGATATGGTGTATACCTCGTGACGTCTCCTACTCAAAGCATCTGCAACTATGTTTTCTTTCCCTTTGATGTAGTGAACATCAAAATCATACTCGCACAAGAATTCCATCCATCTCCTCTGATGTGCATTAAGGTTCGGCTGAGTGAATATGTATTGAAGGCTCTGATGGTCTGAATGAAGCTCAAAATGATGACCCAAAAGGAAGTGTCTCCACCTCGCAAGTGCATGCACTACTGTTGCAAGCTCAAGGTCATGAGTAGGGCAATTAAGCTCATGAGTCTTAAGTTTCGTAGACTCAAAAGCTATAGCCCTACCCTCCTGCATAAGGACTGCTCCTAAACCCTCTAGGGAAGCATCTGTGCAAACCATGAAGTTAGCTGAGGGATCTGACACTACAAGGATAGGTGCGCTAGTAAGTGCCCTTTTGAGTTCCTGAAAGGCCCTCTCACACTTCTCTGTCCACTCAAATTTCTTTCCTTTACGCTGAAGAGAAGTAATAGGATGTGCGACTCTAGAGAATCCCTCAACAAAGTGTCGGTAATAACCTGCTAAGTCCATGAAGCTCTTGACCTCTATCACATTGGTTGGCGCTAGCCAATTCATAATAGCTCTGATCTTTGATGGGTCAACTGAGATCCCATCACCAGAAATAATGTGCCCAATGTACTTGACCTCTGAACGAAAGAAAACACACGTCGACAAACTACCATACAACTGATTGTCCCTCAAAAACTGCAAAACCTGTCTCAGGTGCTCCTCATGCTCCTTCTCATTCTGAGAATATATCAATATTTCATCAAGGAACACAATCACAAAATGGTCAAGAAATGTGTGGAATACCCCATTCGTGAGGTTCATGAAAACAACTGGAGCATTCGTAAGACCGAATGGAACCACGGTGAACTCATAGTGGCCATATCTAGTGTGAAATGCAGTTTTGTGGATATCGCTTTCCACTATTCTCAACTGATGGTATCCTTACTTTAGATCAATTTTGGAAAATACTTTGGCACCCTGAAGTTGGTCGAATAAATCATCGATCCTGGGCAAGGGATATTGGTTCTTGATGGTTACTTTGTTCAACTGACGATAATCCATGCATAACCAAAGAGATCCCTCCTTCTTCTTCACAAAGATAACTGGTGCACCCCAAGGGGATATGCTAGGATGAATGTGACCCTTCTATAGGAGTTCCTCAAGCTGTATCTTGAGCTCATTAAGCTCATTTGTGATCATCCTATAAGGTGCTCTTGAAACTAGCTCAACTCCTGGTACAAGGTCTATATGAAAGTCAATCTCTCTACGGGGTGGCATTCCAGGTAGCTCTGAAGGAAACACGTCTGAATATCTCTTAAGGATAGGATGGTCATCAATCGATGTTTCCTTTTCATCCTCTTCCTCTCTATCACTGATGGTGATGGCAAATAACTAACATCCCTTTTGCATGCTCCACTTAAGCTGCATTGCGAAAATCATATGAAGAGACACGGGTCTCTGAATCTCGGTGATTACTATGGGCGAACCATGGTCATCCTCACACTTGATCTCTTTCAGGTGGCAATGCATCTTGGCTCTATGGGCATAAGGCCAATCCATGCCAAGTACAATACCATAAGATCCAAGTGGTGTAACTCTAAGGTCTACTAAGGTGGTGGTATTGCCAATCTGAAGCTGACATGCCCTAACCTTTGATTCCACTAACACTCTAGCCCTTGAAGCTAACTCCACTTCCTAACTGACACCTTGTCTAATTGCCACTAGCCCGCAATGCTCCACAACCAATGGAGATATAAAGGAGTTAGTAGCTCCTGAATCAAATAGTATAGATACACTGCTACCTTTGATCATACTTGCAGCCTCAATGACTGTGGCCTGGTGCTCTGCCTGGCGGTTGTCAACCACTGTGAAGACTCTATGGGACTTGCCCATATCTCTAATTGTAGACTCTGATGTTGTCATCCTCTGATTTCCTACCATCTGACCTTGAAGACATTCTCTTGCCATGAGCCCCATGGCTCCACACGTGAAACAAGCACCATGTGCTTGAAACTGGACGCCCTGAGACCTAGAGAAAGGTTGTCCCTTGTCTTGCTAGAACCACTATACCCACCCTTGGAGGACTGCTGAGTCCTCACTGGAGGTGTGTAAGGAACCTGGGATCACTGATCTTGCCTCTGACCTTGAGACTACCACTACTTGGGCTTTGTGCCCTAGTGACTCTGTGGAGGCCTCTGTCTCTGGTTTTGCCGTGACTATTGCGGAGGAGGGGGTTTGGAGAACCCTGATGTGTGCCTATTATTACCCTTCCAATGGGGTTTCTGAAACCCGTATGTCTGGGGTATAGGGTTTCGGTTCTAGAACCGATCTCTTGTATCCTATGGCTTGACCTGAATCTCCTCCTCTGCTATCAAGGCCTTCTCCACAGCAACCTGAAGGCTCCCTGGAGCGACCATCTTCATTGGTCCTGCTATGCCGACAATCAACCCTCTAATAAAATGGTTGATGAGAAGCTTCTCGTCTTTCAGGTAGTCCACGTATGGCAAGAGCTTGAAGAACTTGCTCTCGTACTGGGTCACTGAGAGACCCTTCTGCTGGAGGTCATGGAACTCATCTATTGTATGCTGTCTGTAATGCTCTGACAAGTACCTCTCCCTGAACCTCTCTGTAAAAATCTCCCATGTGAGGGTATCTGCAACTAAACCACACTTGTATTCCTCTTATCTCCACCATGTGGAGGCCGTTCCTGAATAGGTGGACTGCTACACGTGCCTTTAGATTTCTCTTGTAGGAACGCAATACAAAGCACTTGTCTAGGCTCAAAAGCTAAGCTTCAGCTTCTACCTCGTTGGTAGATCCCCCAAAAGATGGTGGCTGGAGGCCCATAACCTCTCTGATTAGGTCCCTTGGATCCCGACGTGATCTCTCATGATACACTAGCGCTGCTACTGGAGGTGGTCCTAATAGGTGAACGGACTCAGGGTCATGCCCAACCCGATTCTCTACGGGATTAGGAGGTGGACTCCTACTCCGTTCCCTATCTGTCGATCTATGGCTCCCTAAGTTTTGGTTTTCAACATGATGATCCCCTGCTGGAAGCCTATCCTGAACTATACCAATCAGGTTATGGAGTGCTAATAAGATGTCTCGGTTTGGGTCAACCGATCGTTCGGGAGGAGCCTCTGAGTTCCTTTCTGGAACTAATTCCTCCCTATCGACCTCTTCACATGCCATGCATACAGGCCTAGGACCCCTCCCGTGCTTGCAAGCTTGTCGCGTAGTCGGAGGCATCCTTCTGAGAAAATAAAATAAAATGGATTAAATAAATAATTTTTCGGAGAAATATTAAATTAATTAATTAAAATTAAATATCATAAAAATTAATATAATATAATTAATTAAATAATGAAAGCGAAACGTAATGGAGAAAGGTTCCTAGTGTTGGAAACCTTGCTCTGATACCAAAATGTCATGCCCAAACTTTTGGGCACAAACGAAATTATTTTAAAAAAAAAATTATTTTACCTAATAACCCAGTAACCAGTCTTGTCTTAACTACATTTGATGTTCTTCTTCAACTAAAGTTAATTTAAACAACTAAATCAAGTAAGCGAGATAATCTAAATTGCATGCGGATTATAAACTCTCCAAAGAAATTATTATTATCTCATCAATTAATAAATAAATAAATTCATTAAGCAAAAATCTCTAAATTAATTAACAAGAGATATTATTAATCTCAATTAATCTTTTAATTGTTGTAAGAATTAATTAATTTAACTCTAGCACTTAGGTTTTTTTTTAAAAACCTATAATTCAATTTAACAATAATTATAATGTATATAAAATTTCAACTATAGCGCCGAATAAATCCTTATAGAAAATTGTCCTATTACATTTAATCTTGAAGAGCCTAAATTTAGGTGGACTAAAGTTAATCCCCTATGGCCAAATATCTTACAAAAAGAATTGTTATAATTGCCTAAAATATAAAGCTTCAAAAGAATTAAAATTTAAACATCATATTCGAATATTTACATACCCATATGTTTATATGAAACATATATAAAATATAAATACATAATAAAATAATTAATCTAAAATTAGACCTATACATACATACATACATACATACATATATATATGTATGTATGTATGTATGTATGTATGTATAAAGAATTAGGGTTCTACAAATAAAAACTAACATTAACACCTAAAGGAAATAATGGGGAATACCCTATTCAAGATTGAATGGGTTCCCCCTCCTCCCCCCGTCCCCCTTTTTTTTAAGTTCTTAAATATTAAAATAACAAACGAACCCTAAAATTAAGAGTTATAAAACAAGGAAATCATACTAACTTTTTTTTTAATTTCTTTTTTTTCTTCATTCTAATTCTTTATAACTTTCAAACTACCCTAACCCAAACCGGGTTAGGGTTTTATGTTTTTGTGCAAGGAGGAGGTGGCCGAATTGCAAGGCGGAGCCAAGAGAGGGGGGCCACATTTTTGTTTTATGTAGGTAGCAGTGGTGGTGGAAGCCATGGGGGCTCCCCGCAGGGACAACCGCAGTTGTGCTTCCGGGTTACGACCCACAGAGGCGGCCTTGGCCGCTGCTGTGAGAAGCGACCCGCAGTACAACTGTCGTTACTGTTGTGGGGCGCCGCCCACAGGGGGGGCACCCTGTGGGGGTTACACATGGGCCGAGGCTCCCTGATACATTGTTATTTTATTTTTATTTTTTAAATTATTATTATTATTTTTTAAATATATATGTGTGTGTGTGTGTGTGTGTGTGTGTGTGTGTGTGTGTGTGTGTGTGTGTGTGTGATAAAGTTAGGGATAGATTTAGTTTCAAATTTAACTAAATATGAATATATTTTCTTTGTTTTCTAAATTTATGCAAAAACTAACAAAGTATTGACAGCATGGAAATAGAGGCAAAATTTCTTTTATTTACTTTAAGCAATCTGTTTATATCTCTTTTTTTTTAAATCACACAAAGCAGGTTTTTTCAAAACTAACAGATTTAAATAGGATATATTTTTTTTGACAAATCTAGTTGCTAACTTTAGAGATAGCCTATTAAGTCTAGATTTATTTACTGCAAATAAATAAAATGACAGAATTTAATAAATTTTAACAGCAACTATATTAGACTAGAAATCATTTGAAATAATCCTTAGAGATAGACAAATTAAATCTATTTAACCAAAGTTTGTAAATGGAAATAAAAATGCTTACTTTTCTCTTACTAACATGCAAGCTTACTACTTCTCTCATTTCCATTATTTCAATAGGCATAAAGAGATAAAATGAACTTTTATTTTCAAAATATACCATGAATACAACAGATATTATTTCAATAACTATAGGAACTTAAACAAAAAATAAACATTTCTTTTTTTTTTGCAATAATAACTTAATAGAATAATGCATTTCTTTAAAGCATATTTAAAATACAATATAGTCAACATTACAAATGGGTGAGATACCCATCTAGTCTCTCATTTCTATTAAATGAGGACTTTAAATAAAATGAATACATTTCTTTATCAAAATAAATACAACATATAGCTTTTCTTTTACATTGCTGTAACTAAAATATAATATCCCATTCCCAAATCTTTTTCTGCAAATCAAGTAAAACCAGCAACTCCTAGCTTGTCTCTTTCCTTTTCTTTCCAAACAACCTGCAAATAAATCACAAGGCTATGACTATGGAGAGCTCACCTCTTAGCCTAGGCTTTCTAGAAGCCACCCCCGAGCTTGGAGAACCAAGCCCTAGATAGGTTACACTCAAGCAAACACAACAAGCAAGGGAAAAACACACAACAACACTTTCCCAACCAAGGCTACACTTCATCACAAAATGTGATGTTTTTACAAGGGTGGAAGTGGACCAAATACCCCTAGGAGACTGCAAGAATGGTAGATCACAAAACCATCTCATGGAAAACAAAGATATATCATAAGTTCATTAACCCCACATCCTTATGCCCCCCAAGGCATTCATGCCATACTTTCTCTCCTTATAACTCCCAAATACATAAACAAGGCTATGCAGCAAGGGTCACATATACAACCCTTGAGATCACTCTCATAATGAGAGCCTCTCACTCAAAGGCTGTCAAACTCCTTCCACCCACAAGACCATCCTACTCTCCCCAAAGTAGAAGGCCTTGGCTACTCCCAAACCAAAAGAAAATGCATAAAAGAAATAACAGATAGGTCACATAATAATTTCACAAAGGAAAATACAAGAAAATGACTTTTACATACAAACAATCTTTCCAACATAAACATGCAATGTGAAAGGGAGAAGATGAACCAACCTTCAATCTGCCCAAAGGTTTGCTAGGATTAGTTTGAGGATGAGCAGCCCAATTCCACAATCCTTTCTTCCACACTTAGCCAAATTTCTATCCCAAAAGTATTCTTTTCAAAATTGCAAGATCTCCAAAAATGGAGAGTGGGTGATTAACCACAAAGTCTCTAATCCTTGCCTAAAAAGGCCTCAGTGAGAGTTCTCACAGGTTACTAAAACTGGAAAAGGAAAAAGTAAGAGAAAGTGGGAAAAGGAGTCTCACATCAAAAAGGAAGGTTATCTAACCTAGATGGCACCTTCTAAATTGAATTTTCGCTCACCTTAGGAAACCCACTTTTTGAGGTGACTAAACAATCACATGGGAGTAGTCACATGCCTAAAAATACTCCTAACCGATAGGTATACCTTATAGGCCTTAGGAAAAACTTTTAAACTACCCCTAGGAGTCCATTTGACCCCTTAGAAACCCATCTGAAGTTAACCTTCGGGTCAAAGCTGAGTTGACCACTCCAAAGACTCTCTACCCAAGGAAATTTTGGGATCACACTCAAATGTTTGAAAAGGCTATTGTTGAAACAACTCCCTCCAAGAGACAAGTCAAAAATCAAGACACAAATCAGCACATGTGTCAAGTGACACAATAAAATACATTACAAAATTACACATGGAATTTGTCTCTTGTTGGATTTACACAAATTAATAAATTCAATTTAACACACATGCAACATTTACTTTCACAAATAAAATACGATACATACGGGGTGTTGTCTCTCCAAATAGACAACCCCTGGTTTAACGAACGTACATAGGTCTAAGTTTGGTTCTCCATAGTATTTCCATGGTCACATGGATAACTTTCCTACGCAACTCAATTACACATTAGTAATTCCAAATAGCCTCATATAAAATTAAACACAAGAATAAGAATACACATCAAACACTCTGCATACAATTGGCATTAAACAAAATCAATATATCTTATATCCAAATAAATCCACATAAGTAATTATCATAATCCTCATAATTTTGATCCATACATAAGACATGCATCCTATTTCTATCATTATAATAAAGTCCTGCAAATCCAATAATGGCATACATCATCTCAAAGTTATCCTATTCTAGAATCATATAGAGTTCTATACCTATAATGCATAGAAATGAAGCATCAATATACATCAATGTTATCGAAATCATGGAATCATATAAGTTTTAAATCCATAATGCATAAAAATAAAGCATCCATAATAGTTTCAACATTAAAATCACTGAAATGCTAGGATGAGTCGGGATAGGGCCTCACATTTTCATCATCAAAACCATGAGAGTTATGGAAGTCATGCTGCTTAACAGGCATCAAGACTCTATAACTAGCAACCTCCATCAAAAAAGAAATAATGCAATGCAAAAAAGAGCAAGCTTATAAAGAAACCAAAGGCCGTCATAAAAGAGTATGCACATCCACCAAAGGACGAGAAAGATATCAGAATAAGGATCAGCATAGGCTTGCCCACGACAAATCGTGCCTACAAACAACTGTCGATCGCCACCTCATAAAAAAAAGCATGACCATTACTCACACGAAAAAACTTATGATAAATCAAGATTGTCACACGAAGCAAATCCCCATTGTGAAAAAAAAATATATACCCAAATTGCCACCGCAAAGAATATGATAAATCAATCATAAATATGCCTACGAGTGAGCCGCTATTGCAAATGTGGATAATGTGGATATTAATGTACTCATTAACTTCAATCAGACAATACACAACTCAAAGTAATCAAGATTAAACCCACATGTGAGTTGTACTGAAAAAACAAATGAAATCATATTACGGACATCGAAAAACAAGTCTGTCATGAGAGCAAAACAATAGGCACAAAGTACTAATAAAACATGATTAAATGATACCCCCCGAACCAAAAAACAACAACCCCTAAACTAGGCCACGACCAGTACCATGGCTGGAATTACAAGCAAACATGCAGACTTAATGGGGAGATATGAATGACCAAGGAGGCCTCAAACACCACCACACTAAACTGCATACTTGGTTATAATCACAAACAAGATACAAGGTCGAAGCTAAGCCAATAGGTTGAATCCAAATAATTATACAGGATGAGGGATATACAATTGAAATCAACATCAACCAAAGACTGAATATCTTCATCTAAGGCTTTATTTGCCAAGAAATTTGCCACCCTATTGGCTTCCCTGTAGCAATGAGTTATAGAGAAGGAATTAAAAATAATTAGCTTTGCAAGTATCTTATCCAACCAATATTTAAGATGCCAAGAATTCGAGGAACGATTTGTGATCATATAAAAAACAACTAGAGAGTCACCTTCTATAATGACATCCAAAAAGTGCAAAGAAAGGAGCAAATCAAGCCCAACCGATAGAGCATGTAACTCAGCCACTTTATTGGTCCCACTAGGAATAAATAAGAATGTTTTAAGTATTTGTATTTGAATCGGTTTTTTAATATTTTTATTTAAATAATTATTTTATGATATATAATTAAATATTTATTATTTTAAAACTATTTTAATAGAGATGTTTTAAGTATTTATATTTGAATTTTTTTAAATATTTGAATTTAAATAATTATTTTATGATATATAAATATTTTTAAAATATTATTTAATATTTAAGTTATGCATGTGTAAATGTTTATATTTGTTAATAAATTAATTTGTTCTTTCGTTTGGCACCGACTAAAAATATTTCTTATTTAATATATTTTAGATTTTGTTTTTTAATGTTTTTTATAATTAATATTTTTAATAGACAGTTATTAATTTAATTTTTATTAAATTGTGCTTGAAGTTTTTATTTATTTTTGTTGGACATTGTTGGTTACCTTTCACTTTGTTATCAAACTAAGTTTATTTTGTCTTTTTTACATGTTCTTGGTAGGTTAGGTTGTGTAAAATTAGTAAGAGAGTTTTAAATTCATTTAAGTAAATATTTTTAGATTTTCTTGTTTTTTTTGTCTTTAGTAACACTATAGTGTTATTATATTCCACTCCCTATTCACCATTGTTTAGCTACAAATTACCTCTAATAATTTATATATGTCCTCATGCTTTTTAACATCATGATTTACTATAGGTTAATAACTTTAATATTTGTTTTGTTCATGTTTGGTAAAAAATTTTTTTGATAGGTAATAGGCTAAGGGCTGGAAGAATTTTATTAATTTAAAGTATTTTACATCTCGGTTCGGTGTGGGTACTGGTAGGAAAGAACCAGGGAAAGAAAACCTCCAGTCTAGCCCAAGGAAGATTGACTTCCTAGAAAAATATACAAAATCTTTTGATAGTATTTCTACCTTACAATGCTTGACAATTTTGCCATTGAATAAGATCGTAAAAAATTATACAATGCTGTGGAATTATGAAAGTTCTGGGAGCTTTATATTCACTTTCTGATATAGATCCTGGGTTGTGGCTTAAAAGATACTATCATTCCATCCTGGTATCCTTGCCTTACAAAACAGAACAACCACCCCAAAAATACAAAACCATGCATTCAAAAATCTGCAAAACATGTTAAATTACCATGTCAGCATATGTTAGTCCGAGATCAAGCAACACATTGGTGAATAGGAGAAAATGAACTGCCATAGTATAGTGGATGTTATAGTGATAATCAAAAAATGCTCCAGTCAGGCCATATAATTCTAGAGTTTTATCCCAGGTCATTTTTTTTGGAGAATTATAAAATTAAGGTTATGATTCATAGACCACTTGTCCACAACTGACATATACATAGCATATAACTTCATGTGAATATAATTCTTGTATTTCATCTATCATAGGTAACCCCATTCTCTACAATTCTTAGTCTTGATCCAACGAAATATCATTCCTACATAAAACATCAATTTGATTAATTATAAAGGTCTGGAAACCATAGTTGTCTATACTGCTTGATCAGAATTGAAAATGAAGCATACACAGCCAAAATAAGAACTAGACGAAGCATGTTTTTCCCATATTAATTAGCGGCCCCTACCATACCAAAAGCCCATACTAAGTCTCGATACCAGAGACTAATAGGTGAGAGAGACCTCTGTATCAACTATACTATGTCCTAGACCGTACTGAAGTAAAGAGTTGTATAGAAAAATAACAACAGGGTGGAGGAAACCGAATATCACCAAATCAAACAAAATTCTAGGTCATCAAGGGGGCAACATGGCAAATTAATCCTCATGCCCTTGGGAGTCTGGGCTAATAGGCTCCCCATCTAGCTCAATAGCCTACAGGTTCAGGTAATCTTCAAACCAAGAGTCCTTTCTTGGAGCGCGAAGGTGAAAAAGGTAGAAGAGGAACTCAAGGCTCCTACGAATTTCTTCAGTTCTAGCATTGAAGGCAGTTGGGTCTTCAATAACGAGAATATGCTTCCTGGGCACTGGGTTGTTATTAATGATTAAGATGTCATAATTCTTTGGCCTTGGGATGGCCAGTTCGCCACTAATATTGACAAGAACCTTCTCCATCTCCCCTAGAATGGATGCTTTGAAGACATCCCTGCATAGGGCAGCCATGACTTCTCTGTCCTTCTCAAAATACATTGTCACAGCTAGGAACATGGCCGCTATATCTTGGTTGGTCTTAGTTTGGTCCTCATTAATGAGATATTCATGCCCTAGAACTCTTTCAACTGCGTAAATCACCACCTCATGAGGGAGATGAATAATCCTTCTCAACCTTTCCTTCCTGATCTCTCCGCAGAAGGCCATCTATCTTTTAACACTTTTCAATCTAACCGAGGTATCCATGGATGGAATTCACTTCTGATAATCTTGAGAAAGTTGAAAAGGTTGGCCTGAGAGCTCTTATTAAATAAGGGGAGAATCGATGTCTTTGTAAACCGAGGATAGGAAGTAATGATTACATGACACTTAGATCATTTCTCTTAAGATTTCGGGTGATATGTCAGTGCAATCAAGATTTGAAATTATTGATATGACAAATCTATCTTGTCGATCACATATTCGTGTAATCATTAAAAATCAAGGTAGTTATTACATACTATTACTTATGCCTGCCCCTTATGCGTATGATTTATGTGTTAGACATCCTCGGATAAAGGGGAGGGGGACACCAAGTTAATCCACTAGATAAGGCCGAAACTTAGGATTAGGCTAACTTTTAAGAGTTAATGAGGATGATGTTCCAAACCCCTTCTTAGTTTAAAAAAGAAAAACTAAAATTTAAAGGTTATAATTCTAGCTAAAATTTGAATTTGATGGATGCATAAGGGGGTAATGTTTAAGTTTAAGGATGGTGGCTTGGCATAATGTTTATGAAGGAGAAACCATCCACACCTTTATTTGCTAGCTAATCCACTCTGGAGTTGCCTTCTCTATAAATATGGTTATGATGAATACTAAGAGGGGGGGGGGGTGTTGAATTAGTATGCCAAAAATCTCTGCACTTAAACACTTTACAAGACTGACAGTAAACTGGTAAAATAGTTTAGCAGACAAACTGGTTAGCACGCATGCAAACCAAATAGAAAATAATGCATTCACCCACAGAAGCACAAACACCATAACACATGAGATTTTGACGTGGAAACCCAAATGGGAAAAACCATGGTGAGATGGAACTCACAAGTAACTATCTGCAAAATAGGAACCAGACCGGTTAAGGTCAGACGGGTTAAGGTATTACAATGTTCTTTACCAAAATAGATCCTGTTAGGAATTTTAATCTCTATTAGGAGATAAGTCCGATTAAAGACTACCTTGCTAGAGGATTTTAGATCCATAGATGTGAACCACCTTGTTAGAGGATTTACAAAAGGCTTTTGGGCCTACCCGGTTAAGGGCTATAGACTTGTCAAAGATGTGAGTAATCAACAAGTGTTTGATCTAGCTAGTAGCACAGATTGCTTGGTTAGATCCTTGGTAGCTCATTCCTAATGCACTCCAGCATTACTTCAGTCTTCTACACATTCATATTCTCTCTAGCTCCTCAATCACCTTAAACCCTAGCAACAACATAAACTTTTGCTATTTCCACATCAACAACCTAAAACCCTAGACATGATGTCCTTATAAAGGAATCTGATTTCATGTCAGTCCAATAGGATTATATAACAATTTCCTAGGTTCAATGAACCTGGACATACTTGGTACCACAACACAAAAAGGCACCATTTAGGTGTCGGCACCGTCAAACAATTGGTGGATGGTAACTCATCATAAAATGTCGGTTGGTAACTCATCACAGAGTATTACCAGTTCATACAAAATGCCGGTTGTTAGTTTGACAAAAATGAAGACTGGTAAAAATGTGTTATGCCGCTTTAGTCCCTTGTACCGCTTGGGATCTATGAACCGCTTGGGGTCAACATGCCGCTTCAGACCAGGAAACACATTCTGCAAAACACCAATAGTCTAAAGACTATAATACAACATATCGGTTGGAACAAATATCAGTTGTGCTCTAGCTCATACATATAAAGGGGATCTCAATGCAAGTGTGTGTCCATCAATGACAATCACAACATAAACATAAAAAATGCCAACAATCTCCCCCTTTGGCATTGATGGCAACACTTAGGAAAATAAAATTTTGACATCTAAGTGTTTTACAACAAAATCATGCCATTAGAAAAATTGCTCCCCCTAAGCAAATACACTATCCCTTTGGCAATACAATGTATAACAATTTTGCATAAAGAGAATAAACATTGAGATATTCAGAGCATATATCAAAATTTTGATAACCAGATACTTTTCTCAAATAGAATTCTTCTCCCCCTTTTCCAACAATGACAAAGTACAGCTGAACAATCCTGTTTTCAAAATAATAAAAGTTTATGGCAATAAGGAATAGTACTTGTCAAAAACAGATTTAAAATCCTATAAGAATTGTTTCATCGATAAAGACCAAGACTCAAGTAGGGAGGTAGCTACTTCCTTTTTTGTCTGCATCTGGGAGACCTGTTCTTCCATGGCATCAATTGTGCTAATCTCCTATGTAACTGTTAAGGCATCCAAGTTCAGATAGCACTTCTAAAGAATTTATAATTGTGGGAGTAGAACTAGTAGTAGCTCCTGCAAATCTTTAGACCGAGTGCTGATCTCTTGCTCCATTTTCGCTAACTGGATGTGAAACTGGTGAATGGTTTGCCCATAAGTTATAAAGGAATCATAAGGTGGCTTGAATGTGCTCATGTAGGATTGCAAGTCCGTTTGAAACTTTTGCTTCTGAGCTAGCACATCATCATAGAATAGATGGGGTTGGTAGATCTTGCTGAGTAGTAGATTCCCCTCATCTAGAGCGTCCCTTATATCCTTTTGTTCTTTCTTCAGTTCAGATTGAAGCTCATTCAACTTCTTCACCAGAGCTATATTAAGAGCTTTTTGATGCTCCTTTTTGACATTTGCCTTTGCTACCTCTTCTAGGCTCTGCACCTGATCATCCACTACTGTGCATAGGAGCTTAAGTTTAGCTAGTGATGAATCAGTGTTGGGAAGATTTGTACTCGGTATCAAACTGGTAAGAGTGTCCACAGCCGCTTCAATTACATCCTACTCCTTCTTCCTTCAAATAATTTAAAGGTGCTCTTGAGCAACCTTGATGCTCTGCATTAGCTCCGTTTCACTTGTAGATTAAAGATCGATAGGACTGGTGAGATCAGCCGATTTGGCTTGACTCTCGGTTGGCTTCGGAGTTTCCATCTGGGTGCTCTTCTTCACTTCTCCTACCTTGTCCTCTTCTACTTTCTTCATTTCCGCTTCTCTCCTCTTCTCCGCTTCCTTGTCCTCCTCAGCCTTTTTCTTTTCTGCTTCCTTCTTCTTCTCCTATTCTTTATCTTCCTCTTCCTTCTTCTTCCTCTCTGCTTCCTTCTTTTTCTCCTGTTCCTTATCTTCCTCTTCCTTCTTCTTCCTCTTTGCTTCTTGCTTCTTTTTCTCTTCTTCAACCTTCTTCTTCTTCTCCTCTTCATCTTTCTTCTTCTTCTCCTCTTCATCCTTTTTTCTTCTTCTCTTCTTCTTCCTTTTTCCGCTTCTCTTCTTCATCCTTTTTCCTCTACTTGGCCTCTTCCTTTGTTGCTTCCTATCTATCCTCGGCTTGCTTATCAACCTGTTTAGCCTAATGCTCTTGTCCTGTTGCCTCAGATGGTGTTTCCTGAGGAACATCCTCTACATCCAAAGAATCGACATCAATGGTGTCGATCGGTTCAACAAATAGATTTCCTTCATCATCAAATACTTCGTCCAGTTTGGATATAACCAGTTCTTTTTCAGCTTGCCGGTTGGCTAGACGCACTTTGTGAGACTGGACAACAGTTGTCATATAGTGATGAGTGTCTTTTTCTACATCATCAACTCTACCTTCTAACAACCAGAGTCTTCTTCTTCTAGTGAAGAAGAGTCCTTTATTTTGGTCAATAACATCAAATAATTCAGAATTTGATAGCTCAGGAAAGTATTGTGCAAACACTTTCTCCCTAATTTCCTATTCCTTTTCTATTGCAATTCGCCATCTATTATCTAATGACATATATAAAGAATCTAGTGTCTGAGATTTAATCTTTGAGGGTGACCGATCATTAAAACATAAATGTTGAATTATTTCCTTTTCAACTGCTTCCTTTTCATCATCATTAAAGTCATCAAAACACTCAATTAAGTCATGTAGCACTTTTCTCCTAATATTCTTTATTGTTCTTTGACAATGTGTCAAAGGTTTATATGAAGAGATATCTATATTTACCGGTGCAGATGATGCCGGTTAATTCTTTGTCTTTCTCTTTGCTTGACGTGTTTTCTTTGGCTTTTCCTCAGAAACAGTTTCTTCTGAGTCTGGAGAGGTATTCCTTGTCTTCCTCTTTCTCTTGAACACTTTAGCCGGTGCCACTTCCGGTTTCTTCTTGGCTAGTGATCGCTTGGTCACTTTTGGCACTGCAGTAGTAACCGGTGCTGATGTTACAGACACTTTCTTTGCCTTCTTCACTACAGGTTCTTTTCCTTTCTTTGCAGAGGGTTCCTCGATTGGTGTAACCCTTTCCAGATAGGTTTCAGTCCTCTTTGCCTTAGGATCAAGAGGTGAGGCAATAAGGGTAGAGGCATACTCTTCTAGCATATCGTACATCACCTCATAGCCCATTGGCTCCACTTCTTCCTGTCTAGGCTCAACAGCCTCCATTATGCATTGATCCACCTTGATGGTGAAATAGATATCGTCCTCATATTTTTTGACGATGTCACCAGATATTCTCATTCTTTGGCTCATTTTCCATCTGAACTCATCAAAATACTTGTTCAGAATATCAGGGTAACCAGTTCCAATTGCTTCAATGTTTTCCTTGATTTGCTTGGTCACCGGTTGGTCAGCAGACCACTGGACATCTCCTACTCTTGGAAAGTAGCCTTGGAAATAGAAGAACAACCCAACCAGTAGTTGCCCAAACTTGAACCTTAGTGCATTATCCTGTTTGATTGACTTCAAATTCAATAGGAGTTGTCTTTGCATACCAGTGCACAGATCAAATGATGCATCCTCCTTTATCATCCGGTAAGCGACATTTACCATTGCAGCAGATATAGAGTTAATTCTACTGGCTGAGAATGTCCAGTATCCAATCACCATACATGCATACTTCAGTAGATCATCCTTGATAGAATTGACTGTCATGCCTCATGAGTCGCTGACTAAACCAGTGAGCTTGAACATTTCAGTTTTTCTTACCATCCTTAGGGCTGGCACTTCCCCTGTGTTGTAGAATCTAGTGACTGCATGAATTGCCTATGGTGTGATGTCATGTGTTCTCTCCAGGTACACCTTATCACCATGGACTCTGCTCAGAAAGATCCTTATATGATCCTATATGAAATCCTCCAAGAAGTAAACAACATTGTGGAGCTTCTTCTTCTCCAAAATATTATACTCCGGCTTGATCTTCTTATCCTTTTCACAAAATAAACCTAACTAGGAGTGGATGGCTAGAGACCCTATGTCTTCAATCTTGCAATCTATGTAGTCAGAAATTCCCTCTTCTACTATCACACCAGCCGGGACTTGTGATAGGGCATTATACTTAGACTTTCACTAAATAAAACTTGCAAACTCGACAGATGCATTAGAACTGGTATGAGATGTAGAAGCCATGATAGAAATTTCAAGAACTCAAGAAATACCTTTTTGAAACACGTGAATTTAGGGCTTGCCGATTCTCCTTCACTTCACACTCTGTCGGTTGTTGAATCATCGCTTTGCGTTCTCCACTTGACTGTTTGCAATTTGAATTTGAATCTCCTTCGCGGTTTCTCAATTTCTCAAAATCTCAGCTCAAATCACCTTTTCGTCGCTCTGCTCTTTGAAAAACTTTTCTTCGCTTGAAAACTGATTGTGAGAAATGATTTGAAAAATCCTTTTAAGTATGTTTCTCACCTACCGTCATTAAGGATCCTCCATTAGGATGTAAGCCCTAATTTGCCTTTTTACCATTTCTGGTCTTCTGCCGAACGACAGGTATCACATACTAGTTAAGGTCTTTTACTGGTGTAAACTGGGGGTTCGAAACATTTCACCATTTGCTCCCCCTAAGCTTTTCTGAAGCTTAGTTTGTCGGTTCCATGATTTCCACACTAGGTGCAGAAACTGGTTCCTCTTGTAACACCGCTGGTTTCTTCTTCCAAGTTTTGTTCATGTCTGCTTGAATAGTGTCAACATCAATGTTTCCTTCCAGAGTGACCGGTATATCATCAGATATGTCCTTTCTTGATCTACAAAATCTGGCAATGTGACCCAAGATTTGTTGCAGTGATAGCAGACCAATCCAGGTGCTCTCCAAGGTCCATTATTCATGTTTCCATTCTTCCTTCTGCATGTTGCAGCAATGTGACCATGACCATGACATACCATACAGTTTTCTCTCCACTGAGTTGCCACTTGATAGCCACCACTTCTTTGTTGATGATTGAAGGCATTAAACCGGTTGTAATTCCGGTTCACAAAAGGTTCAGGACCAACTCCTTGGGTCCTCTAAGGATATCTTCTAGTGTTATTCATAACAAACCTGCATTCAGATGCTCTATGCCCATACTTGTTGCATGCATAACAGTTACCATCAAATCTATAGGATCTAGGCTAATCATTTAGGAAATAAGGAAAATTGTTGTAAGCCTTACTCCTACACACATTTGCAGTATGTCCTTCTTTTAGACTGTTAAAGAAAATAGGTTTAAACTTTTGCTTACCTTTATCCTTTGATGTCAGTTGTTTCTTTGATGTTCTAGCATTTGTACCAGAGGTCTCACCTTCCTCATGACTGGAATAACCAAGTCCATTGGTATTCTTGACCGGTTTGGCAGATTCAAGCTTTTGCTCTAGCTTGACAGTGCTCTTGTTGAACTTAGTAAGTATTTCCTTTGACTCAGAGAGTTCTTTGGAAATAGCAGCATTTGTTTCCAACAGGTTTTCATTCTCAAGGATGGCAATGTTCAGTTCTCCTTGCATGTCTTCCTTTTCCATTTTGCTTGCATGGAGTTGAGCAATGAGGGCACTGATCTCTTGTTTTAGCTTGGAGATCTCATGATCTCTTTCTCTCACTAGATCTTCAGCTTTCCTCTGGTTCTCAAGCTCTTGACACATCCAGATAGTCAGTCCTTCTAGTTCCTTTCTCAGGTTGGAGTTTGATTCATTCAACTTATTTACTTCTGCAATTAGGGCTTCCATGTCTGCTTCATTTGAAGAACTATTTTCAGATAGCTCCATCAGCTTTTCTGCATGTTCTCTCCTTTTTTCTTGAGATGCCTTGTATTTGACCATAAGATCATCATAGGCTTGCACAGACTGAGTGAGCCGATGAGTAAGTTCCCTTATAGAGTATTCCCCCATATCTCTTTCGAAGTGGTTAAAATTATAGAAAGGTAGACTCTGATACCAATTGATGAATACTAAGAGGGGGGGTGAATTAGTATGCCAAAAATCTCTGCACTTAAACACTTTACAAGACTGATAGTAAACTGGTAAAACAGTTTAGCAGACAAACCGGTTAGCACACATGCCAACCAAATAGCAAATAATGCATTCACCCAAAGAAGCACAAACACCATAACACACGAGATTTTGACATGGAAACCCAAATGGGAAAAACCACGGTGAGATGGAACTCACAAGTAACTATCTGCAAAATAGGAACTAGACCGGTTAAGGTCTTACAATGTTCTTTACTAGAACAGATCCTGTTAGGAATCTCAATCTCTGTTAGGAGATAAGTCCGATTAAAGACTACCTTGCTAGAGGATTTTAGATCCATAGATGTGAACCACCTTGTTAGAGGATTTACAAAAGGCTTTTGGGCCTACCCAGTTAAGGGCTACAGACTTGTCAAAGATGTGAGTAATCAACAAGTGTTTGATCTAGCTAGTAGCACAGACTGCTTGGTTAAATCCTTGGTAGCTCGTTCCTAATGCACTCCAGCATTACTTCAGTCTTTTACACATTCATATTCTCTCCAACTCCTCAATCACCTTAAACCCTAGCAACAACATAAACTTTCGCTATTTCCACATCAACAACCTAAAACCATAGACATGATGTCCTTATAAAGGAATCTGATTTCATGTCAGTCCAATAGGATTACATAACAATTTCTTAGGTTCAATGAACCTAGACATACTTGGTACCACAACACAAAAAGGTGCCGTTTAGGTGTCGACACCATCAAACAATCAGTGGATGGTAACTCATCACAAAATCCTGGTTGGTAACTCATCACAGAGTATTACCGGTTCATACAAAATGCCAATTGCCAGTTTGACAAAAATGAAGACTGGTAAAAATGTGTTATGCCACTTTAGTCCCTCATACTTCTTGGGATCTACGAACCACTTGGGGTCAACATCTCGCTTCAGACCGGGAAACACATTCTACAAAACACTAATAGTCTAAAGACTATAATACAACATACCGGTTGGAACAAATACCAGTTGTGCTCTAACTCATACATATAAAGGGGATCTCAATGCAAGTGTGGGTCCATCAATGACAATCACAACATAAACATAAAATATGCCAACAGGTTAAAGGTGATTTCATTCAAGGATTGAATATCAATCATGATGTTTACAAGGATAGCATTGAGTTTCCAATTAGGCATATTTCCTTTTCTGAGGGCATTAATAATGATAGCCAAGTCCCCTTCTATGTTGATCTTTCCTATTTTAGGATTTTGCATAATTTTATACCTTCGTGTAGGGCTCTTAGCTCAGCTTCATTGTTGGAGCTTATTCCCAATGGTGAGGCTAGGGCTTCAATTTCCTCCCCTTTCGAATTATGTATACAACATCCAATTCCCAAAATACCAGGATTCCCTTTGAAAGCCCCATCAAGGTTGAGCTTAAACCAGCCATCTTTAGGGGAAGTCCACTTGCACTACTTTCATTTTTGTAGGTTGATGGATGGCCCATCTCCAACATATGGGGGAATTTTTAGACCAATCCATTTTAGTCTCATTTCCCCATCCCATCTAGTCATTTCCAAATTTTTATGACCCTTCATAGATTGACGGTTGATTAATTCAATTATGGCTGCCTCAACCTTGTTTGTTAGTTGAGGCCAGTCCATCTTGCAATCTTTAAAGATCCTCCTATTCCTTTCTTTCCAAATCTCCCAAATCAATAATGAAGGAGCTAAAACCCATAAACCCTCATATATGCATCTTTTGTTTTTGATCGGCCATGCTTGGAACATGGATAGGACTAAATCTGGGATGGGGTGTACCAATTCATTTGCATTTTAAGCCAGCCCCAATAATTGTGGGAGTATTCACAGGTCAACAATAGATGGTTGGTATTTTCCTCCATCTTCTCACAGAGAGGGCATGTACTTGGTCCCTCGAAACCCAATCTCCTGAATGTGGAAGCTATCAGGATTCTATCCTGAAGTGCCAGCCAAGCAAATAACCCCGCTTTGGGAAGACATATTTTATCCCATCATAGTTTTAGTGGGATGTCTGTATCTTTGATTTGACCTTTTCTAATGATTTCGTTGTATCCTTCTTTTGTGCTATATTTACCTTTCTTAGATCCATCCCATGCTAATCCATCCTCCTTTTGATTAAAGGAGATTTTTCTTGAAGCCAATGTACCTTCCAGTACTTTTAGCTCATTAGGTAGGAGATCTAAGTTTCCTAAGGATTTCTAGTTCCAGCTTTTAATGCCATCAATCGAAATTTCCTCTATATAGTTTGAAACCTTATCTCCCCACCGACTCTCCAGGATTGATATGGCAGTATCAAATTTATGTTCTCTAATGATTGCAGGGTAGCCTCCCCAAGAATCCTTCGAAAATAATGCTTTCTCTCCATTCCCTAGATTTAAAGCAAGCTTATTAGATATGCTTTCCTTGCAGTTCATCATGAAATTCCAAATTCTTGATCCCTTAGGGGGGGAAGAGATTCTAAAGATGCTGATTGGATCAGAATTTCAGAGGTATTTGTTATAAAGTAATTTAGCCCATTTTAAATGGGGTTTATTATACATTCTCCACACCAGCTTTGCCCCTAGAGCTTTGCTCTAGAGAATTATGTCTTCTAACCCCAACCTCCCTTTTCCTTTGGTTTACAAATTTTATCTCATGCCACCAGGGGCATTCTGAATTTTTCATTGGCTCCTTGCCAAAAGAAGGTCCTTGGATGTTTGTTCAGTTCCTTCTTTTTTGATATAGGTAGGTCAATACATGAGAGTTGGTATATGGGCATGGCAGATAAAACTGATTTTATTATAGTTGCCTTTCCCGCTAAGGAAAGCTATCTTCCTTTCCAAGTATCTATTCTTTTTATAAAAAATGTTAGAATTTGGTTCCATAAATTTGAGGATCTGCTTCCATTATCGAAGGGTATACCTAGGTATTTTCAGGGTAGGTTACCTTTATTAAAATTGAGGATGTTGCTTATTTTATTTGCTAGTTTTTCTTTTGTGTTGAAGAAGAGTATATTTGATTTTAGGGTATTGATTTCTTGGCCAGAAGCCATTGAGTAGGTATCTAGAGTTTGCTTGATAGACTTGGCTTCTAGCATGTCACTATGTCCAAAGAGCATAGTATCATCTATAAATTGTTGGTGTTTGGTGGCTTCAAGTCCACTAGTAATTTTGATGCCCTGGATAGATGACTTCTCCCTAGCCCTATTAAACAATCTTCCCAGAGATTCAGCCATTAAAATGAAGAGAAAGGGAGATATAGGGTCCCCTTGCCTGAGCCCTCTAGAGATATCAAAAAAACCCATAGGAGATCCATTTACAAGAATTGACATTCTAGGTGTGGAAATGCATTCGTAAATAAGGTTGATCTATTGTTTTGCAAAGCCAAAGGCTTCAAGGCATTTGCATAAGAAGTGCCAATCTACCTTGTCGTAGGCTTTTTTGATGTCTAACTTAATGTATTGTTTAGCTCCTTTAGTATTTTTCCAAAGTTTCTTATTCCTTCTAATGCATAGTGACCTCATCACCAATAAAGTTCTAGCATTGCTGGTAGAAGGAAGCTGGGAAACCATCAGGTTCAGGGGCTTTGTCTGGGTTCATCTGGAAAAGTGCTTTCTCAATCTCTTCCTTAGTGAATTTTGCATTTAGAAACTGATTATGCTCTTTGTTTATTAGCTTTGGGATACAGTTGAGGACCTTGTTCCTGGAGGCTAATATTGATCCTTCCAGGCTGTTAAAGATGTTTTCAAAGTAATCAATTGCTTCTTTGGCAATGACCTCTGGATTGTTGCTCAAATTGCCAAATTTAGTCTTAATGTTGGTAATTTTATTTATTATTCTTTTCTGCTTGGTACTATTGTGGAAGAATTTGGTATTTCTATCCCCTGATTCTAGCCAGTGTTCCCTTGACTTTTGTTTCCAGAAAATTTCTTCTCTGGCCAAAATTTCTTCATATTCTATTAATAGGGATCTTTCTTTAAGGTAGAGGTAATTGGCCATGCCCTTCCTAATAACCTCTTCCTTTATTTCCTTTAAAGCTTCTTCTATTTCAATTTTTTTTCTGAAGATATTTCCAAAATGGTTCTTATTCCAAGCTATTAAATTTTGTTTTATTATTTTAATTTGGCAACTACTTGGAAGGATTTGGAACCTGATACTTCAGATTCCTTCCACCATTTTTCTATTAACTTTAACATTTTCTCATCTCTTAGCCACATTAGCTCAAATCTAAATGGGCTCTTGGTAGTAGGGATGACTTCTAATATGTTGAGTTGGACTGGGAAGTGGTCTGATCTAGATAATGGCAGGATGTTTGCTTCAAAGGAGTTCAAGATGTTGGCCAAATTTCCCCGTAAGAAAAATTTGTCCAATTTTTCTACAATATTGCAGAATCCTTTTCTTCTATAATTCCAAGTAAAGGAGTTCATTTCAGTTTTGATTTCCATTAGATTGCTATTTATAATCCATTCTCTAAAATCTATGGTGGCCTCAGAGAATTTTTTCAAACCCCCCCATTTCTCCAGAGGATCCGTTATGGCATTGAAATCCCCTCCTATAATACTAAATTGATCTGGCACTGAAGTAAGGAATTGCTTGATTTTAGCCCAGGTTTTCTTTTTGTCCTTGTTCTAAATGGGCCCATAAACATTTATCATGAGGAATTTTAAATTGCTCTTGCTACTATTAACCCAACCACACATCCAATTGGGAGACTTATATATTGACTCATAAGTGACTGCCCTAGGGTCCCAGATTACCGCTAATCCTCCAAATGCCCCCATGGCTGGGAGCCCCTCTACTTCTCTTATCCCTAATTTTTTGTTAAATGCTTCTAAATAATCCTTATTTAGTTTGTTTCTTGTAATAAAATTAATTTTGGGCTAAATTTTGTTATGCAACATTTAATGATTCACTGCTTATTAGGGGCATTCAGGCCCCTAACATTCCACATGAAGAGCCTCATTTCTCCTTGGGAAGGATCTTCCCCTTCCCTGCATAAAAAATATTTGTTAATTTAGTTTGGCCTTCTGCCTTTCCTACCAGATTGAGTAGCTTCAATAGGGGTTTCCTACCCCTTCTTTTAATTTCTTTGGCACAATCTGGGGTACCAATATCTTCTATGGTTTTGGCTAATCCAAGGTTGCCTTTCTCAAGTTCCTTTTATGATTCCATGATCCCAATAACCTTTTAAACTGCATCCAACATAATATCTTTCTTCGAGCCCTAACATAAGAAACCTTTTTTGATATGCTAGTTCCTCATCGTCAACAATTTCATCTATGAAAGTATCCATCAGATCGTTAACTATTTCATTGCCCACATAATCTAAGATGATCCTATTTTCTACTTCAATTATCTTAAAATGTTCCTCAGTTTTCTTGGTTTCCATATTTAGGGGGTCACTAAGTTGTGATACCGGGCAAGCTTTATCGCTCAAAACAGAAGACAGGCAGTCCATGTCATCTGTCTTGCCGATAACCCCTCCATTAAATGCCATTTCTGAATTCTCCCTGGGAGAACCTTGTGTGCACCAATCCATGAGGGTAAGCTCTTCGATAAGAGGGACAGGGGTATCTATATCCATAAGTGAGGGTGTCTCAAAAATACCACCAACATCGCAGGCAATTTTCCCTTCCTCTAATTCCTAAATTAGGGTTTCCTTTTCCTTCCTATCCATTGTGGTCTTACTCAGGTCTGATTTATCTATGGTAGCCTCCATAAAAGTATTTATGGTGAAGCCTCCTCCTTCAAGATTGAGAGTTAAGACAATCTTATCCTTAGGGGGTAAAGCGGGACCCTTTTTTCTGGGTTTAGGGTTGGGAAGGGTGAGAACTAGAAGGATAACTTCTTTTGAAACCATTATGCCCTTGAATAATTTCGGTTTAACCCAATACAAAGAGTGATTTGTTATAATTTTAATAGGCTTAATGTTGACAATTTTGATTGGCATTTTAACCACCATCCTAATGGTTGCAAAATCTCTGAAATTTTCTTCTAATCCTTCAAAACCCCCAAGTGAGTCTCCTATTATGACAAGGCAATGATCATGAATTGGCTCTACTGGGAGGTTATGTAGCTCTACCCACCTTGGGACATAATGATCTTCAAAAATCTTAGGGGGAAAATTCGGTTGCCATTTAAAAAAGGAGAAATAGTAAGCTTTAAAGAAACTAGGTTGAAAATTTAGTAATTTATCTCTTAATACTGATGATTTGCAATGAATAAACATATAATTGTCTTCTAGGGTTGTGATACTTACTTGCCCTTTGTTTGTGGAGATCAACCACTGGATAATATCTTGGGTGGAAGCGCCAAATCCACACCATTTGCTAAAGAGACCTCGTCTTTTGTAATCCTCCCAGATATCATTTGTATACTGGTTACTTATGATAATTGTGTTTTGACCAGAGCTGATATGAGAATTGGCTTGCTTCTCGATATTATGATTTTGAGACTAGCATGCTAAGTTAATAGCCTGAGGAAGGGCCATTGGCAGTTTTGGCAAAGACTCCACATGAGCCCTTTTTTCCAAGTTTTACCCTGTTTGCACTCGTGGCAATAGAATTTGCAGCAAATCATGTTAGTCCTTGAGGTGGCCACAAATTGTCCTTCCTTATCAAGTGGTCCTTGTGGTTTTCCAATGCCGATCTAGGGTTCCTTTGTTTCCTTGACCAATTAGTATCTGTTGCAACAGATGCAGAGATATCCTTATTTATTGTAAATTTAGATTTAATTTGGCTAATTGGGGGGCCACTTGGAACCCTAGTCGTGTTCTTGTAGATTTTATTCACAATAATCGGGATCGAATTTACTCCCGTAGTGCAATTGCATAGATGAAAGGGCTTCAAATTTGTTCGTTGATCCCACCTTATTTTTGTGGGCATTCTGAGAAAATGTATTAGCTTGCCTTGGGGATATCCTCTTTGTCCCATGGATATTTTTTGGGCAAAGGACAAACTTCACAACTAGATGTGAATTCTTGATCGCAGGATACTGTTTACCACTTGTCGTGGTTTTGGCGAATTTTTCCAGAGCCATCTCATTCTTGTTTGGTAATTTTAGTCATTGATGTGTATTAGTTTTAATTTATTATATATATATTTTTTTTAGTTTTAAATATTTTCAAATAATAAGTTTGTGTTGTGTTTCACATTTATTTTTAAAAATTATTCAATAAGTCACATGTTTTTTATTACATATAATGAATTATTTTGTTCTATTTATTATGTTAAAGAATTGTTATTACTTATTGATGATTAAATTATCATTTTTTATTATTGAAATTATATTAAAAAAAATTAATTTAGTGATTTTATTCATGTTAGTGTAATGTTAATTTGTTAGAATTTGTTCAAGATTGATTGTATTTATTTAGAATTTTTCACATTAAAATGCTAGTTTCTACAATTTGTATTCATTTATACAACTTAGTGCTTTTTCATGTTGCTATGTGGTTAAATTGTTAGAATTTGTTCACGATGAATGCATTTGATTAAAAATATTTACATTACAATGTTACTTTTTTTTAAAGGATTTATATGCATTCTCATTTCAGTTTTTCCTCTTTTTGATGAAAACTTGATAAAAAATAATCTAGAAAGCTTTTTACAATTATTCATCGACTATGGAAAGCTCATACCATTTATATACATTTATTATGTAATTTTTTATTAATTTATAAGAATTTTAAATTTATAAATTTTTATTTGTTAAATTAAAAGAAAGAACAATTATGATAATTAAGTTTATTTATAAATCTATTTAATTTTTTTTTTTTGACTAAAAGTGTAAAAACTTTATTGAAAAATAGACACAAGCATTACAAAGAGAACTAGAGCCCCGAGGCCCCAGAGAAGAACTACCAACCCAGCCACAGATCAACCAGCTTCAAAACCATCCATGTCCTTAGTGAAAATCTTTTGCAATTCCTGACAGTAATCCTGAGAGAGATGCTCCCAACCTTCAACTTTCCAGTCACTATCATGATCCAAGGCCCACTTGGCCAAGTAGTTTGCCACTCCATTCCATTCTCGAGGAATATGGATGAAGGACACCCGCTCCATTAAAGAGCTAATTTGGAGAATCTGCTGAACAATCCTTGCCAACTGCCACTAAATCCCACTCACCTTCTGCTCAGACAACAAGTTAACAACAATTTGTGAATCCGATTCACAAATCACCTTCCTACAACCCAATGCCAAATCCCGCTCTAGTGCATAAAGAATCGCAAAATCCTCCATAAAATTATTAGACTGCCACCCTTTATGCACCGAAAAGAAGAAAGCAACCTCCCCCCTGCTATTCCTACCAACACCACCTACTCCAGCAGGGCCTGGGTTACCCCTAGATGAGCCATTAGTGTTAATCTTGATAAACTCATCCTGAGGGGGTATCCAACTTCCCACCCTTTGCACCTTCTTTATAGCCCATCTACCTCTCCTGACACAAGCAGAGGAAGGAGACAACTCCTGCAAGCCAAGCCTACTCACAATATCTGCCTCATCTCTATCTAGTGGGAAATTCACCTCACACTTAGCTTCCACTGTCTCCCAAATCATAGCAGTGATCCTATTCCAAACTTGTTGAACAAACAACTTGGCCTCACGAAAGATCCTCTTGTTCCTTTCGAGCCAGATCTACCATAGAATGAAGATGGGCCCATATACTAGACAGTCTGGAGGAAGGAGGATGGAATAGGAGGTCTGCCCAAATTGCTCCAAAACTCCACCAGAGAATCTGCATGGATACAAGGATGCTTCCACACCCCCCACCAATAGTGCCAGATAAGCATAGAGAAGGGGCATCTGAAGAATAGGTGTGAGGAATCTTCCTCTTCGTTACCACACAAAACACAAATAGAAGGCCCCAAGAATCCCCGCTTGTGGATATTGTCCCAAGTAAGACATCTATTCCAAGCCAAAGTCCAAGCAAAGCAGTTACACTTTGGCCAAGAAGCATTATTCCACACCTGTTTCCACCAGTTCACTTCTCTTCCCTCAAGTCTTTGGCTCATCAATTTCCAGTATCCACTTGCCATAGAAAAAATGCCCTTAGGATTTGGAGACCAAGCAAGCCCATCCCTACCCTTAAGGGAGCTATACTTTCTATTCGCCAAAATGCCCTGCAACTTAGCACACTCTTCCTCCATCCCAACAACTGGTCATTCATTAGGAGTCTTCCACCACTCTAGATCCAGCCAACCGCACCTATAGACAGCCTTAAACTCACTCACCCTTGACCAACCCGCTTCCAAAAACCTTTGGCCCAGGTTTCCAAGGTTAGGAAACTGATCAAGGATGGGAGGGTATCCATCCCAAGATTCATTCCAGAAAAGGACCTCTTCCTCCCTTCTGCAAATCCAAAAAAGCCCTACCTTAATGAGAGAAGCCCCCCTCTTGAGCGTGTACCAAATCGATGAGCCCTTTCCTTCAAGCTGATATCTAGGGATTTCCTCCAACGGGATCCTTTGCATATATTTGTTGGCCAAAATCCTGGCCCAACCTCGATCCTGCTCAACACAGCACCTCCATTATAATTTAGCTACGAGTGCTTCCCCAAAAAGAATAGACTGCCTTAACCCAAGCCCCCCCGACTGCTTCAGGCTACACACCAGGTCCCAATTGACCAGACTCCACTTGGAAGAGGAGAGATTACCTGCCCATAAGAATTGCCTAGCTAGAGAGTCCAAACCCTTCAAGAACCACTTAGGAGCCACCTAAAGCATACATCGATAGATCAACAGAGCCTAAACCACCGCCTGAATCAGTTGAACCCTCCTCGTAAAGGATAACCATCTATGAGTCCAATGATTAACCTTCGATCGTAATTTATCCAAGATCCCCTACCACAACTCCCTAGGAGGGTTGCTAGGAGAAATAGGAATACCTAAATAGGTCAAGGGTAGGGAGCCAACTTGGAATCTCAAGATAAGAGCAATCCTCCTTTGAATAGATTCAGAAGTGTTGAAAAAGAGGATAGAAGATTTATCCTCATTGATCAACTGGCCAGAAGCCACAAGATAAACATCTAGGACCTTACGCAAATTAGTAGCTTCGTTTATCCAAGCTAGCCCCATAAGGGTTGTATCATCCACAAACTGCAAGTCATTACCCCATCTCCAACCTTGAATAGTACCCAGGCCCACATTATGCTTAATCAACCTCCCCAGACCCTCAGCAAGAAGAATGAATAAATAAGGGGAGAGGGGATCCCCTTGGCGGAGACCCCTAGAAGCACCAAATAGCTCAGTATGGTCTCCATTGATAAGCACAGAGAAAGAGGTAGACGTAACACAACTCATAACCCACTGGATCCACTCGTCAGCAAAACCAAATGCCTTGAGGATCTTCTGAAGGAAGGACCACCAAACTCTATCGTACACCTTAGCCATATCCAACTTGATAAACATAGCTATCTCCTTGGAGGTTGCCATAGAATGAATGGTCTCCATAGAAATGACCACCCCCTCTAGAATTTGGCGCCCTTCCACAAATCCACTTTGCTCCTCAAAAATAACATTCCCTAGGCACTTCTTCAATCTATCCACTATCAGCTTAGAGATGATCTTATAAATCACATTACAGAGAGAGATAGGGCGGAACTGGCCTAACCGGTCGACCCCTTCACACTTGGGGATTAAAGAAATGAAGGTCGCATTTAATGCCCTAAGCATCTGCTTATTCCTCTGGGACTCTTGGACTACTTCCAATAAATCCAGCTTAATAATATCCCAAAACTCTTGAAAGAATTCAACTGGGAACCCATCTGGTCCAGGAGCCTTTCCTTTCCTCATGTGGAAGACAATCCTCTCAAGTTCTTCCAGCAAGATAGGACACAAAAGCTGCTCATTCATCTCCCTCGAGACAAGAGAAGGGATGCAAGCTAGAACCAAATTCTCCTTCATTGTTTCCCCCTGAGAGTCCTCCCTAAAGAGGGACTAGAAAAACTGAAGAGACTCCCTAGACATCTCCTACAAGGATAAGCACTGCTCACCTCTATCATTAACTAGAACAGGAATGGAATTTCCGTGTCTCCTTGCTTTCACAGAGTTGAAGAAGAAAGCAGTGCTCTTGTCCCCCTCCTTCAGCCAATCAATATGACCTCTCTGCTTCCAATATATTTCTTCCCTTAGATCCCATTCCTCTACCACCTTGACAGCCTTGTTTTCCTCTCTAATCAAATCCCTAGACAACCCATGCTCTCTAATTTCACTAGTGATCTCATTCAGCACAATTTGAGCAGCTTTCTTCTCATGAAAGATGTTCTCAAAACCTTGTTGGTTCCACTGTTTAAGCTAAAGCTTAACAAATTGCAACTGCTTGGCAAAAGAGTACATGGCGGTGCCAAAGGACAGCCTCCCTTTCCTCCACCAGTCCACAATAAGAACCTGCAAAGAAGGGTCCTGAAGCCACATAAGTTGGAATTTGAATGAAGGCGAACGGGCAACCCGAGCTGAAGATGAAACCAACTTGATGGGCCAATGATCCGATCCTCTCTAGTCAAGAATCTCAGAACTTGTGGACCCCCCCCCACCAATCCAAAAGCAAGAAACTAGAAAATGATCCAACCGTTCAACAATCCAATTCTCTTCCACCCTCCTATTGTTCCAAGTGAACAAACCATTGCCGGGCTTGATGTCAACTAGCTGCAGCAAGGAGATACTATCCTAGAAAAGGAAAGAAGAAGGTTCCAACCACATTACACCCCCCTTCTTTTCACTCAACTCCAGGATGGCATTGAAGTCTCCTGCCATAATCCAAGGATGAAAAGGGGCCAACCTTCGCATACTAGCAACATGAGACCATAAGTTTTGCTTACCCTGAAGATCAGTGGGAGCATAGATATTCAAAAACAAGATGAATTCCCCAGTCTCAAGACTAGATAGCACCCTGGATAACAAGGATCTGGAGGCAGCCCACCAGATAGGGTGGAGCCTTAAAGGGTTCCAAAGATAGGCCACCCCTCCTGAGGAACCAGCTACCCCAACACACTAACACTCGTCTCGCCCCCACAGCTTTGGCACAAGACCCATCATACTCTCCACTAAAAGTTTAGTTTCTTGCAAGAAAAGGACATCAGGTGAATGATTCCTAATCAAATCCCAAACAACTTTTTGTCTAGGGCCATTGTTCAAGCCTCTTACATTCCATGAGAGTACAATCATTTAGGAGGGTTGGAAAAGTGAGAATCCAAAGTCTTTACTCACCCTGACTCAACCAAATTCTCTCCCATCATTTTTAATTTATCCAAATCCTTCTTTCTGCCAGCCTTTGAGATTTTCTCCGAAGCACTTTTCTTAATATATTTCTGATCAAGGCCTAGGTGAACGGAAGACTTATTAGTTTTAGCTCCAGCCGGTTCCAATTTTAGAGCTATCGGGGACCCCTCCCCCCCAACCAAATTCACCTTTGAAACATGAATGAGTCCCAACTCGGCCCCTACAGTCTACTCCATCTCCATTTGTTGGCTTCCAGTCACTAGCAAAGCCTGGGAAAAATCCTCCATAACTCTTTCCGGACCCCACCCCCTGGCCCCCTGAAGCACCTTGGTCCAAAGGGGTTAACCCCGGATTCACTTCCTGTTGGCTGAGGTCGTCCAATGCTTCAAATCTGTTAAAGGTATCCTCCTCTTGTCTCTCGTGAAGGGACCTCTTCTGGCCATGATTTCTATTCCTTGTCTTAACTAAAACAAAACCATTAGCACCCATAACATCGGCCACCATAGCAACTTTTCCTTTATCAGCCCTATCTTGACTCTAGGCTGGTTGTTGAGGTTGGTGCACCACTGGTTTATATCTAGGGCACTTACGTTGTAAATGACCATACTCATGACACAGACGATAATGGAAAGGTAAAGTCTCATAGTCTAACTGTTGAACCCATGAGTAAGAACCCACACACATATCTATAGCATCTGGTAAAGGTTTACTAAGATCAATTTCAACACAGATGTGTGCAAAGGTCATTACCTTTCTCCCTAGGGTTTGCGATGAAGATCCCACTGGTTTCCCTAGCAGTGCGGCCAACATCCATAACACATCCTCCCGACAACACTCCACTGGAAGACGTGGTAGACGAACCCATATAGGAACCCTATTTGGGAGCTCCTCTGAAGGGTTAAACCCTGCATGCCAAGGTTTGATGAACAACCCCACCTGGTTGTAAAACTACAGGCCTCCTTCAAAAACCTTATTTCGATCCTCTATTCCAGTTGAAAGTAACCATGAAATAGTTGTTCATCAACAACATAATCTCCATTTCCCCATCCGGTGCCCAAGACCTCTGCACCCAGTTTTCCAAGAACTGCAGGGAGACCCTTATTCCCAAAAATTTGCAGTACAACGAGTGTTTTGAAAAGTACTCAACGTCTTCAGCTATCATCTCCGAAGGAATAACTAGCTTCGGCCTTTCACTACATCTCTCCAGACACCCTTTAATCTTCATAAGGCGAGAACTACCAGTACTTCCAGACCCCGGTTTTGAGGAGAATAGAATATTGGAAAATAAATCTATTTAATATTATAACTATATTTAATATTTTGTATTATATAATATATATTATTTAAAATAATCTAACGCATATAAAATTATGATATTATTTAAAATTAATCTATATAAATTTAAAAGAATTAATTAATAATTAGAGTAAAGTTTAATTATGTGTTAACTCATTATGATCTTAATAATATTTTTAATAATATCAATTATATTGTATACAATTTAAATTTACTTTTTAAACAAAAATATATTTCATAACAAAAAATATAACATATAAATATGTAGTTAGTATATAATATTTTTTTATTTTATTTTTATATTAAGCATAAGGAAATAATATTGTTACAAAAAGATAAATATTAGAGTTTTACGACATCAGTTGAAGAATCCCAACAATAAGTTGGTATAATATGTCCAATATCCTACCCCCTATCTACTCTCATGTACATCTTGTGCAATATACCACACTATACACGCTAAGTACATGTTCACCACAAAAATATACATATATAGACGCTAGACACATGTTCATCATCACAAAAATATACATATATATCTCTCAAACTAGTAATGACTTCATCAAAAAGGTTTGCATGAGAGGAGGAATCTTCTACGGCTCAATCCATGCTGTCCACCCCATGGGGCTTCCATCCACACAGTCTTTTTTCCTACCTGCAGTTGTGCAAGCATGCAGATCTGCTCTGTAGTTGCCCTTCTGCTTCTCTGAATCTCCTTCATGAGTGCATCTAATGCACTCACAAAGGGGGCCTGCTCCCTGCTAATGCACCCCCATGTGTAGCCATGGGAAAGCTCATATATAAAAACTCTGGTATGCCCATCTCTCAGAAATTTCTCAAATTTGCTCCTCTCTAGTCGCATGACATTAGTAACCTACAGCAAGATATTATGAAATGTGAGTCTACGAAAAGACTCAGTAAGGCATCTAGTCTTCCCTTGAAATCTGTCATCATTCCTAATTTTCCAAATATACCATAAAATATCAACAAATATAATATGCCAAAATAAATTAGAGATTTTATCAATGCCTTGAATAGATTCGGAAATAATATCCATAATATTGACTGTGTTAGGGATAGAAAAACCAAACATGAGCCAAATCTCCTTTGCAATGATACACTCAAAAAAGATATGTCTCGTTGTTTTATTCACTTTACATATATTGCAGACATCAGCTTCCTGCGGATCTTTCTTGAGTCAGAGTCTATTAATTACCATCAACCATTTAAAACACTTCTTTTTAGGGGCTATAGGACAACTCCATAGTTTCATGAAGACTTTTTGCCACTGTAAAATTGATAGATTAGTATGCCAGAAAGTGATAACATGCTGGAGGATAAATTCATTATATACAAGATCATTATAAACTGAAATAGCTTTAGTATTAGGAAGAGTCTTACCATCTGTCCAGGAGAAGGAAGTGAACCTATTTGCATCAATCGTACATTGCTTAGGAAGATTAAGAATAGAGATAGCATTTTTTTTCATATTATAAGTTCTTTTATGAGAATTAGGGAGGCTATACTTACCTGCAAGGTCCTCCCATTTGATGAGATGTTCATTAACAATAATATCTTTGAGGCAACAAATCCCCTTACTCACCCAAGTTCTAGCAGAGCAACCCTGAGTAAGAGGAAAAGGTTTGGCCTTGTGGAATAAGTTACATCATAACAATCTTTCACCACAAACAAGGTAATTTATATTGACCCTATTATTGGAGATCTTATACCTAACCAGCTCCCACGCCCTCCATATGGATTTGAACACACAAGAGCCCGAGACAGAGACTGAGAATTCTCCAGCCACTAGGTCACTAAAGGGGAGGTTCTTCCATGATTTGGCCTTCTTAAGTACAACCCTTTTAATGTTATTCCTGATAAGAAATTTCCATGGTTCATTCCCTTATAGTGCATGAAATATCCATTTTGCAGTCAGGGCAATCCATTGGGTTCTTAGGTCTTTCAACCCAAGCCCCTCCATCTTCTTGTTCATACAACACCATTCCCATTTAACCGCATGTCATTTCTTAGTCCGTTTTCCATCTAGCCATAAAAACCTCTTGATTATTTATTTGATAGTTACAAAACATCCATACTAAAGTGTAATAAATTCTATATGAGGATAGAATCTTTTGACATACTTGCATCCTTCCAACAAGGGATAAGTATCTCTTGTCCCATCTATCAAACTTCTTCTCAATTCTTCCTTTCACCCACAACCACATATCCTTTAGATTGGGGGAGACTAAGAAGGGTATGCCCAAATATCTGACCATTTTATTGGGTCCTTCCCATTGATACCCAAAGTGTATCATCCATTCTAGAGGTTTCTCTTTCCAACCTAATAGGGTGGATTTAGCCTATGAGATCTTGGCTCCAAATTCTTGTTCAAAAAACTTGATATTTTCTACTAGGGCCTCCATGTGTTTCTTAGCGAGCTCAAGAAATAGAGCTATATCATTGGCAAACTAAATATTAAGTAATTCTGAGTTATCCAAGAGAGTGATCCCTTTAGTTCTGGGCGAGCTGGAGTTATCTCTAAGGATGTAATAAAGAGCATCTGAAGCAATTACAAATAGTGACAGGGCTAATGGGCAACCCTGCCTAATGGATCTCTTTAGAATGATTTATTGGTTTAGGGAACCATTCATCTCCACTTGCATTGAGGCATCTTTGAGGAGGACCTTCACTATTTGACAAAACTCCTAGGGAAACCCAAAATCTTCCAACATCAATAGAATGAACTCCCATTCAACCCTGTCATATGCTTTCTCAAAGTCAAGAAAAAACATTGCAACATTCTAATTGGTAACTTTGGCCCATTCCATTGCTTCCCAGCTAGTAATGAGATTCTCAAGGATATATCTCCCCTTTATGAATTTGGTTTGGGTTGGGCAGATAAGCTTAGGCAGAATTGTCTCAAGCCTGTGGGCTAGTATTTTAGCCAAGATCTTGTATGATACATTGAGAAATGTGATAGGCCTCTAGTTTTTTATATGGCCTTTATCTCCTTCTTTGGGAAGCAATTTTATAATCCCTTTGTTAATGAATTTGCCCAAAGTCCCATGCTCGATGGTCTCTTCATACATTCCAAGCAATTCTTCACTAATCTAATCACTATTAGCTTTATAGAATTCAATAGGTAGCCCATCCTGTCCCCGAGATTTATCAGCATTTAGAGCCCGAATAGCCTTTTCTATTTCAGCTACAAAGATCCTTTTACTAAGATTCACCAAGTCTTCTATAGAGATATTATTAAGGATAAGCTTCCTGCATTTGTCTCTCACAACTTGTGAAGAAGGCGTATCTTCTAATGAAAAGAGGTCCTGGTAGAAGGATCTAAAGGCCCCCTTAATATCTTCCAACTTTGTAATTTCTTTGTTTTCCACCCATGGTCTATCTATTTTCTCTATGCTATGTTTCTGACAAAGAAAGTTAAAGAAAAACTTGGTCCCTTTATCTCCTGCTTGCACCCATTGGCTACGGGCTCTAACCATAGCCCCCTTCATCTTGACTTGCGGATATCTTCTAAGAGCATTTCTAGTTTGTGTAACTTGCATATTTAAGTTTGAATTTCTTGGTTTATTCTGGATTCCTTCTTCTACATGATGCAGTTTATCAGTAAGGACCCTTTCTACATATCTACTATCTTTTGCCTTTTTCTGGCCCACAGTCTTCAATAAGCACTACCATCTATTCACATTTTTTTCCCATTTACTAACAAAAGAATGTTGCACATTAGCTTCTTGGTTGAAGCATCTAATAATCTTGACTGCGGCCAGTACATCTTGATCCTTGAGAAGTTGAGTATTTAGGAGAAACTTATTATTAGTGGCACATTGATTGGGAGTGCAGTCCCTAATCTGGATATGAGAAATGATAGGGTGGTGGTCAGAAAGTGAGGTCGGCCATACCACTATTGGATCACCTTGACTATCTGGCTTAAAAGAGAAATGGAACTTATCAGTGGGTGAAAAAGTTAGTGTTGTGTCTCACTTTTAGCTAAGTGTGAGCAAAAAAGAAATCCTACTCGGACGAGTAGGACTCGACTGAGTCTATGTGGCATCACATGGTGCCTAGGTGCAGGACGAGTGGCGGGGTATACTCAATCAAGTCCTACTTGGCCGAGTAGTACTTGGCCCTACATATACCCGTCGATTGCACTTAGCCGCCCATTTGCATAGTCTGAAATAGTTGGAGTGGGAGGGGGGCTAAGAAGTCTTTCGACCAAGCAAGGTAGGGCCGAAAGACTTTTTTTCTTTTTAATTTTCTTTTTTTTTGGTTTTTAATTGTTTTAATAATTTATATGTATAGATTTTTAATTTTTAAATTGTTTTGAAAACAATATATGTATATATATTGTTTTAATTACATATAATTAAAAACATATACAACCAAAATATATACAACCAAAAAACATATACAACCAAAACATACATAACCAAAAAAATATATAATTAGAAACAATATAAGAGAATATAATTTACAAAAAATATCTCTAATTACATTCATGCATCCATGTATACCTTCCAAGAGTTTAGGAGATCTTTTAGTTTCATGGAGTGCTAAATAATATTATATTTAATAAAGGTAAGTTTGATAAGATCATATTTGAGACACCTGGATAATGTCAAGGTTTTGGAAAAACATACACATAATTGGGAAGTAAATTGGACTATAGATCAACCCATCACCTTAAGATTGATCAACAAAAAAAGAGTGAACCATAACTTTTGAACTGAGTGTCCGATTGACAAACCTTTTGAAGTGCTAGAAATCTCGCAATGTTATCCATGAATTTATAACCCACTATGCTAGTTACATACACTTTCGGGCTATTCCAGAGCCTCTAAGGCCCTTAAACTTGACTTTGAAACTTTTATTCACAACTTTATAAAATAAAAATTTCAATATCTTCAAATGTAGACATGATCTAGCAACAAAATTTACCGACATGCTTATTTAGCCAATTTGAAGCTTTGAAGAAACTTTTGGACCAATCCATGCTCAAATGAAATCTTACTAAAAATAGTAACCTTACGTATATGCAAGGTTGAGACACCATTTTCCTAACAATCATTGCCATTGTGTATGGGTTTAAAATTCAAAGTATTTTCTTTTTAATGGTAATATTGTTACTGGTGTATGATTGTTGTTGTGACTTCAATCTACATGGTAACACATGGATATGGTTCTTGTTTGAAGGTGATCATTTATCGTAAAAGAAAAAACTTGATTATGATGATACCTATTTTGTCTGCCATTGTAAATATTTTTATAAGTGGTCCAAATTTAGAATTTCTATTTTTTAAATTTTACACGGTAATATAATTATAGTTGTTTGTCGTACACATATTATATACCAAATTGCTTGCTTTATGAGTGTAAAGTTTAGTATTTTACTATAGTTGGCTAAGTATGGCATGTAGCTATTCTATGCTAGTTGACCCAACTACCCATTTTAAATGCAAATATAAGAATTCTTTTTATATATTGAAAGGATAGTATATTAAATATTTGTCTACAACTATATACTTAAACCTTTGAGAGCATGCTGCCCCATAATTAAATTATTAAAGTTGAGAACCACAAAATATAAATATGGCAAAGCTACACACAAATAAATTTATAATTTATAAAAGAAAATAATTATTTATAAACAAAATTGTCATAGTAGGTATGCATTCTAATTATTTAGGTTGAGTAAAATCACTTTTTGCAATTTTATGGGATCGTGGATATGCATTCTCACATCTTGTTATAGATATCTTGGCTAGTTGTTGGGATGTTTAAACTTTTTTTCAGTTACTATACTATAAATCTTATTGTAATTATTAGGTGGTAACAAAAATTTCAATGTTCAAATTTGATAGACAAAACTTGTAGAAACAATTAAAAAATAAAAAATCTCACTTAACCTAATTTGGACGTGTGGGGGGTCTATAAAAGTGCTTATGAAATCAATTTGCCAAAAAATGCTTTGTACATAAACTCTTTCATTAGAAGTTGAGGTGATATATTACATGTAGAGGAAGGCCTCAAGTTCTAACAAGGGAGGATACTTGAGTCCATTTAAAATTTGATATGAGATAGGAATAAACAAACTAATATTTTATTAAAATAAAAAAAGTAATAATTTTTTTAAGCCATTAAGACAATTAATTACTTTGAACCTATGGCAATGGAAAACATTTGTTTGAATAACACAGAGAAGTTAGTGTGCACATCCATGAGAAAAAGAGCATATTTTTTAACTACTGACGTCAATATGTAAACCAAAAGGAGGTTGTATGCATGTGGAGGTAGTTCACATAAGCTATACATGGTATAATAGATTCCCTAATTTTGAAGGTTGTCTCCTAGACCTAAAACAAATCCAATTAATGTCCTAAAAAATTACAAGAAATAAAATGAAGAACAATGAATAAATTATTAATGATAAGGCTAAATTATATATAATTTTTGGACTTGATAGCAAACCCCACAACTCCCAGGAGTCACTTGCAACCAAAACATTTATCACATGTAGACAGAAAAGTCTTTATTGTGCTATTCAACCTTCAGAAGAAAATTGATCCAAATAGGAGCTCCATGATTAAGCTTATGTATTTACCAAAGAATTTAAATGAATATGATATACAATGATAAATAATTATAAAAGAAAAAGAAAACCCTAGATGAAACCCTAGGTGAGGATTAGATTAAATCATGACAAGTGTCCTCATCCTATACTACGAGACAACATGACCTAAAATTAGAAAAGAACATCTAATTTTAGCTTTAGTAAAGTAAAAGGGTACCTAATTAATTAATTTATTAATTAGTGATATACCTATGTTACTCCCATACCCCCTTAATTTCAAATTAATGAGTGCTACACCCTTAATCCTAGAGTGCACATATAGTTACGAGTAGTCAACTTGTGGATATTGTAGCTCTCAATTAAGTCATATTAGGAGATAAAGAATCCTACAATGTGACTAGTACCATCAAATAGAGACAAATATCCTCAAACGTGTCATCCAAACCTATAAGATGGGGTTCTAGAAACAAATATTTAATTTTTGATATCTAGATATGCATCCTAATGTGGCAGATTTGGAGAAACAATAGTAATGTCCTATTGCAAAGAATGAATAGAACTTGAATGGATGTGTCAATAGTGAAATTAGGTATATAAATAGGTATTTTAGGTTTTACAATCCTGGAGAGAAGTTGGAAGAGAATATGTGAGCAGAAAACCCTAGATGAATGCTTTTCGTTGAGTATCCACACTCAAAAAAGACTCTTATGTTTGCAAGCTATGGGAAAAATAAAAAATCCCCCTATTTACAAATATTTAAATTTCTTGACAATTAATATAAAATAATGTACAAACCTCTTTATATTAGAAAAAATAGTCTAAAAACTAACAATTTCAATTAAATCTATCGATTTGCAATTATAAATTGTTCCCAAGTTAAATGTGGAATTGTCTTGCCAAGTGTGAGAGGGTTTTGATAAAGTTGTTGGGAGTCGGTAGCTGTAAACCTATTTTCCTTTCAAAAACTACAATGCAATTTGAAATAGACTTTGATATGTAGGTTGCCTTGCACAGATGGACCAAGTTGCCAATGTAATGGCTCTTTATGCAGATTGACCAAGTTATTAGTTCCTACAAGGGAACTATAGTGAAGGATTCAAATTTAAACAATAATTAAACTTTATCCTTGTAGCCAATCATAATTCATCTTTTTTGAAGATTTATTTCCATTTGCTAGTTTCTTAAGCCAAGTTGCATACTTTTTAATAGAAATATAAATTCATAAAGTTTTTGGCACACTGTTATTGGCCTGTTTGTAAGTTGTACGATGTCAATAATATTTATTTATTCCCAATGTAAGAGAATGCACATCCTTCCAAGACTATGCTCTACCCAAGGTGAATATTTTTCCCAAATTGAAGTATAGAGTGTGACTAGAAATCATGTAGATAGAGAATTTAGTTGCCCTTGGTTTATAATACATTTCGCTTTGGTGTGGGCATGGATCTTTCCACCAACATTTTCATGGAGGATTATGCAAAAATTCTTTGTTTTAAAGATAACGCCCAAGCAATGAAGCAAAACTTCTACAAATCCTGAAGATGCTCATAACACAAATTCTTCATTTTCACAAGAAAATGAAAAACCCCATGTAAGGAAAGCACAGTGTAGAAAATGCCTTCCATAGTGTTAAATTCAAAGAGGAGAGAAGTAGAGATGACTTTCAATTTCATATTACAGTCATTAAGATGCACATTTCTAGAATAACATAGAAGAACAGAACAAGACTCACACACAAAGAAAAGCACATAATTTACGTGGGAAAACCCTTATGGGTAAAAAACCCACCACCAAAGAAATAATCACTTGTATTATAGTAATAAGACAATTACATACAAGTTACAGATCATTCTTTCTCAAGTGTACATTCACAGTCTCTATTCTGGCAACATATGTAACCAGATTGTGTTCAAACCCAGACTACATAGTTATAAATGTTTTTACAACTCAGTCTTTTCAGCATCCAACAAAACCACCAATTTCCAATTTAGTTTCCCTCACCATTCAACCATTTGAATCGTTGCTTCTCACAACTTCTAGTCTACAAGGCAACCCTCAATCGTCCTTAGCATCCAACTATCAAAATCAGTCTCTACTAACTTTTGGTCTGCAAGGCAACCATCAATCACCCTTAGTATCCAACCATCAAAATCAGTCTCTACTGACTTCTGGTCTGCAAGGCAATAATCTCCTATCACAATAAACTACTCATCTTCTCACCAAAACCTATGCTTCTGCAGATGTGCAACCTACACTTGCAACCGTTTCTTCAGTCTTTTTAACTTCTCTCAAAAAAAATGGTTCGGTTCAGTTTCCTCACGGCTCAATTGTCGAACTTCTTAGTTGTCGAAAATATGGTGTTTAATCTACACCGAATTACAACCGTTCTCTATAGACTCTAGCGAGGACTGATGAATAATGATGAACTACTAAGGTCCTAACTAGTATTGAGAGGGGGGTGAATTAGTACATAGAAAAAACTACTCAACATTTTGTCATATCAAAACACAGCTGACCAGTTGTCTTCACCACTAAACTTAACCATAGTTATACTGGTTAAACAAAGATACTTCAGACAACATTCAATAGATCTCAAAACTTGATAACTACTTCACTGATATAATCATGTATGAGTTGTACCAATAATACCACAACCATTTAACAATGTATGCATATCTAACTTAATCAAAACCACACAATCATCACATGAAAATCTCACAACCCATAACACACAGATTTTTCATGTGGAAACCCAAATGGGAAAACCCATGGTGGGAATGAATACCCACAAGCTATTTGTGAACTCTTTTGAAGTCCGCTCTATTAGGAGCCTAGTCTAGTTAAAGACTTTACAATAAAGGTCCTGTTAGGGATCACTCGGTTAAGGGATGGCTATATACCCTGTTAAAGGTTGAAACCCTGTTAGGAGTTACCTCGCTAGAGGATTTAAATAACTCAATAACCTTGATCCACCTAGTTAGAGGATTTACAACAAATCCTGTTAAAGCTACCCGGTCAAGGGATTTACCTTTTGTTCAAATGGTTAGAAGAAAACAGGTAAAACATCGATCTGATAACAACACTTCTTGCTAAGGCAGATCCTTTTTAGTTCCTCTCTTCTGCAATCACACTCTGTAGATTCCTCACTCTGGCTCGACAAGTATCAAATCTCCAACACGCGGACACAAATACAACTTTTGCCAACTCCTCCAATAACAAAACTCATCGACCTTATAGACAACAACTAGGTCGGTAGCATAAACCCTAAACCCTAAATATTTCAAGTTTACACTTACAAGCGGTCCAATCTTGACCATCCAAACACATTACATAGAATGAAACGATCTAAAACAGATCTCAAGACATTTTGCATCATCCAATCTTCACTGCATCTGAAAATCAATAACCCATCACGCGCTCTTCACACACCGCTAAGAAAAACGCTCATTCCTGAGGTAGGCATTCAATGCATTCAATCTTCACGCACAAGAACCACAAAGAAATCCTTCACGTGCACACAACTGACGTGGCATCTCGATCCTTATCCTTATTCCTTAACTAACTGGTCACAAAATATCATCGGTTGCACCGCACAAGCCAAACCAGTAACCCTAGAGCTGAACTAAGACTACCAACCAGTAGTCACACTTAGTGAACCTCGACACTGGTCCACTCCATCCCAGTTGACCATAACCACTTCTGATCTTCATACCGGTTCATACCAGTTCACCTGCTTGAGCACTTATTGACATTAATGACAACATACATTATCACCACTTCATCATATGCCAACACGGACCAATTATCAAAATCCAACCTAGCGGGTCAAACCGAGTCACATGTGGTCCCCACTAAGTCGCAAATCTTATCGATAAGAGTTGCTACTTCGACAATGTCTTAGAAATTTCTTATAGATCTCCATTATCTCATCAAAATCAACTATGTCCCCCAGACAATTCTACTATCTTATTGGCATTGGTTTTTTGGCATAGAAATATACTTCGGCATTCTCTTAAAACTTGTTCACAAGAGATATTGTTTTGGTAATGTTTGATGCATGGAGATTTCTTAGGGGTTGTCATTGATGGAAACTCAATCTAGTTATCCTATCTGGTTCATGTAGATTTGATCTACCAAAAGTCGTATTGTCTTAAGGCATGAGTCTGGAAGGTGGAATTCAGTAACCAACAGAATGTGAGCACAATATGTAGAATTCATTAAGAACAACCATTTCCCAGTTGTATTGTTTTGGTTGTGGTGATTAGAGTAGTTAACTGGGTGATTGAGGCAGCTTACTTTGCAATTCCAACGTCCGGTGTCGTTTCTAGTGCAAGATTCAAGGTTTGGTATCCGATGATTCTAGAAGAACAGAGCTAATTTATTGATTAGTTGGGGTATCATGTGATCTGGAATGCTTGAGTTGTTTTCGTTGATTGGTGTTGTGTTCAAGGTAATTGTTTCGTTGCATGTGAATTTTGTCATCATCTATTTTGGGTTCGTATATGCATTTATCGATGGATTGAACCGACATGTTACTACATATTTCATATTTTGCAATTTTGTGAAGCCAACTTGGTTGAGATCTATTTTGTTAACATTTATATATAATGTCAATCTAGATGATCATTTTGTGTGTTTTTGAATGTGTGATGTGCGAATATTGACTATGAAGAGCATCATAATGCAGATTTGGTGCTCTGGTAAATGACTGTGTAGATGAATAGGGCAGTAAGATAGAGTACTATCAGACAGTCATAGTGTGCCTTACTGGAACTAATCTTTGGCATTTGTAGATGCTACATTATAGTTCAAACATTATAATCTCTCATTTATTTTACTTGTAGCACAATGAGTCCTCTGGGGTTGTTACCCTTCATTGTAATTGAGCAGTGAGCTCTAGGCAGTGTACCTGAATGCAAGTGCAATCCAGTTTATGTAATATTATCATACTTTTGGCCATATTATAATAATATTGTGGGTTCAAATCCAATCGTGGTTTTTCCCTTTCTAGGTTTCAATGTAATCATTTCGGTGTTATGGTTGTTTGGTTGTTTGCTTTGAGTTTCTGCATTTTACTTTCTTTCTTATGCATCTGGTGGTTTAAGAATCAGTTAAATAAATTTAAAAATTGCAGAACACTGATTCATCCCCCTCCTCTCAGTGTTCATTGATTCCAACAATTGGTATCAGACCCTAGTTCCTCGAAAGAAGCCTAACAACTTGAGGAGGATCCAAAAGATTGAATCAATGGACTTTATTTTGCAAAGACAACTTAGTGTGGCACTTGAAGATCTTGATGCAACAAGAAAAGAAGTAAGCTCCCTAAAAAGAAACCTGAATGCAGCTGAAGACTTCATTAAGACATTGAAAGATCAAGTGAGCACATCCAGAGAAAAGAGAAAGGAACTAATGGACAAAATGAAGGAGAAAGAAGAGAAAAGAATTAACAATCAAGCCCTACAAGACAAGATAGATGAATGTGAGAAGCTAGCTAGATAGAATACAATCTTGAAGAATGAAATGTAATTCATTGTGATGAAGCTGACAAAGGATATTGACAACTAGAAGAAGAATGAAGAAACCCTTAGTCATTGAAGGATAGATTTGATGAATGTTGTAGGTTGAACTATGAGAATGATCAATTGATACTTGAATTGGTGCAAATGAATAATGATGGACAAGAACTTGAAAGGCAGATCATAATTCTGAGAGATGATCTTTCTACTGCTAATGAGTACAAAGAAAACTTCAAAGCTAGCTCAGCCCGGTTAGGTGAGATGTTGGAAAGTCAGAGACATGGGAAAGATATGCAAGGACTTGGATTTGAGAAGGGAGAATCCTTTAGTTCAGGACAAAGCAATCATCAGAAGAACAAGAAACCTATGGTAAGACATCCTAATCCCTACAAATTCAATGGTAAATGTTTTGTTTGTGGAAAATTGGGTCATATGGCAAGTCAATGAAGAAATAGGATGATAAATAATGGTCCTACGTTTACTGGTTAATGTTTCAAATGCAACAAATTTGGTCATAAGTCAAATATGTGCAGAATGATGAACAATTTTCAGAATAAGAGATGCTATACTTGTGGAATGTTTGGACATATATCTAACCAATGCAGGATGAGACCAAATCATATGAATTTTAGGCTTATGCAAAGAAATGTTGTTTGCCATGCATGCAATAAATCTGGTCATATTGCAAAATACTGCAGAAGTAAGAATATGAGCAACAATGGTCCGATGAACAAGAATAATTCAAATGAAAAAGGAAAAGAAAAGCTGGAAGAGATTAGAGATCAACCTAAGAAGATGTGGGTTCAGAAAGAAGATTCTACTATTCAGAATGGCTCCACACTTGATTCTGGTGTTGGAACCTCATTCGGTAACTAGGGCATTTTTGCCTTAGGGGGTGTTTTTAATGCAAAATCTTCAAGACCCCCTCTCTGAGATCTATAATTGGTTTTGGAAGATTGAAGAAGATTAAGATTAGATATGCAGATGATATCCAGAAGAATTACTGAAAAATTTGATATTTTGGTGGAAGATTTCATGAAAATTAAGGTATCCAAAAATCCTTAGGGTTTAGAATTTATTGTAAATAAAAGTTAGGTCTTTGAAAGATAAAAATTTATTCTAGTATTCATTTTTTACATTGTGAATGAGAGAAAAGACCAGAGTAGCAAAGCAAAAGAGATATAGTAGCGAAATCTGAGCTTGTAGCAATTCAGCAGAGACTCTTTGCATCCGGTTGTGATTGAAAAGGTATTTATCCGCTTTTCAAAGTTATCTATTCATACCCTAAATTTTGAAATGGCACCATCATTTAACATAGCAACTCCTTTTGTTGTCGAAATCATAGAAAGAGCTAGGCCTGTATTCAATAAACATATGTTCAAGTCAGTTGAGGATGATTTGAATGGTGTGTTTTCCCTTGTACCATACGAAGTGTTGCACAATGAAGACATTAGGGCATAGATACATTACAACATTGAGGAATTGGGCAATTCAAACATGTTATCTTTGTATGCTAAGCACATGGTTGATGATTTTGGGAAATTGAAATCAGATTTCAAGAATTTGGAGGATAAGGGTTTCATTCACTTCATTCACTTCCGGATATTTGACGAGCCTAAATGGGTGAGGTATGTTCTAAGGTGAATTCATGATGAATTTTTATGGCTGAACAAACCCCACAAGATTGCAAAGCAAGTCATTCAAGAAGTAACCTGTTTGAATGCAACCAATGAAGTTCTTGGACTTCAAAATGTGAAGAAAACCACTGTAATGCAGTGATCGGTTCCAAGCATGACAGTCGGTCAATGACCATTAGTGGAATTGTACAATTTGATGTGAGATTTTCTTTGATGGTTACTTGTTACAAGGTTAATCAGTCAAGAAGACATAATTCAGGATCCGATACTATTATTTATGTAGCTTATCAAATGCTCACAAAAGACAAGAAGTATGACTTGTGTGTAGTGCTTCTTAGCAAGCTAATGAGAAATATAAAGAAGATCAAACAAGACAAGAAGCATGTGTTTAAATTTGGTTCCTTGATCATTTATTTGGAACTATATTTCTTGAATGAGATCCCTAGTATTGGAAAGGTTCAATGGGCTTATGATAAACTGGTGGCAACTCAAATCAAGGAAGGTTTGTAGGGTTTGGGTGATGCAGTTTCACAAAAATCTACCTTATAGGGTCACTTTAAGACATTTCAGGAGCTAATACAAGGCAGAGAAAGAATTCGAAAGGCTATTGTTGAAAAGTATGAAAATACAATTTGCTTCATGGTGGATAAGAATCAATATCACATGGAAGCAGTTGAGCCTAGGACGGTTTAGATTCTATCTATGGGATATCAGGTGGATGAGATTACACTTGAAACCTATGCTCATCACGTCCTTAACGAGTCGATGGATGAAAAGGAGGAAATATTTGGCACATTCAAAGAAAAAGAGTTGGATCTGCATAAGAAATTCATTGAGCTCAGTAGAAAGAGAAATATTAGAAAGGAAGTAGAACAACTTGCAGAACAAATGGGCATATCCAAGGAAGCTATGCAAGCGCTAAAGAGCAGAATATATTGAAGGAGGAAGACATGGTAAAGCAACAGGCTAAACCGGTCTCCACTCCTCCCAAGCAAACCAAGGATAAACAAAGTAAGTTTGCACCTACCTCTGGTGTGCAGAAGGCAGTTCCTCCACCTAAGCCACAATCATCATCAACCGATGGAGTTGAGAAAAGGAAAAATCAGAAGACCCAAAGAGAATATGTTTCATCCACTACAAAGGAGGAAATATAATCTGATGAGGTGGTGTGTGAAGTAAATAAGACTACCACACATGCTAGGGCAGTCAGGAAGCCCCCATCTGGTGAAGCTCTGCCTACAAAGAAGCCTAAAAATCAAGGTGAGCCATTTGGTAGAGTCAAATCAAGTAGGAAGTAGAAATCATAACTTGATGAAGCTCTTAAATCAGGTAAGCTTGAGGGTTCTTATACTATTGTACCCCTAAAATCCTTGGATGATATTATTAATGAAATTGTAAAGGAAGGAAATATCAAGAATTTATCTCTATATTATGAAAATTGTCATGATGAAGATCAAAGAGAGATTGAAGAAGTTGTTGTACAATATATGAATATTTTTTAGTAAAGCATTGATAGAGTTGTCATCCATGATTCCGAAGGAATTATATGACATTTTGGATGCCCGAAGACATACAACTAGTCTAGAGGATGAAAGATTAAAAGAATATACCTTAGTAAACCCGTGTCTTGTTGAATCTAAAGATGAAATAAAAAGAATTTTGGGACTTCCAAAAGAAAACTTATGAAGCAAACACATGGTAAATAAAACACTATTTGGAAAAGTTGATGAAGTTGTTAAAGAAACAGAGGGTATACTAAAGAAAATTATGAAAGAAAATCATTATCATATCAATCCAGAGAAGGATGATTCCCAAGAGCAATTAGGCAAAGACACTTCTATTCCAATAGTTCACATTCAGTTAGAGGTTCGTCATGAGAAGGAAGATCAACCATCTATGCAGATTGATCCAGTAGAACAAGTAGTTACATATGATACTACCGATAACTAGGCTATTGGAGACTCTGGTGAATCTGTACAGGATCTACATGTATTAGAAGTTCATTTTGGGCATGTAGCTAAGGAGCTTGAGGTTGGAGATGATAGTGCGTAGAAGGACAAAGGACAAGAGCAGGTTGATGAGGCTCTAGGTAACCATGGCAAGAGCCACTATATCTGACAAAGGGAAGCAAATTGCTATAGATAAAAAAGACTTTTCCCCTGGACTGATTGATTTGAGCACTCTATCTCCCATTCAAGAATTAAAGTTAGCCACCCTTGCCCAAATCAAAGCTGCAAGTGAGGACCTATTAAAGTCTCAATCAAAAGACAAGGAGGTTATATCTTTGGCAACCGAAGTTTTAGAGAAAATTTTGCCTTCTTATAAGCAAGATTCTGGTGACACACCCTTTGAAAAGATAAAGGGTATGTTACATGCAGTTGAAACTCATTTTGAGTCTTTAGAAAAAAAATGACAGATGAAGCAGTTTTGAAAAGATTTATTGAAATGAGAATGAAATCAATTTTGAAAGTGGTTGAAGGTGATAGGGTCAGTTTGAACACTGTTGTGAAGAGTATTGAAGATGCTTTAGATGAAGGTGGTCAGATTTCAAGTCATGACTTATTTTGCAAAAGTTTACCTTAGATATTGAGAAAAAGATTAAGGATTATGAAGGGCATTTGGCCAACATTTCATAATCTTTTGCCCCTCATTTAGTTTTTCCCAATACCCTTGAAGCTCAGATCATGGATTTAACTAATAAAATCAAGAGCTTGAATACAAAGAAGGAGCGGATAATAAGAAGAGTGGGTGAATTCAGGAGTCTTATCACTCCCCAATTAGACACTTTGTTCGACAACCAATAGGATGCAGTAAGTGCTTTGGGTAAACTAGTACCCTCAAATCTTAGAGGCATAGAAATGCATGCTTACATGTTTAGTGCTTTGATTAATGTTTTGGATTGTTTTCTGAGAGGATGGAATGAGAATCTAAAGTCCTTAAAGATAACCTATGCTAACATTTTCAAATTTGTGTAAATCACTATATATATTCTTTTGTACATAAGTTTTGGCAGATTCCTACCTTTGTCATTGATGTCAAAGGGGGAGAGAGAACTGAAAAATGGTGTACTTTCTCAAGGGGATCTAGTTGAGTATGCATGTTTTTTTTTGGATTGATTGCAGTTTTGGAGTTTTGGTCACTTGTCATTTTTCACGGTGTTGCCATTAATGCCAAAGGGGGAGATTGTTGGCAAGAGACATTGTTCTAGTAATGTTTGATGCATGGAGATTTATTAGGGGTTGTCATTGATGGAAACTCAATCTAGTTATCCTATCCGGTTCATGTAGATTTGATCTACGAAAAGTCATATTGTCTTAAGGCATGAGTCTGGAAGGTGGAATTCAATAACCGACAGAATGTGAGCACAACATGCAGATTCATTAAGAACAACTCATTCCCAGTCGTATTGTTTTGGTTGTGGTGATTGGAGTAGTTGATTGGATGATTGAGGCAGCTTACTTTGCAATTCCATCCTCTAGTGTTGATTCTAGTGCAAGATTCAAGGTCCAGTATCTGATGATTTCAGAAGAACAAAGAAAATGTATTGATCAATTGGGTATCGTGTGATCCAGAATGCTTGAGTTGTTTTTGATGATTGGAGTTGTGTTCGAGGTAATTGTGTCATTGCATGTGAAGCTTGTCATCATCTATTTTGGGTTCGCATAAGCATTTATGGATGGATTGAGCTGAAATGTTACTACACGTTTCATATTTTGTAAATTTGTGAAGCCAACTTGGTTGAGATCTATTTTGTTAATGCAGATATATAATGTCGACCTAGATGATCATTTTGTGTGTTGTTGAATGTGTGATGTGTGAATATTGAGTGCAAAGAGCATCATAATGTAGATTTGGTGCTCCAGTAAATGACTGTGCAGATGAGGGTAAGTGCACCAAGATGGTGAACAAAAAGGGGAGTATAAGTGGCCACTTTTTTTTTCTAAAAACAAGTAAACCTGAACTTCAAAGAGCTATTTGAAGGTCATGCACTAATAAAGAAAATTAAAGTTTACTATGCTAATGTTGTCCAAAAATAGAAAAATTTATATGGTCAGAAAACTAAGAAGATGTGTGATATTATGGTGGTAATTTTAGAGATACCCACTTGATCATTTGTAAACCTGATGACGATGAAGTCAAGAAATCATGTTGGAGGATGAAAAAATGTGTAAAGGGACAAAAAAGGGGGGGAAATGGGCTTGCAAGCCTTAGGGTCATTTTCCAACCCTCTTACAAAGCCAAAACCTGCACGGGTTTTGAAAAATAAAAAGTACTATCCGCAATTCTAAATAACCCGTACGAGTTATGTAAAACTAAAAACATTTTTTTTTGTTTCACAAAACCCGTATGGGTTATGAAGAACTAAAAACTTTTTTTTTGTTTCACAAAACCCATACAAGTTATGAAGACATAATAATGTATGCTTGTAAACTTAGCATCTTCCCTCCCCCATCATTGTCTTCATCTATTCTGAGCCCTAATTATCTTTCTTGAGTTCTATCTCATCTCTCTCCCCCTCACACTTCTCTCTTTTTTTATTCTCTCACCCTTTTCTCCTTCTTGTTCTCTCTCTACCTCATGTCTCTCACCCTCTCCTCCTCCTAATCTATCTTCCTATCCCATTCTGTCTCTCTCTCTCATTATCCTATCCTATTCTCACCCTCTCCCCCTTCTCTCTCTTTCTCTCCCCCTCCCTCTCCCTCTCCCCCCTCTCCGTCCCCCTCTCGTTATCTTATCTCTCTTTCTCTCCCTCTCTCTCTCCTATACTCTCTCTCTTTATCCTATTCTCCCCATCTCTGCCCTCCCTCTCCCTCTCCCAATTTCTCCTCTATCTCTCCCCCTCTATTTATCCTATTCTCTCTCTCTCTCTCTCTCTCTCTCTCTCTCTCTCTCTCTCCCTCTCTCTCTCTCTTCCTCTCCTTTTCCCAATCTCCCTCTCTTCATATCCCATGTTCTCTCTCTTCCCCCCTCTCTGACTCCCTCTCTCCCTCTCCTTTTCCCAATCTCCCTCTCTTCCTATCCCCTATTCTCTCTCTCTCTCTCTCTCTCCCCCCTATTCTCTCTCTCTCTCTCTCTCTCTCTCTCTCTCTCTCTCTCTCTCTCTCTCTCTCTCTCTCTCTCTCTCTCTCTCTCTCCCCCTCTCCTTTTCCCCAATCTCCCTCTCTCTCCCTCTCCCCCTCTCCTTTTCCCAATCTCCCTCCCTCTCTCTCCCTCTCCCTCTCTCCCACTCCTTTTCCCAATCTCTCTCTCTCTCTCTCTCTCTCTCTCTCTCTCTCTCTCTCTCTCTCTCTCTCTCTCTCTCTCTCTCTCTTTCTCTCTCTCCCCCTCCCTCTCCTTTTCCCAATATCCCTCTCTCTCCCTCTCTCCCTCTCGCCCTATCCTTTTCCCAATCTCCCTCTCTCTCCCTCTCCCTCTCTCCCACTCCTTTTCCCAATCTCCCTCTCTTCCTATCCCCTATTCTATCACTTACCCGCCTCTCTCTCTCTCTCTCTCTCTCTCTCTCTCTCTCTCTCTCTCTCAATCTCTCCCTCTCCTTTTCCCAATCTCCCTCCCTCTCTCCATCCCCCACTCTCTCCTTCTCCCTCTCCTTTTCCCAATCTCCCTCTCTCTCTCTCCCTCTCCCCCCCTCTCTCCCTCTTCCCCTCTCCTTTTCCCAATCTCCCTCTCTCTCTCTCCCTCTCTCTCCCTCTCTCTCCCTCTCCCCCTCTCCTTTCCCCAATCTTCCTCTCTCTCCCCCTCTCCTTTTCCTAGTTCGACATAACTCGTACGGGTTATGAGAAATTGTGAACATTGACATAAAAGGTTTCCATAGCCCGTATGGGTTATGGGAAAATATTAATATATTTTAGTCCCAATGGCCTAAAAACCAACATTGCAAGTTGTTTGAAGGCCCCACTGCTTTTGCACATGATTTTTTGGGACAGTAGTAGTCAAGTTTTCATATTCTTTTGTCACTTTTGCTTTGGAATGATTGATTTGTCTAGTATATTGGATTTTTTTTGAAGTTATTTTATCATTTTTACTTTAGATTATAACAAAATCATGATCATTTGTTTTTTTTTTGCTTTGATCATGATTGATTTGTCTTGTATTTTGGTCTTTTTTGAAGCTATTTTATTATTGTTACTTTAGATTATAACAAAATGATGATCATTTGTTGTTTTTTTCTATTTGATTGTGGATTTTCATCATGATGTTATGTGTAGGACAATGGGAAATAACAAGAGATGAACAAATGAACAAAGAGAGGCAGCAAAGGAAAGACAAAGGGAGTGTATAAAGTGATTACGTGAAGGTACATCATCTAATGCACCTAATGAAAGTGATGAACATTCAACAATTGAAATTGATATGATGAATGCACCAAATCAAAATGATCAACATACACCAATTCAAATACATATGATGAATGCAATGAACATACACCATTTGAAAATGATTCGGTGAAAACACATGTTAATGAAATTGAAGATATACCATTTGAATTTAATGTGATCAATGCACCTAATGAAAAAAAAGAGAATGCACCAATCTTAACACCTCTTAGAATAATTCGTAGAAAACCGAAGTTCCTAATAGATATTGATGAAAAATATTGTGAAGCCAATGCATGATAAAATATCCAAAGGAACTTGTAGACACGATAAGAAGAATTGGGAATAACCATTTTGAAAACTTAAATCAAAGTGGAAGATGCCAATTAGTTGTTGAAATGATTAAAAATCTGAAATTTAGAGAGACTGTGAAAATTTTGGGGTTAAGAACATCCAAAAATAATAGTGAAAGAACCATTGTGAGAAATCTTTTTGAGGCATACCAAGCCATTGGTTTGAAATCACACACTAAAGATGCTAATGTTACTCGTCGTGTCCTCACATCAACCATAATGGGAAAGGAAATGAAAAAATCTTGTTTAATAAGCAAAACAATCAAGTCATTAAGGATAAGTAGAACCACATTACACTATGCCTTAGAGAGGCGAGAGAAAATTGAGGATCCTAGCAATAATTCTCTTTGAGCATTCTCGGGTAGACTCACACACAAGGACAAGGTTGTTGTTGATGCACTAAGAATGTTAATTGAGAAATATTGTCATGACAACACAAGGGTTTCACCCAACCAAAGAGATGTTGTTAGAAGGTGAATCAGAATTAGTAATTGCGAGCCACATCCAAACAACTATTTAGATACCACTCAAACACAATTTTATGAAAGGTTTCTTCAAAGCTTTCCTCAGATTAAAATTAGTCAAAGATTTTTTGAGATGACAAAACCATTTTATGTTAAGATTAATCATGCAATTACTACATGTTGTTGTAGGGTCCATGTTGAATTTTCCATGCATTATGATATTTATCGCTATATCTATTGTACTTTGCACACTAATGATGTTTTGTAGGAATGTGGTCTACAAGAACCTCATAAGTCACTGAGAAAATTTATTTCAAGTTTACTATGTAGACAAGATGATGGGTGCATTTACTATAAGATGATGTGTTTGAGAGGTTTTTATCCTACATGTGGTGGTTTGCAACAGTTGCATAGATGCCTACATCTAGATAACACACAAGAAATTGGTAAGGAACTAGTTTCTTTTGGAAAATATAAGTTAGTCACATATGTTGTTAAAGATCGAAAAGAATTAAAGAGGTGTGAGTTAGTGAAAAGGGATATATGCGTAGCTGATTCTATGAAGATGTTTCAAGAGAAACTAGTGTATGAGTACATAGGTCACACACATAGAGCTAGGTGGTTAGATGAGCAATTCAGGTTGTGTAAGGACACATTCCCCCTTGGCACTATTATCTTTGTCATTGATTTTGCTGAGAATTATACACTAAAGCCGCAAAATGAAGTACAATCTATGTATTACCACTCTACACAAGTTAAAATTTTTGTACACATAACATTCATGCATGCACATGATAGCACCGAGGAGGATAGAAAGGTTATAAGAGAATATCAATTCTATATCAACAATGATTGTAATTTGCATATTTAGATGCAAAATTTTGTAAATATAAACAGTAATGAGCTTGATCGTTTATATAAGATGCCAAATTTTATATATGAAAGTGTCCATGGGGCTGATTTGCAAATTTTGAGAGCTCAAATTTGTACCATTTGATTATAAATACATTTGTAATAAACTTGTACCATTTGATTATAAATTTATACTATTTGATTATAAATAACTGAATCTTATTCTGACATATGTTAAATAACTTGCAAATGGGTATCTGAATATGCAATGTTTTTTCCAAGTGTTTTGGGAAAGTTTTGAGTTATTGTGGAATTACCCGATTTGAAGGGCTAGTAGGAATATGATGAATATTGATGAACAATTAGTACCAAACCAGTATTGAGAGGGGGGGTGAATCAGTACAGACAAAAAAAATTTCCCTGAACCAGTTTGATTGCAAAGACTACACTTAACTGGTAAATAGTAACACCGGTCTAAATCAGGGCATTACCAGTAACAACACAGTGAGATTGTGAAAAACACAAACTGGTAACACCTAGATCAATTCAAGACCTAATACCTTATCACAACTTCACCCAAAAGCTTAAGCAAGTAATATATCAGAAATACTTATGACCATTGAATCAACTTGCATTACCACTTAACATAAAACACTAAACCATCACATGAAAAGCATCACACATGACACACTGATTTTTCACGTGGAAACCCAACTAGGAAAAACCACGGTCGGGATGAATACCCACAAGCTATTCTTTGAACTCTTCTGAAGTTCGCTCTGTTAGGAACCTAGTCCAGTTAAATACTTTTACAATAGGTTCTGCTAGGAACTAATCCTACTAGGGATCACTCGGTTAAGGGATGGCTAAATACCCAATTAAAGTTTAGAACCCTGTTAAAGGTTACCTCACAAGAGGATTTGAAGAACTCATTGAATTGAGTCACCTTGTTAAAGGATTTACACAAAATCATGTTAAAGCTACCTAGTTAAGGGATTTTCCAACTGCTGAAATGGTTAGAAGTCAACAGGTAATACACTGATCTAATAACATCACACAATGCCAAGGCAGATCCTCTTTGGCTCCTTTGCTTTTGCAATCACACTCTGTAGGTATCAACACACTTCTCCGGTCTAGCAAGAATCAAGCATCTCTTCACTTGGATACACACATAACATTTGCCAACAACTTCAAAAAGAAAAACATCATCGACCTTATAGGAAATAGATAGGTCAGTAGCATAAACCCTGAACATTTAGGTTTAGCAATTCAGTCAGTTCAATCCTGACCATTAATCACACTACATTGAATACAATAGTCATTAATAGATATCAAGACATTCTCCAAAGTTCATTCTTTTCCACTTCAAGAAGTTGATAACCCATCACGCACTCTCCACCATTTACAGAGACTTTGCACATTCCCGAGGTAGATAGGATCAATCTCCATGCAAGATCCTCAAGGAAACCCTTCATGCACACAAGGCTGACATGGCAACATGATCTGATCTTCATTGCAATGCTAACTCATAACAAATGAAACCCCGATACAAAACTTCCCATATACCGGTTCTCATTCCAACACACCACTTCACTTCTTCACATATACTAGTTCACAATATCATACGGTTCTCTTTCCAGTTTTCTTACTTCAATATACTGGTTCATACTTCAGCATATTGACATCAATGACAACATACAATATCATCATGTCACCAAGCTCTGCAAATATGCCAACAATCTCCCCCTTTGGCATTGATGGCAATATACAAAGATATCTCTCTGCTTCACATCTTCTCCCCAAAACTGCAAATATCTTCTCCGCTTCACATCTTCTCCCCCTTTGACAACAATGCCAAAGTGGAGGCACAAACATCTATGTTCCACTATGTTGCTCCCCCTAAGGAGTAGCATCCTTCAACACACCAATCCTGAAAAAGATTTATCAATGCAATACCCAATTGATGTGGAGCACACACCTTTAGTTCACCTCTTGAAGGGGAAACACCCCTAATTCACCTCTTAAATAGGTAAATGTAGTCTTCGGTAAAGGCTTGGTGAATATGTCTGCTAATTGATCCTTACTGGAAACATGTTCCAATACAACCTCTTTGTTTTGAACCTTCTCCCTCAAGAAATGATACTTGACCTCGAAGTGCTTGGTTCTAGCATGCAAAACTAGATTCTTGGAAATATTAATTGCACTTGTGTTGTCACAGAATATACTCACCGGTTCAGATACAGGAACTTTGAAACCACTTAATACATGCTTCATCCAAATTGTCTAGGTGTAGTTCATAAATGTTGCAACATTTTCTGCTTCTACTGTAGACTGAGAGATACAACTCTGCTTCTTACTCATCCATGAGACTAGTCTACCACCAAGAAAGAATGCACCACCGGTTGTGCTCTTCCGGTCATCCACATTACCAGCCCAATCAGCATCTGTAAACACTTTGAGGTTGAAATCATTACTATATGGATACCACAATCCATAGTCAATAGTTCCCTTCAGATATCTAAGAATTCGCTTGACTACTACCAAGTGGGATTCTCTTGGACTTTTCTGGAACCGTGCAGTAATGCCCACTGCATGTGCAATGTCTGGTCTGCTGTGTACTACATATTGCAACTTTCCAATCATTGATCAGTATTCCTTCTCATTCACCAAAGCTAAGTCATCCTCTTTTGATAATTTACAACTGGTCACCATCAGTGTACCAGTCGGTTTGTTGTCTTCCATGCCAAAGGTCTTCAACACCTCTTTGACATACTTGGACTGAGTGATAAAGATACCATCTTTCATTTGTTGAATCTGTAGTCCAACAAAGAACTTAATCTCCCCTATAAGTGACATCTCAAATTCCTTCTTCATCTCATCTGCAAAATTATGACTCATCTCGTCATTTCCTCCAAAAATTATGTCATCAACAAATACTTCACAGATCATAATCTGATCTCCTTTTGACTTGAAATAGATATTGTTATTTTCACTTGTTCTTTCAAATCCAATCTTCACAAGATGGGAGTGTAAGCGTTCATACCATGCTCTAGGTGCCTGCTTCAATCCATACAAGGATTTATGTAGCCTACACACCATGTCACTGTCTTCTAATAGGGCAAACCCATCTGGTTGCTCTATATACACCTCCTCTTCAAGTATTCCATTTAGAAATGCAGATTTTACATTCATTTGATATACTTTGAATCCCTTGAAGGTTGTATATGCAAGAAGCATACAAACTCCTTCCAATCTAGCTACTGGAGAAAAGGTTTCTCCATAGTCTTCTCCTTCTTCATGAGCATTTCCCTTACACACCAGTCTGGCTTTGTTTCTTACCACTGTGCCATCTTCATTCAGCTTATTTCTGAAAACCCATTTGGTGCCAATGACATTTTTATGCTCAGGTCTGGGTACCAAAGACCATGTGCCATTCTTTTCAATCTGGTCAAGTTCCTCTTCCATTGCCTTGATCCAATCTTCATCTTTATGTGCCTCTTTAAAAAATTTAGGCTCAAATTCAAAGATCATGCAAGAATTTTCTCCGACCTTTTTTCTTGTAAGAATTCCTGCATCCTTATCTCCTATCATCTACTTTGGATCATGATTCAGCTTTACATACCTAGGAATGATCTTAGTTGTTTCCTCTTGCTTTTCTTCTTCATCCTCATCTTCATCAGCATCAACATCTACCAGTGTAGAAGCACTGTTACTAGTACTAGGCTGTTTTGCAACTGGTTCCCAGAAGGTTACAACCAGTTCATCTACCACTTGCTCACTATCGGTTTCCTTAGGTTTGTTAGAAGTTTTATCAACTCTAACATTGATACTTTCAACAATTCTCTGAGTCCTATTGTTGAAACATTTGAGAGCTTTGCTCTTGGTGGAATACCCTAGGAATATTCCCTCATCACATTTTGCATCAAACTTGCTCTGATGTTTACTCCTCTTAATATAACATTTGCTACCAAACACTCTAAAGCAGCTTACTATAGGAGTCCTACCGGTCCAATACTCATAAGGTGTTTTATCCTTACCTGTCTTGATGATTACCCAGTTCATAGTGTAGACTGTAGTTCTCACCGCTTCTCTCCAGAAGGTGTGAGCAACCTTCCCTTGAATCAACATCATTCTGGCCACTTCAACTATAGTCTGGTTGTTCCTTTCTGCTAGGCCATTCTGCTATGGAGTCCAAGGGGCAGACAGTTGCCTCTTGATGCCATTTTCTTCACAGTACTTATTGAACTCACTAGAAGTGAACTCACCTCCTTGGTCAGTTCTAAGGCATTTGATTCTCTTACCACTTTCTTTTTCAACCAGTTCTCTAAAGGCTTTGAACTTTCCAAAAGCTTCAGACTTGTCTTTCAAGAATGTGACCCACATCATTCTTGAGCAGTCATTAGTGAGAATCATAAAGTACCTATCTCCCTACACACTCCTAGTTTTCATAGGACCACACAAATCAGTATGCACAAGATCAAGTAAATTGTCTGCAGTGAAAGATTTACCTTTAAAGGTTGACACTAGTACATTCAGAGCTGATTTTCGAAGGTCGTTTGTTGGATTTGCGACTAATTTTCGTCAGAGTGCCGACAAAATCAACCGTCAAAAACTTGGCATCGGATTGGTCGACAATGCCATGCTTGTCGGAAATACGACAATCCAATGGACTCTACCGATGGTCAAAGAAGTCATCAGAATTAGTAGATTTCATTGCAAAGCCGACGGTGATTTGGAACTTCGCACCAATGGTGATGTTGTTTATCTGACGCTTGTGTCGTCGGTCCATTCATAGACATCGACGACCATCCGACTACAAAGTATCGTCGTACGTACAACATCCTCGTCGGATGTTTGTGTGGTTTGAGTTGGAAGTGTGATGACTCCAGAACATTTCATCGACGAGAATGTTGTATGTCCGTCGATTACATCATCGGTCGAAAGCTTGGTATTCATCATAATTTCGATGATGATAATTTTTATCAAAAAAAATAATTATTATCTAGTCATTGATATGTACAATGAATGATATTCTATCCCCACCACCTACCAGTAGGGACATAGGTTTGAGGCTAATATGAGGTGCATGGTTTCAAGCTAATATGATTAGGCACACCATGGTTGAGATGGTCCAACTCCCTAGTCTCACTCTACGACTAAGCTCATGCCATATCTAAATCAAAGACATCTCAAATACATCGTCGGTGGAAAGCTGCAAAATACCATTTTCATACATAAGCAAAACATACACAATGGGGCACAATCACCAAGAGAACGATAAAAAGTGTGTTTGAGATCATTGTCCTAATTGTGGTGTGGTCACAAAGAGATCACCGTAAATTTGTAAACCTCTTCGTGACCACACCACAATTAGGACAATGATCTCAAACACACTTTGTTCTCTTGGTGATTGTGCCCAATTGTGTATGTCTTGCTTATGTATGAAAATGGCATTTTGCAGCTTTCCACCGATGATGTATTTGAGATGTCTTTGATTTAGATATGACATGAGCTTAGTCGTAGAGTGAGACTAGGGAGTTGGACCATCTCAACCATGGTGCACCTGCATATGTATATAGTTTTGTGTATTCATTAAAGATTTTCATTTAATTTTGAGCATTTTGGTTAGAAAATCAGGGGTGCACTTTACATTCTTGTTGTTATCCAATTCACTTACTTTATCTTTCTTTCTTTCTTCAGATTTGGGGTCTAGAGCTCCTCCCTAAGCAAATATTGTTGGTTTTGTCTCCCCTGCTTTGGTTGGAGAGTTTCTTGCTATCTCTGGTAGTTAGACCCCAGAGTGTCTTTCTTGATATGCCTGATTAGGATAGTGTTTAATCTTTGATTTGCTAACCCTAATGACTAACATTTGTTTCTTGTGCTTCTCTTTGTGTGTGTAGTAATCAGATAGGTTTTTCTAACTATCCTTCTTTTTGCAGAGCATCATAAACATATACATATTGTGTATATATCTATATATCTACATATACATATATGACCAAATCCTATATATCATTTGGTTTGATTTTATTATTGGTTGTTTTCACATATGATATTATTATAATACCTAATGTTATATCCCTATTTATTTTTGTTATCCAATTTTCATTTATATGTCAATTGCATTTAATAGAGGTTTTTTTGTTGTTAGCATCTTCATGCTTTGAATCTAAATTTTAATATCTTGAAGCTTATTCCAGTCTTTTCTAAGGTCCTAGGTCCTTGTTGTTTTGGAAATCTCATTAAAAGGCTCCAAAAGGTTTCAAATGTACCTTATAAATGAAAAGAAGGGCTATATTCTTATGATTATATTGTAAAAACTTTAGAAAAGAAGCACATTCATGTGACTTCATGAAAACAAAAGTTTTTTCCAAAAGAAAATACTTTGGAGGGAAGGTCATTCAAGTCTTCAAATGCATAGTCTACATGTGACCAATGATTAACTTGAGTCTGAAGGAGTCAAACTCGGGTTTGACATAGCTGGACTTGGGTTTTCATGCAAATACCCTATTAGGGAGAGGGACCAGTAGTTGTGAGGGGTAACTTTGTCAACATGTAGCCATCACGTGGAATATCATAAGACCTCCATATTTTTTAGAAATGTAAAATGGACATTTAACTATCTAAAAATTAAGGTTTGAAGGCGTGACTTTGTTACCAATTTTTTGACTTCAAGAGATAAAAAATAGAATTATTATATACCTCATGTCTTATCATGAATTTAGGAAAGTTTAGAGAAAGGATTTATTAAATACCTTGAAGGTGTCTATAAGGTTGAGCTTATTTAAAAGGATGATATTTCACAATGCAAGGTTTGGAGGGAAAATAATTCACTTGAAAAGGCATTTTAAATCAAAAGATGTAAAGACAAATAAAATTCTTTATTTATTTACAAAAGTTTTCTAAAGGCCTCCTTCCACATGATTATCAAGAAAATCAATTTCATGCATAGCTTGGAGGGAAATAGAAAGCTAAAAGTATAAGCTTTCATGTGATTTTAGGGTTTGCATTCTGTTTCAAATGAAAAGAACCATTTATAGCCAGTTTTTAGAAGTTATGCTAGGGTTCTGTTGGGTCTCAAATCAACAGATTGGATAGGTTCTAAGGAAATGCCAACTCCTATGATAAAACCCTCCAATTGACTTGGCCAACTTATAGAGTGAACCTATTTGGTTACTAACTCTCTCACTTTAGGCTCTGCAGGACCTAGGCAGGTATACCTACTCACTAGTTGTTCCTTCAACTAATGCTTTTTATAGCAGATTTAGTGTCTTGATCTGACTTCCCCCTATCTCAGAATGGCATCAATTCCTAGAATGGAGATATAGCAGATGAGTTCAAGATTGTTGTTGTAGAAGCTATTCGATCTTGGTGCTTGAAATTTATATATACACTATTGCTAATTTACCCTAGAATTCCTACTCAACTACTCCTATTATTCTTTATGTGAAAGTATGAATTGATGGGTTGTGTTTTATAGATGACCAATGCCTTTCTTTGTTGTTTGGGCTACAAAGTCTTAATATTTCTTTAGGACTTATTGTGTAAACTTATGAGATAATTTTTAAACCCACCCCCTCTCGATGAGTTTGTCAATTATTGTTTCTTATGAGCTCTACTTCGATGTCTTGATTGTAAATTGCTTGAATGAATTTAACTCTAACCTTAAGAGACCATCCAAGGAAGAAATACGAGGAACAATTACAATTCACAAGTAAATCTTTTATTCAAATTTATAATATGAAACACAGAGTTTTACTGGAAGAACACAAGTAACCTTATGTCCTTTAGATAATATCACAAGCAACTGCCTGCAGAAAAATGCAGTAATCTGCAACACATATGCAAAGGAAAAACAACTGATTATATTATATATATTCACCAAAATAGTACAGTGGTAAGCCCGAGGCTATAATCTACTCCTTTCTCTAAATTTCCTCCATATTACAAAAGCTCCCTCCTTTATATGAGAGTATACATTATCACCAAGCGTCGTGGCTTTTCAACATATAACCGTCAACTAACACTTTTATTTCGAACATTACTTTGACTAGGTATTTTATCCCTTCATCGAATTATTGTATTTGGTCACTATGGTTGTCTGCTCACTGATACCTATCTGGTATCCATCAGGTTTTTATGTCAAAGAAACCTTGGGCTTCGGTGACCTCTTTTATTTTTCCACCGAAATACCTCTTCCATGGATATCACTATGCCTCGTCAATGAATGGATCTATTGTCTCACCGAAGCCTTTCTTTATCCTCTCTTGTTGTCTTCCACCAATAAAGTTATATCGGCAAAACAATGCATATCGGAGACATGCCTTTTAGCCTCCTTGAAACCTATTTCCTCATCGATATATATCTGATGTCCATCGGGTTTCATGTCAAAGAAACCTTGGGCTTCGGTAACTTCCTTTATCCTTCCATTGAAACACTTTTTCTATCGACATCACTACACTCCTTCGTTGAATGGGTCTATTGTTTCATCGAGGCCATCTTTCTTTTGATGATTTGCTTCCACTATCATCTTTCATCGATGAGCTCATTAGTAATCTTCCTCGATAAAGTTTCATCGGTAAAACCACACATATCAGTAACATGCCTTTTAGCCTCCTCGAAACTCATATCCTTATCAATATCTTTTATCGATGTAGCTTCCTTCTGTTTGATCTATATCATTCTTTCGATAAGAACGCTTCTTTCGGTAAGTTTCCTTCATGTTGTACCGATGGTATTATTTCCTCAGAAGCCTTTTCTCGTCGATGAAAACCATCTCTGATTTCTTCGATATCCTCTTTCAGTGGAATCATTGCTTTCGATGAGTCCCTTTTAAAGTTCATCGATGTTACCTTTCCTTTGATACCCTTTTTATATCGATGAGACATCGTTGGGTCTCATCGATACTATTTGAATTTTGGATATTTCGATAGAATGCTATTAGACTTGTTCGATAACTTATGGGTTATTACGGTATCAATGAAAATGATGATTTCTTCCAAAGATAGATGGCTTCTATGATTTAATCTCTCAAATCAAGATATATTACTTAATTCAGATTTGATGCTTAACGGGTTCCACAAGATACACCTTCAGTTTATGTCCTAGCACGTCACCACAAGGAGGAAGGTTTATAAGAAAAGGACTGCATGCAACAGTCAAAGGGTTACTTCAAAGTTTGAATGAGAGGTTTGCCTCTTCGATGAAGGAGTTTCATAAAAATATGAAGAGAATCCATAAGGATATTTACAAAGCACCTCATGCCAACACCATGCAAACCACATGTAGATGTTAGGCGTGATAGAAGTTAGCATCAAAGCTTCTGGAGAGAAATTGTCATAGTCATTACAGTAGATATCCACATTTGGAGGTAGGGTTTTCAGAACCCTATTTTAGAATTTTTAGTATCTTATTGTTTAAATCATGCATTGGATACGCCTATAGTAATGATTCAAGCAAAAGTCAAGTTAAAGGAGAAATCTGATTATCTATAAAAAATAATATAGTTTCAGCTTTGTGTTATGGAAAAATCTATAAGTTTGTCAATGCTTTCTTGCTCACCATAAGGGTTCCACATATTATTTAAAAGGGTTGATTGTCTTGCTAGATTTTCTTTTTCCTTGAAGTGAGCAAATCCCTAGGTCTCTTTTGTTCCCTAGGATAGATTAGAAAGTATAGTCATGCAAAAGTCATTTAGTGAAATCATCAAAAGTTTTTAATCCCAAAACAAATCTCAATCCTAAATAGAAAAGGTACAATAGTAGGATTGACATAAACCAGATAAAGATCAAGTACGGGAAGCAGTGAGCAAGGTCTTTTACATATAGGGTAATAAAAGTAATGAATAGTGGCCCAAAATTATTCAAAAGGTCAAGAAATAGAGCAAGCTCGAGAGTCAATTTCAAAAGACAAAGACATCATATGATCATTGAGCAGTGATCTGAAATGTAAATTATAGAAAGGTATTGTGACTATAAGATAGGAACCATCCTAGGAGCCTCCAATATATCAAAAGTTGAGAAAGTAGCAAGCTTACTATACAAAGACAATGATCACTATAAAGTTGCAGTCAAGTTCAAAGCATTGATTTGTGGGAACAAATGGTTTCATATGGGAATAGAGCAGTCTCATGAAATATCATGAAAGTCATAATCATAATCTAAAGAGTAGTCAAATGTTCAAGATAGATTGGTGATAGTGTAGTCATTCATTAATTGTTTTGGATATTTCAAGCTATGTTTTCCTAATAGATGGTCAAGTATAGAACAACAACACTCAGAAAATACAGTCTAGAGAGATTGCAGTCTATAGTAAAGCCAGTAGGTAGTCATACCTAGTACCAAATAAAATGACAGTAATCAAGTCTACTAAGTGAAAAAGAGCAGGGTATAAGTTTCTAAAAGGTCTTTTCAAACCTTAACAACAAATAACACGTTACCGTTGCAACATTGTCAAAACTTGACAAGAACAACACCTTATAACCTCAAGAGGCATAGCAGTCATAGGGTAACTCATGTCAAATGTGCAACTCAATACAATAAATAATCTTAGTTTGTAGTCCTATAGCATCATAATACAGTCCTTGACCAAGTATGCATACAAGAAACATCTAGTTCTATTAAGGAACAAGCATCAAAGTCAGAGGTTATGACAACTAGTCAAAAACATCAAGTACAAAAAGGTTAGTCTCAGTCACTAGAACACAATTTGCAACATGCATTAGGAGTTGTCCTCCTTACAAATAGTGAAACATTAAAAAGGTATTATCAAAGCTACAACCACAATTCAAAGAGGAAGCTTACAAAGATAGGACAAAGCTAGGTACAGTCATAAGTCAAGGCAAATACATAGTTGAAACTTAGTCCAAAATAGTGAAGAAGTGCAACAAATGACATGAGAAGTCTAAAGAAGTATTATAGCAATCACGAGTCAAGGATTAATGAAGATATTTTTTGCATCCATGATACAATCCTTAAAAGCATCCATGATACAATCTCAAACACACTTTTTAACGTTCTCTTGGTGATTGTGCCCAATTGTGTATGTCTTGCTTATGTATGAAAATGGCATTTTGTAGCTTTCCACCGACGTTGTATTTGAGATGTCTTTGATTTGGATATGGCATGAGCTTAGTCATAGAGTGAGACTAGGGAGTTGGACCATCTCAACCATGGTGCACCTGCATATGTATATAGTTTTGTGTATTCATTAAAGATTTTCATTTAATTTTAATCAACTAAAGAGCAATATTCATGACTTACAAGTAATAAAAAAACTTACAAGGATGAGGCATATTCATTACTTACAAGTAATAAACAAACTTACAAGGATGAGGCATATTCATAACTTTTGTAGTCCTACCTTGAATATCAACACTAGAAGCAACTCATATTGTTCGTGTACAGACAAGACAATATGGGAGTTCATTATACCCAGCAACTTGTGGTGTTGTTGTTCGTGTTGGCTCTGTTGGACCCTGCAATTAAGATTCAATATACATTATTCAATAAGATTAACTGTGCAACATAATGAAATATTGAAAAGTGTGTTATCTTGTTGAGCTTCGCCTGGTTTCAAGAATAGTTTAATATTCTCTACTTAACAGGGCCAACCATGTGAAGGTGGAAGCTCATTTGGCCCCTCCCCCCCCCCCCGCTAACATCACTCTAAATTCCCTGTTAACATATTATAACATTCATTCATTCATTAATATCAAATAACATTCATTAACACATAACATTGATTAACATTAATTAACACACAACATTCATCAATATTAATTAACACATATCATCCATAACCATTAATTAGCACATAATTACATTCACTAACACATAAAAATCAGTCATTATCAAATAAGTTAGATTACAATCATTTCTTTCTTTCTTTTTTCTTTGAAGCTATGAAAAGACTAAGTGGAACATCGGTTTCTTCATCATTTCCCCCCTCTGCAGATGTTCCGCCAACTGCTCGTGATCTCAATGTATGCCTAGTCCTATACTAAGGACGAGGACACTAAAGAGAAGGGGGGTCCTCTGCAATAACAAAGAAATGGGTTAAATTCAAAAAAAAAAAATTATTGTTACAAGTATTTCATTAATTTAGAGAACATAATCATTGTGCTCTTTACCTGATGGGGCCACATCATTTTGTGTAGCCTCAACCTCAACATGCTGAACACCCTCTAGATCATCTGGAGTTGAAATACTAAAGGTTACATTAATGCTGAACACCAATTGCAATTATATTTATTTAAAGCAATAACAGTGGTCCTCTTTACCTGAGTGGGGAACATCACGTTCTTGAGGTTGTGTACCCAGATCATACTCCACTTGCTCACCACGGACTACATGCTCTAAAATATTAACAAAAAAGGTTACATTAATTACTACTCTAATTACAAATTAAGATATATATACTTGTATTAACAGCTAAATAAATAAATTTGAATAGAAAATGAATACCTCCACTACTGGGATGAACATCCGGACCTTCATGTGCAAGTGGTGTTTCACAATTAGCAGGCTGCATTCCAATGACATGCACATTGTTATCATTGCTTGCTTATTTAAAACAAATATAGTCACTTTATGTTGGAACTCAACATCAATTAGATTATTGGTAAAGTATTCAATTTGAAACAACTTCCATTTACCATATTTACCTGTATGACGGATGCACTCGAATGTTGTGTATGCCCACTGAATTCTCGTAGTCGATCAACCATGGCTAAATAGCCTTGCTGGTAGGCAATTCTCTTGTCATCTTCTGTGGGCGCTCTATTGAATTTAGAGCCCTATATTTTTGCTTGGTACTGTGAATTTTGCTTGCATTGTTTGATAAAAAAAACGTTTGCAATTTATTAATATTTTGATGCAATATTTCGTTTACATGAGATACTTACAATTCGTGCAGCAAGTTTCATGTAACCACCAGAGATGAGTTTGTGTTGCCCATGCTTTTCTTGCCTTTCCTTGGTTGCCTTTGACGTGTCACTTAGTCGATAAAAAGTTTGAAATATGTAAGATTATATAAATATAAAGAGTAATTAATTAGTACATAATTACATTCTTAATAGTATCTTGTACCTTCTTCTAGCATCTAGTGGTGTATTTCCTTTTTTCCTTTCAATTCTCTCCTTGGCATCCAATATCAGGTCCTTCCACTCCCTCTCTGGAATCATGGGGGGACACTCGTACTTTAGGTTCCTCTCCAAATGGGTCTTGTATTGGTCCCTCACATACTTTAGATATGTGCCAGCTTTTTCAAGGAGCTTGGTTTTGTCAAAGGTGTCATTTCCAAATGACTCAACCATTTGGTTTGTCAATTCATCTTTTAACCTTTTTTCTTGGTCATTCCACCTTTTAAAGCAAAAAAAAACCTGTTAGATTCAGAAATGAACTGAAGCTACATTTATTACACTTCAAGAAATGGATCAAAGGAAAACTTTTCTAGCAATGATATGAAATCAAAAGTGGATTAGGGTTAGTTCACATATGATGTACCACCTTTTACATATGGTGGGCCCAAATATCTACAATGCAATGTCACTAAGATGTTTATAGAAAATATCATTGCCTATAAAAAATTCATGGGATCATTAGTCCAAAACGAGTGATCATAAAGTAAATTATAATTAGAGTATATATAATAATAATTTTAAAGTATCTGGAACCTTTTGTATCTTTAAGGGAATCATTTCTTTGTCGCTCATCATCAATGTGGCCTGCAACGTTTTGGTACTAGCAATACGAGAAGATCCAGGAAATGATGGTATGTTATCAGCAATAGTCGCCTCTGGCACATCCTCATGTGCATCTCCTCCTGCAAAAAATGAATCCACTATGAAATGGCATTAGAATTCAAGAAAGAACGCTTGAAGGGAAATAAACACATGATAGAAGATAGAGCAAAAGAGGGATCTACCAGCAGTGGGCGGGCCAATATGACGTGCACTAGAGGATGTCTGCATGCTACGTGTTGCCGACATTGCAGTCGGCAATACAGGTGAGGGTAACCTCTGATGAGGCGGCGATGACATTTGCACAGTAACATTGACAACACCTAAAGAATAATACATTAAATATACCAAACATTAAATATATGAAAAGTGCAAGAATTGTAATCAAGGATGAACCTTTATTTTGAAAATTGACAGTATCAAGTATGATGTGTTTTGGGTACTCAGAGCGATAAGCCAAGCAAGTGATAATACAAGAAAATCGTCATCACCTGAAGATCCTGCAACACCCTAATCGTGGGAACGACTTTGATGAGGGCGAATAAATTGCTATAAAAACAATACGTACATATTTTAGTTAATGACATAAAAGAGAATAAAATATAAACCATTATTGAACTTTTGTTATAATTAAATCTTTCATTACTGCTTACTTGCAAGTTTTTTGATGTCCAAAGCAATAATTCCACCCTCTCTTGTATCTCATCAGTGATAGGATGCATGGCTGCCAAAGCAACAATCTCTTTTCTAATTTTTATAAGAGGCATTTTAAAGAATTTCATAAGGTTTGTGGGATTTTTAGGGTCATCATCGCTTAACCCTAATGATTCCACATCCCTAGAAAGGTGCTTAGGTATTGCAACTCCCTTTCCCTTTCCCCGAACATCTGTCTATGTCAAGAATATCATTAACAATTACAAAATTAGTATAAATCACTAAAAAAAAGAACATAATAATGTAACAGTTTGCTTCTATCTAATTTGTACAATTACAATGAGGTTTACCTACTTGGTAGAAGTGTTGCAAGCTACATCTCTGTCTGCGATATGTGATGGATCCATGTCTGCCTGTGACAAAGAAAAAATATAAAAAACATTAGCGAAATTAAACCAATAGACTTAGGAAAAAAACTTTATAATAAAATGGTATATTGGATTCATTAATTGGAGGTTGGTTAATTTAAATGGTATATAGTACGTACCACCCCCATGATATTAACTTTGTTTGTATCTATATGATTCAAACTGTAATCGATTATAAGCTCTTCACCTGCACTTATTGATTTTATCGCACATACAAATACACGATTTCCCTCGCGCACCTCAAATATGTAATTGGGTTATTTATTAGTTGACCCAGGTCATGTACTATTTATAAAACCTACAATATTCCTTGTTGCTTTTGGCCAACCATAAATGTATACAGCCACTCGTTTAATTTGATCATTATCTTTTTGTTGTATATAATTTGCTGACAGTGCATACCTACGCATACTTTTTTTATATTTAACAATCTACATCCAATGTTTGTAATTGTAACAAGGTCCATCAAACTCCATCAATTCTACAACTCTATTGTAATAGACCTTTATGTTGTCCATGGAAAATAAACCTAAACCATGTAACAACGAAGGTGCTATGCGATATATCCTATCGTTAACACAAAAATTAGTTTTTATTGGAGGAAGTTCCTTGGGAACCCATTGTTTCTATAGATGTTTGTACCTCAGTGGCACCTCAATGTCACCTTTGGTCTCATCATCATAAGAACATGACCTCCCTTGAGCAAGGAAAAATTTCATGCGTTTATTGAATTTTCTTCAAATCTTTTGACCTCTTGTTGATCTCCCTATTGTAGACCTACTACATGTGTCACTTTCATTTTCTATTATTGCATTTTCCTCACTCGATGAAGACAGATCTGACAAATATCTATTTGGGGGTACCTGCACTCCATGAAATGAGAGAGATAATTGGTAATGAGAGAGAAATTTTGCAAATGAGGGTAATGTTGATGAAGAAGTCAGCCCTAAAGTTGATTTTGGGATGAAAATTGGAAAAGTCCAAGCGGGGCCTCAAGTGTTGATAACTGTATTAGATTTGCTGCTAATGTCGAGGTTTGAAAAACTGAGGAAGTTTGTTTTCCAAGTAATTTTAAAAAAAAAAACTATTTCTATAGGGTGTATTGACTAGTTATACCTGTCCATCCATGAGACTGTACAGGATCCTCATCAAAGGGGTTCAGGGTCCTGTACAATGTAATTCAATTATCTTATGTTAGCTAAAAATTACATAGTACACAACATGAACAACATGAACTTTGTAGACAAAAAGAGTATTAAATAATAAAAAGATGTTGTCATCAAAATCATTGTAAATTTTTTAGTTCCTTACCTTTACTTTATGTAGACTATGCAGGATCCTCAACTAAATGGTTGATAATGTCTGTAGTCAAACACCTATTCCCACCAAGGGTGACAACATCACACAGGGACTATACCTGAAATCAACACCATCAATTAAGCATCATAAGCATTACTACATTTGTAAGTTGATAAACAATAAATACATACGTATCATAAGCATTAGAAGCATCACATGATGTGTCATCATATATGTAATTGAGCATCATAATTAGCATCACATATCATGTGTCATCATAAACATGTAATCCATCACATATGTATCATAAATCACCATCCATCACATAGGTAATAAACAATCCATGTTCTATAAATAAACACAAAGTTCAAAAAATGTCACATGCATCATCATAAACATGTGATCCATCACATATGTATTTTAAATCAACATCCATCAAATAGCTAATAAACAATCCAATTTCCATAAATAAATATAGTTTAAAAATTGTCACATAAATAGTCACTCTCCCTATCTCCATCTCCATATTAAAAGGTGCATCATAAATTAATTATGTAATGACATTAGAATTCAAAACATAAGGAATTAATTATGTATAAAAAATTCTATCAAGAAGTAAATATTAAATAGATAATATACTAATCGCATACCTCATACATTTCATTCTTCATCATCATGAACATCAAGGTCATCATCGCCAACATCATCATCATCATCATCATCATCATCATCATCATCATCATCATCATCATCCTCATCGTTGTCATCATCATCATCATCATCATCATCAACGTCTTCGCCATCATCATCACCATCATCACCATCACCATCACCACCACCATCATCACCATCACCATCACCATCACCATCACATCACCATCACCATCACCATCACCACCACATCACCATCACCATCACCATCACCATCACCATCACCATCACCATCATCATCACCATCACCATCATCATCATCATCATCATCATCTTCTTCTTCTTCTTCTTGTTCTTCTTCATCGTCATTGAGAAACTGTCGATCGTGATCATCAGCCACTTCATCTTCTACTTCTTCGGTATCTTCTTCTTCCATCACATTATACTTTATCGGCCTTCCTCTTGGATCATGTCTAACAACAAATGACCAACCCGGTTTATGTGGAACCTCTGAGTAAAATACTTGCTCACATTGGCTCGGAAGAACATAGGGCTTATCCCCAACTGGTTCAAATGACCTTGTATTTAGCATTATAAAACCATTATCATGTTCAATAACAGTTCTATCAGGATCATTTTTATTCAATCGTAGCCTGTATCATTTGACGACGAACAAAACTAATTTGAAGGAATTAAAGTCACACTCAAGTATATCATCAAAAATGCCATAGTATCGATTTTGAGACTGTTGAGGATGAATGTCATTTCTCGATGAAATATTTGTCACCTCAAAGACTACAGTGATGCCAGAATCACAAGTTTTCTTCATGTCATCCAACTTTTTTATGCAAAATTTATGACCATTGCAGCACATAGCGTTGTGGTGTTTGACCTGCGATATGTCAAACATGTAAAATTTATTGCATTGTGAGTTGATAAACATATGGGTGATTAATAAATTTATACATACCTGTTTATCTCTTAAACCATATGCTAAATCAATTTTCCTTTGCATAACATTGGAATCTCCATTACGATGTGCTTCTTTAACCAATGAAGCCACACCTTCCCATGTTAATGTGCATCCAGAATGTTGACAACGTTCAATCCATACCATCATCCAATCAAGATTGTGTGCAATATACAAATGTAGTGCATCCCATTCTCGACCAACTGTACAAAAAATAAATAGACATCTCACAATCGATTTATTTTGAAGGTTAAGAATTAATTAACTACAATAACATCTTATAATTACCTCTCACTTTCCTCAATCTACCTTTCCCTGTCAAGTACTCCCCTTCAAATTTGTTAATGGTGTTGGGATCCCAAATGCGATCCATGTGGATCTTTGCTGCAAACTTAGGAAGATATTCAAAAATGTACACCATAGTCTAGTATACCATATATCCCTCCACCATAGAACCCTCAAGATGTTCTCTTTGTTGAACCAAAGCCTTCAAAAATTTCAAGTGCCTCTCAACCATCCACATTGACCTAGTGTGTACAGGTCCACACAATTCAATCTCCTCAACTTGGTGTATGAGGTAGCGTTCTTGTGCATTGAAAAAAGCTGGAGGTAGACACTTTTGCATTTCACACATTAAATGAGGAATTTTTCTCTTCCAATATTTTATATCGTCTTTATGGATTTCTTTACATGACAACCACCTACAAGGTATTCAAGATGCAAAAAAATATATTACATAACAAGTAAAACAAATCGCAAATATAATATCTATACAACGAACTAAATAAATATCACTACTTACCTCATGTATTTTCCAAGATCATATATGACTTGCTTGACATTATTGTCGAAGTCATTTGGGAGAGATAGAGGTAGAACGTACTGCAACAATTATAAAATTATGTTTTCATTTTTTTGTAACATAATGAAAAGTACACGTACGCGCAGTACTTAAATACATACTAAAAACACAAGAACATGAATTACCTTAATGAAGGTATACCAATCATGTGTTTTCATCCCTAGCCCAAATTCACTTTTCTTTGATATGAGATTGTTTATGTTCGCAGCAAATCCTGTGGGAAATCGAATTTTTCGTATGACTTCTTTTATAGCATTGCTTTGTTGGTTCGTTAATAACCAAGGAAGCTCACTTATATTAATCTAGTCTCCATGGATATTTGATTGAACGACATTTATCATTGCATGATTGGAATCCTGAATGTCACTACATATTTTGACAATTTTTTCTTTGTCACGCCTTCCATCCAATATTTTCCATACTGTCTCTATTATATTCTTTCCAATATGCATACTATCAAACAAATGAACAATTTGTAACTACTCATAGTAGGGCAACCTACTAAATTGTCGGGGATAAATTTTTAGTCCCTTAGGCAAGTGGTCATTTATACCTTCACGACCTTCATGATCATCAATCACATCATCAATAAACAAAACAAAATAGAAAAGATGTTTTATGAAAAACCAATAGATGGAATGACATTACCTTGACGATTAATTCTATTATATTCCAACTTCCACAGGTGAGGTGTCATTCTTCGTGGCTTTGATGTATTCTCTTCTTTCCCATTGAAAAGATATTTTTCAGTATTTCAATACTCAAGATTTTTGTGGAGAAAGTGCCTATACTCATCAAACACCCACTTTGCTAAACTTTTTGAATGACGAGATTTCATCTTTGGACCACAAACAGGACATGCAAATTTTCCCTTTGTTTGAAGACCTACAAGATAATGTATAATTGGATTAAATATGATAATTTTTTGAATTATAATGTTCATGCACAACTTAAACACTATAACATACCACAAAAATGTGTTAGCCCCGAGGCATCGTGTATTGTCCATAGAAGAATCCCATGGAATTGAAATTGTCTTTGTCCTATTCATCTAGAGATGTCATACATAGTGACACCATTCCATAACTCCAACAACTCATCAATAAGAGGCTCGATATGTACATTCATATCTTTAACTTGGTACTTACCTAATCGAATGAACAAAAAAATTACATAATTATTATGACTATTTTACTGCAATATTTATAATTAAATTTAGATGACTATATTTAAATGATAAAATACCTAGAACAATCATTGCAAACATTATGTCCTCCCTCTTTATTGACATCCATGGAGGAATATTATTGTTGATAACAAAAATAGGCCACACTGAGTAAACAGATCTCACCTCTCCAAATGGATTGACACTGTCCGCTGCCAATGAAAGCCTAAGATTACGAGGCTCTTCTTTACAGTGTGGACACTTTTCCTCTATGTCCATAAATGCTAAACCATCCGCAGGCATTCGAATAATGTCATCTCGACTTCTATTGTGTGCATGGTAATCCATAAATTGTGCCAAGCCAGTGCACTTGAATAATCATTGCATACGTGGAATAATGGGAATATAGCAAAGAACCTTGTGAGGAACCCTTTTTGTTATTTGATCTATTTGATATCTACTGATATGACATTCAGGGCATTCAGTTCAAAATTCATGTTGTTTGTGATGTATAATATGATCATTGGGACAAGCATCTATTGCTTGATACTCCATTCTAATATCTTTCATAACGGCAAATAATTCTCGATATGAGCGAGGTAGAATATTTGATGGTGGTAACAAAAACTCACCTATCAATCTACAGCAAAAAAATATAATTTGTTATAATAAAGAATATTAATGGTACAACACAATTCACAGTTTATTATGACATATATGACATACCTTAACATACGTGACATTGTTATGTTGGATAAACCATTCATAACCTTCAAGTTCACCAACAACAATATAGCGGAGAGAAGAGTTGCATGCGAGCCTTTGTAAAGGGCCTTAGATGCCTTCTCAAGTAGAGGGACATCATGAACAACATCAAGGTCATCTTCATCATCATGATCAGTTGCGCGAGTACTAAATGAGTCATGGAAAAATGTATTTGTACCATCATCTTCAATTGTGTTTTCTGGCTCATGATCATCATCTTCCACGGGATCATTATCTTCAGCTTCGATATTCACACCTCCATGTTCGTCCACTTTGAAAACCATATTCTCAGGGTTGTGTTGATCCATACCATGTGCTCCGGGGTGCTCGACCTATATAAAATTGATAAACATAAATAAACCATGATCATGATCTCATCATCACGTGATTTATTATGTATATAAATTGTCAAAACGATATAATGAAAAACTTACCAAGGATGATAATCATGTTCACCTTCAATGTGACCATGCAGCCTACAATGTTTCTTCATTGTTTTGATTAGAAGTCTTCTAGTCTTTAACCCCTTACAAATTTTGCACGGACAATAACATTTTCCATCACCTTTTCTTTTCAAGTTAGACCACAATCTAGCAATTGTCTCCTTATTTTGTTATTCGTTGATATTGTTTGACATGGTCTTTCTTCACAGGCAAGAAAATAGAAATTATCATCATTGAACAAAGCATCTTATTGAATTTAGATTTCTATTTTGCTTATGGTACATCACACAACATGGAAAACAAGAAATGCTCAATAAATAACAGGATTCATTGATCTAATATTATCACAATATGCACTTGGCCTTCAATATTTTCTCCTCCTAACATTGTTTATCCATTACCTGTCAAGTACAGAACTCTAAAACCCATGGCTATTAAAATACAGAAGACAACATTGTAGCATCTTATAATCATCTGTTATAAAACCAAAGCACTTGGGAGTGATTATTTTGTTTGTCACAGTCCAGGAAAACGGTGTCTACTGGAGCCTTGAATAACTGACTAGAAAGATTTTTAATTCCTTTTCTTTTTCCTTCTGATTTTTTCACTGTCACTTCCATCCTCCAAGTCAGATGCCCTTGCCCTTTTCTTTCTTCTTGTTTTTTCATACTCATTGTCATGCTTTGAATTATTTTTCTTTCTTGGTGACTCCTTACTGCTCTCACTATCAGTTTCACTCTCAGAATCTGAGTCTGATGTATCATAATCTGATGAACCTGATGAACTAGAAGAATCGTCATTAGAGGTAGATTCATCTAACTCGGGAATAGACTTTTGCTACTGCATTACAAGCCTTGGCATATTCTTCAAATACTCACGTAAACTCTCAGTGATACCACCAAGACCAATAGAAGTAAATAAATTGATAGCAAACTGTGAGTTTTTGGGATTGTCCTTTGGAGAAATTGAATCAAAAGACTCCTACATTGTTGGATCGTTCAACCTTTCATTAAGCAACAATATACCAAGCTGCTCTGCCATCTCCTGCAAGAAAATCTTTATAAAAATACGGGAAGAGGAAGTAGTATCTTCCTCTGTCAAACGTATATAAGAAAGACAATGTCATGGAAGAGCATCTGTGCCAAGTAAGTGGGCAAAAAACTTTGCAATATTACGTAGTTTATTTGTTTCCAGTCTGTGTATCATAGAATACTATTGTACAAAACACTTATAAAAAAATTCCTCATAAATTTTATTGATCATACAAAATCTTTGCCCAAGAAGACCATAATAATGAAGGTATGTTCTCTCTTGACCAGGTTCAAGCTTGATCTTTAGTAGCTTATGACCAGCTTCCTCAAAATCAACACTTGACATGATTGTCAAATAAATTGTACGTCTTAAATTGACCAAGTTTGTCTCTGTCTCATCCTATATTCTCAGTGCTTCCTCATCGTCCTCTTCATCATCATCATCATCATCATCATCATCATCATCATCATCATCATCATCATCATCATCATCATCAGCATCATCATCATCATCATCATCACCTGAATCATTCTCCCCTTCTGCTTCATCTGAAGAAGCATCTCCACGGATATCTTTCTTCAGTTTTTCATAGGTTGCCTCATGCTCTAAGAAATCAGGATCTGGCTTAAAAACATTCAAACCAGCTTCTTGATCAAGTTCATCTTCTAGGAAAACTTCATGTGTTAACTGATCTGGACGCATAGTTGGATGACCCTTGAACTTAGCTTTGTGAATTGCAAAAAGGCCTTCAATTAAAAATTGTACTCGTTTATCAATTTCTCCCTCATGGAGAATACCTCTAAATATTTCAAAAATCCCATAGAGACCTTTGGGTGAAAGGTCTTGCAACAAAGAACCACACTCTTTCACGAACCCAACAACAACCTCTACACTATCGTCTGTGGGGTTCTCTAGTAAAAGGGTGAGAAGTTCCAAGGCAATTATCTCATGTGCAATTTGTTGATTCACTAAATGAGCTATGAATTTGGCTGCTCCTATCAACATGTGCTTGTCATTGCGTTTGTATGCCCTCTTAAGCTGCAAAATAATTGTTCACAAAAGCAGATTGCCAACTTCAGGAAATTTCGTATTTACCACAACAACCAATGCAACAAAAACATCTGTAAATCCAGGGGATACCATTTGGGATTTCATACAAGACCTACAAAATAGACCCCTCCCACGGATGAGATTCTCTGCAAACAACTCTGGAATGATGTTCTTGATGTTAGATGCATTTACCTTGTTTACTAACCCATTGATACTCTTCTGAAGGGCATCCCATGTCATGCGCTGGTATTCCACACTACTCTTGTCTTCCACATCTTTCATCATTTGACCCAGCTTAAATGGGGGAATTTAAACCCCCCCACTTCTTCAAACACCCTTCTCAGCTCCTCTTACAACACCTTTGCCATTCCCATTCTGAGATGGAGCAGACACAACACCAGAAGTTTTCACTTCCACTTCCTCTCCGTCCCTCTTGTTTCCAGAAACCCCTTTACCACTTAATTCATGCTTAATTCTGTACATAAACCCATCAGGAAGCATGAGTTTTTCATATAAGCTCGCCCAAATATTTTATAGTTATTTTTCATCAAGATTCCCTCAGGAGCTGGCAAATCCTGCTTCCATACTTTAATTCTGTTTTCTCAAAGGACAATCCTAAAAATTCATGCATTGCAAACAACTTTTTACACCTTTGTTGGTTGTGGTGGCGTCATAGAGAGTTTACATCAATAAATGAAGAACATACCAATGCTTTTAATGCAGCAGTAGAAGTCTATCTCTTATTCAATATCTCTAGTGAAACGCCCATGATCTTTTGTTGGAGTAAAATTTGTTATATTCTACAAAGGGTCTTGTCCTTTGTTGATGGGATATTCATCTACCTCAAGAAATAATTGTTATTTTATCCAACAAGAAGTGGAACTAAATGAAGATCTAGCTCCATGAAATGAATCCTCAAAAGGATTACTATAGTTAGTTTTGGTAGATAATGATTTGGGTAAAATACTAATGTGGCTTTAGGAAACATTATGTACTAGCTTAGCATACTCTAACAGCTTTGCTGCGACATGCTACATCCAATTAAGTCTCCATCGGTATCTCTATTGCTTTTATGGATTGGGATTCAATGTACTCTTTTTATAAATAGATTTTACTTTCAACTGAGGAGATTTGTATGTACTTACTTGTCTTTCAATTGTATCCCTATTTCAGGAATTTCTTCTATCAACAAATCATTTGTTGTAAGTTGTACAAGTGGAAGCTTGAACATGCCTTTCATGCTAGCCTTGTTGATATGTTCAACACCATCTTGTGCAACAAATCTTTAGAACTCCACTATTTCATTGAAGAGTGAGTAGTAGGGACAATCTAGGACACTTACAGAGGTTTTGCAAGAGAGATAAATAGACCTAAATATTATGGCTTAATAATGATCAATAGGTAAACAGATAAGAAACTCTCAATATCAAAATGACTTTCTCAATTGTTTTTACTAGAAATGGATAGATCTGCTAATAATGGCTTTATGGCTGTATGTCAACTTTAGACTCAATCCAAGAAGAGCTAGAAGTAATATGCGATATCTAGATTTATGATCTCTATAATATAACAATCCCATAATTATGTTTCCACGCATCTATACCACAACACAAACATCATGCTAGTGTTTAGCCATAGCAACTGATATCCTAATTATAGAATGTGAAATATGCACATAACTATGAATAAAGATTAAGAAAAACAAAGAAAGATGCTTATTGCAAACATAAATGACTAATGGACAAGAGTTGAATTCATTGTAGATAGTTTTGACTATCAAATTCACTTATTTGTGTGCATTTAGTAACTCATGTACTTGTGGCCAACCATTTATCTCTTTCATAAATTAAACACTTAGTAATAACATTAAATGGCTGAGTAATTATGTTTTAGTTGAAATTGAAAATAAAATATTTTATTTCAGGACAGCTCACACTATTCCCTATCATATTTTAGACTCTCAGTTTTGTTAGTAGTGGTTTGATGTCTTTGGAGCTGATCATTGCATTTCTTTAGTTACATTTTCCAGTGTACTCCCAGCCTATGCCAAAATGGGAGCTTTGGAACAGGGTATGGACATCCATCAAAGCATAAAAGATAGAGGAATTTTGTCAGATGTAGTTGCAACTGCTCTGTTAGCATGTATGCAAAATGTGGAAGCATAGACAAGGCACGGGAACTGTTTGACGGATTGCCTCAAAGAAATGTGGTTTCCTAGACTGCAATGATTGTCGGATATGCACAAAATGGATTTGTTGAGAAGGCTTTAGAAACTTTCAAGCAAATGCAATCGGCGGGTGTAAAGCCAAATTCCATGACCATTGCTACTATCCTCCCTACTTGTGCCAAAATGGGAGATTTGGAACAAGGTATGGACATTCATCGAAGCATAAAGGATAGAGGAATTTTGTTAGATGTTGAAGTTGCAACTGCCCTGGTAGACATGTATGCAAAATGTGGAAGCATAGACAAGGCACGTGAACTGTTTGATAGAATGCCTGAAAGAGATGTTGTCTCGTGGACTGCAATGATTGTTGGATATGCACAAAATGGATTTGTCGAAAAGGCTTTAGACACTTTCAAGCAAATGAAATTGGAAGGCATAAAGCCAAATTTTACAACCTTTGCCAGCATCCTCCCTACCTGCGCAAAAATGGGAGCTTTGGAACAAGGTATGGACATCCACCAAAGCATAACGGATAGAGGAATTTTGTTAGGTGTTGTACTTGCAAATGCCCTACTTGACATGAATGCAAAATGTGGAACCATGGACAAGGCTCGTGAATTGTTTGATACAATGCCGCAAAGAGATGTGATCTCATGTGAACAATCAACACGCGCGTATACGAGAGGAAGGGATTGTTGCTACAAAATTGAACACTCACTCCTCAATCACAGTTCTATGGTTTTACGAGATTAAACTAGGGCAATTAACCACCACATGTATATTTTTTGCAACATGAAATTAAAAACTAGGGCAATTTGAATCTACCTCCTACGTGGGATTGCAAGCAATGCCACAAATGCCTTCGATGCAGGTTTGATGTTCTTGGGGGTTGATGTCACCACGGATGCCTACGCGGGATTGCAATGCACAAATCAATTCCCCTCTTCTTCTTTTTTTAAGTAATGGTCGTTGTCGTCAGAATTATGACGAACTCAAGCACTTTTTTGAAAAAAAGAAAATTCTCATTGCTAATGCCTTCTTCGTCGAAACCAAATGGGAAATTGCCATCGAAATTACGACGAACGCGGGCATTTTTTCAAAAAAAAATCAAATTTGGCCACAATATACCTTCTCCGTCGGAAACCTCGGTCGGAAATCTAGCCCAAATGTATTAGTGTAAGGAAGACATTTTCCCAAGTTGACACTCTCTACACAAAGGATTCTCTGGTTTGCTCAGCACAAGCAATCCTCTAACTGCCTTGATCTTACTGGCCTTCACAATATTATCAAAGTTTACATGGCAGAGTCTCCTGTGCCATATCCAGATATCATCAAACTTAGCCATTAGACATGTACTTATATTTGCATTCAGCTGAAATAAGTTACCTCAGATTTGCATACCAGTGGCCATCAATTCACCACTCTTTCCTTTTATTTTGCACACTCCATCTTTGAATTCTAGAGTGAGTCTATTATCATTCAGCTAGGAAACACTCAAAAGGTTATTCCAGAGACCTTCTACCCAATACACATTATTAGCACTACTTTTTCCATTTAGAGAGATGGACCCTCTGCCTTTTACCATACATGGTGCATCATTACCAAATCAGACCACACCACCATCATACTCTTCCAGAGCTAGAAACTTACTCTGGTCACCAGTCATGTGGTGAGAACAACCATTGTCAATAATCCACTCATTGGAATTATCAAAGCGGGAGATAAGAGCCTTCTTGTCTGACACATCTTCCTTAACTGCTACAAACACAATGTCTTCACTTTCTTCATCTTTTTATTCCTCATCAGTGACACCTTCTTCAACTACTACAAAATAGTTTCTCATGTTTCCTCCTTTGAACTTCTTGAACTTCTCTGGTTTGTCCTTATTATCACCATTAGGATAGTTTACAACAATGTGTCATATCCTATTACAAGAAAAGCATTTCAAAGGGAGCTTACCTCTATATTTACCAGTTCCCTTAGGAAGTCTCTTGGCAAGAAGAGCTTCAAATTCCATCAGGATCTCCTCATCATCCATTTCTCTGCTTTGTCTTGGTTCACAATTGGTACTAGCTTCTTTTCCCTTTCTAGATGGTGCAGCAGATGCTCTAAAGGTTGATTCAGTATTCTGAATACTGCCATCATAATTATTTAGCTCATATGCAGTCAACTTAGCAATGATAGAGCCTAGGGATACCTTTGTCTTGTCTATAGACCTCAACTCCTAAATAGTGCAACCCTTATTGCATAGACTGGTAACAAGGATCTCAAGACTTTGCTAACAACTATGGAATCATCTATTTTATCTCCTACACTCTTGATGTCTCCAACAACAGTTTTGATTCCTATTCTATATTGTTGAATGGTCTCTCCTTCAACCATCTGCATGTCTTCAAACTTTCCCCTAAGGCTCTCTTCCTTAGCTTGTTTCACATGCTCATCACTGCCATAGATATTCTCCAGAGTATCCCATACTTCTTTGGGATTGTCTTTATCCTGAACATCAATAAACTCAATGTCAGATAGATTGCTGATTAGGGCTTCCATGACTTGCCCATTCTCCTGAATCTCTCTTCTTTGATCATCGGTAAGATTACCGGTAAGGATAACATAAGCCCTCTCAACATAGCTCTAGTGTTGAGCACCCATGCTTCTAATGTAGATCTTCATTCTATCCTTCCATATCTTAAATTTATCTTTGTTGAACTTTGGACCTTCCCTCCTCATCATTAGAGTAGGATCTTATCCTCAAGCGGTTAAGCTTACAACACAGAGGACCTAGAGGATGCTCTGATACCAATTGATGAATAATTATGAAAAGTTAGTACCAAATCGGTACTAAGAGGGGGGGTGAATCAGTACAGACAAAAAAACTTTCCCTGAACCAGTTTGACTGCAAAGACTACACTTAACTTGTAAATAGTAACACCAGTCTAAATCAGGGCACTACCGGTAACAACACAGTGAGACTACGAAACACACAAATCGGTAACACCTAGATCAATTCAAGACCTAATACCTTATCACAACTTCACCCAAAATCTTATGCAAGTAATACATAAGAAATACTTATGACCATTGAATCAACTTGCATTACCACTTAACATAAAACACTAAACCATCACATGAAAAGCATCACACATGACACACTGATTTTTCACGTGGAAACCAAACTGGGAAAAACCATAGTGGGGATGAATAACCACAAGCTGTTCTTTGAACTCTTCTGAAGTCCGCTCTGTTAGGAGCCTAGTCTGGTTAAAGACTTTTACAATAAGTTCTGCTAGGAACCGATCCTGCTAGGGATCACCCGGTTAAGGGATGGCTAAATACCTAGTTAAAGGTTACCTCACAAGAGGATTTGAAGAACTCATTGAATATAGTCACCCTGTTAAAGGATTTACACAAAATCCTATTAAAGCTACCCAGTTACGGGATTTTCCAACTGCTGAAATGGTTAGAAGTCAACAGGTAATACACTGATATGATAACAACACACAATGCCAAGGTAGATCCTCTTTAACTCCTTTGCTTCTGCAATCACACTCTGCAGGTATCAACACACTTCTCTGGTCTGGCAAGAATCAAGTATCTCTTCACTTGGATACACACATAACATTTTCCAATAACTTCAAAATGAAAAACGTCATCGACCTTATAGGAAACAGATAGGTCAGTAGCATAAACCCTAAACTCTAAACATTTAGGTTTAACAATTCAGTCAGTTCAATCCTGACTGTTAATCACACTGCATTGAATACAATAGTCTTGAATAGATCTCAAGACATTCTCCAACATTCATTCTCTGCCGCTTTAGGAAGTTGATAACCCATCACACGCTCTCCACCGTTTACAGAGACTTTGCACATTCCTGAGGTAGATAGGATCAATCTCCATCCAAGATCCTCAAGGAAATCCTTCACGCACACAAGGCTGGCATCGCAACATGATCTGATCTTCATTACAATGCTAACTCATCACAAGATGTCATCGGTTGAATCACACAGGCTTGGAATGCATCAACCGGAAACCCTAAAGCTGAGACTACCAACCGGTAGTCATGCCAAATTAAACCCCGATACAAAACTTCCCATATACCGGTTCTCATTCCAGCATACCACTTCACTTCTTCACATATACTGGTTCACAATATCATACCGATTCTCTTGCCAATTTGCTTACTTCAATATACTAGTTCATACTTCAGCATATTGACATCGATGACAACATACAATATCATCATGTCATCAAGCTCTGCAAATATGCCAACAAAATATTCCAAAATCGAGAGAGCCTTTTTAGGTAGCGACAACATAACCCCATAGGTTCAAACAATTCGTCCATAAGTGCCACAGTCTTCGAGTTACACTACGTCATAGTTTGACCATTTTTCCCACTTTTAGTGCTCAAGGGAAATGTCGCTACGAGGTGGCTCGTAATGATCAGATGTCTTGGGGAGAGAGACAAGGGTACACCTAGTGTAAACCCAGCCACCCAGATGCGCTCGCATAGATGGTTCATTCCCACGACAAGCAGAATGAAGGATGCACTATTTTGCCACCTCTCACTAACGGTTTTATATGGTTTTTGATGCAACAAAAAAAATCTCACCACAAGAAAACGGAATCGAGTTGCCCAAAACAGAGAGAAGATTTTTTAGGCAGTGACAAAATGACCCTAGAGGATCAAACAAATCATCCATAAGTGCCACGGTCTCTGAGTTATGCGATGTCAAATTTTGACCATTTTTTCCACTTTCAACTCTCAAGGGAAAACATTGGTACAAGGTGGCTCATAACGATTGAACGTCTTGGGGGGTGAAACAAGGGAACACCTAGCGTAAACCCAGCCACCCAAATGCGCTCGTGTTGAAGATTCATTCCCACGACAAGCATAACGAAAGATGCACTATTTTGCCACCTCTCACTGACGGTTTTTGATAGTTTTTGATGCGACAGAAAAAATATCACCACAAGAAAATGGAATCAAGTTGCCCAAAACCAAGAGAGGATTTTTTAGGAAGAGGCAACATGACCCCATAGGCTCAAACAGATCATCCATAATTGCCATGGTCTCCAAGTTACGCGACGTCAAAGTTTGATAATTTTTTCCACTTTGAGCGCTCAAGGGAAAACGTCGCTATGAGGTGACTCGTAATGATCGAACATCTTGGGGAGAAAGACAAGGGAACACCTAGCGTAAACCCAACCACCTAGACATGCTCACACTGATGGTTCATTCCCATGACAAGCAGAATGAAAGATACACTATTTTGCCCCCTCTCACTAATGTTTTTTGATGCGACAAAAAAAATCTCACCACAAGAAAATGGAATCGAGTTGCCAAAAACCAAGAGAGGATTTTTTAAGCAGAGACAACATGACCCCATAGGTTCAAAAGGATCATCCATAAGTGCCATGGTCTCTGAGTTACGTGACGTCAAAATTTGACCCTTTTTTTGTCTTTGAGCGCTCAAGGGAAAACGTCTCTACGAGGTGGCTCATAATGATCAAATGTCTTGGAGAGTGAGACAAGGGAAAACCTAGTATAAAACCGGCCACCTAGATGCGCTCACACTGACAGTTCATTCCCATGACAAGCAGAACGAAAGATGCACTATTTTGCCACCTCTCACTAATGGTTTTTGATGCGACAGAAAAAATCTCACCACAAAAAAATAGAATCGAGTTGCCCAAAACCGAGAGAGGCTTTTTTATGCAGCGACAACATGACCCCATAGGTTCACATGGATCGTCCATAAGTGCCAACGTCTCCGAGTTATGCGACATCAAAGTTTGACCATTTTTTCCACTTTGAGTGCTCAAGGGAAAACGTTGCTACGAGGTGGCTCGTAACGATTGGACATCTTGGGGAGTGAGACAAGAGAACACCTAGCATAAACTCGAATGCACTCACATTGACGGTTCTTTCCAACGACAAGCAGAACGAAAGATGCACTATTTTGCCACCTCTCACTGACAGTTTTTTACGGTTTTTGATGCGATAGACAAAATCACACCAGAAGAAAATGGAATCGAGTTGCCCAAAACCGAGAAAGGATTTTTTAGGAAGAGACAACACAAACCCATTGGTTTACATAGATCTTCCATAAGTGCCACAGTCTTGGAGTTACATGACATCAAAGTTTGACCATTTTTTCCATTTTGAGCGCTCAAGGGAAAACGTTGCTACGAGGTGGCTTGTAACGATTAGATGTCTTGGGGAGAGAGACAAGGGTGCACCTAGTGTAAAATTGGCCACCTAGACGTGCTCATGCTGAAGGTTCATTCCCATGACAAGAAGAACAAAAGATGCACTATTTTGCCACCTCTCATTGACAGTTTTTGATGGTTTTTGATGCGACAGAAAAAATCTCACCACAAGAAAACAGAATCGAGTTGTCCAAAACTAAGAAAGGATTTTTTAGGAAGAAACAACATGACCCCATTGGTTCACACAGATCATCGATAAGTGCTTCAACTTTTCTTTTATAGGTGATTTGGATGAATAGGTGTGTCTCTTACCCTAAGGCCGACTTGTTATGGAATAAAATTTAAATGAAAACCTTACCTAAGCTGACTCATCCTTAGATAAATTTCAAATATGCTTTGTGCGCTCAAATCTTGTCTTAATTGGTTCTTGAAATGATGAACTTCACTCCATAAGCATGAGTTTATGAAATAATAACTTCACTCCAATCTCTTCATGCACGAAGGACTTAAAGCAAATTCACTCAATCAAAATACACAATATCAACATTACCAGTATTAGTACTTGGGTATACACAATATGAGCAATAGATAGTTTAAAATTATATGCCATATGAGTTACAAGTAATGAACCAATTGGATCACATTTCAAGACATACACACAAACAAATTTGATCATATTTCAATAGCAAATAACTAAGTTTTAGGAATATCATGTTTCATATATATCAATGAATAAATTGGATCGAATATAAAGTTTCATATATATCAAAATGAACAATAATCATGTAAATATCAAAAAATGGCATAGATGGCAAATCAATAATAGTTACAAAAATGTGGCATGTGCCATGTCTGTCAAAGTCGATATATACATATACAAATGTTGAATATATAAAAAAATTGGTCCTTGAATGACCACGACTATAACTATATGTCTCTATCGGTATTTATGACTATGGTGGATCATCAAAATCGAGCCTCTTCGAAGTAGTACGTGGCTCTACAGGTGGCTGCACAAGGACAATTCAAATGTCGAATCAGATATATTTTCTCAATATAACATCAAAATAACTAAATATTGAACTCTAAATTGTTTCAAGTTGAAATGTTGATTACCTCATCTCTGTCTTCTACAATTGGGTGAGGCTGAGGATCCGTGGGATTTCCTAAAGGAGGTTGTAACTGGTAAAACAACATTAATACATGTTAATAACATATATGTCAAATAACACATAATAACTAAAAATGAATAGACTTAAAAACTAAAGCATACCAGAGCCTCAAATGGATGTGTTGCGGTCGTAGGAGGCAAAGTCACAGATGAATCCGTTACGACCATTTCCTATATCCATGGTAAGTGATCCAAAAGGAGTTAACTAGACGGTTTCAACTCCGTTGTGCACTTAGTGAAAAGGAGTTTATCTAAGACAAACATACCTTTTCCCTATGCCGTGTTGGATCCCATAATATACATGTAGGAATTCTACTAAAATGGAATGGTAGAATAACAGTAGGAAGTTTGGAAGTGGCTTGTAATAGTTTAAAGACAATCATACAAGTTAATAACCCAAAGTTGTTGACAAACTAGACAAAACAAATATTTTTAACATATGTAGAAAAAATGCACACCGAAGCCTCGTATAGTTCTCCTGTAACCTTAGGAGGCCTAGTCGAATATGATGTAGCTATTACCATTTCTTGTATGAAAAATGATAATATATGATATAGACGTAAAAGGATTTAGTTATTTTGAACAAGCAAGAATGCAATCCAAAGTGAATATGAAGATATCACCTCTTCCCTCTACTGAACCTCATAAACATCAAGTGCATTCATTAATTCTGTAAACCCCATATGTTTCTGTATATAGAACAAATAAATTAAGTGCATTTATCAATATCTACATATACATGTTTAATCATAATACATTTCAACAATTGAATTTAAATTTTAGTGAATTACCTTCTGTCATTTGGGTGTCCGAGAGGATATCTTTTTCTACCTCGAAGTGCTAGAGGATGGTTTTCTCACACGAGATGTCCCCGAGGCAGGTGGGTTAAACTAACGGAAAAAAATTAACATAAGGGAAAAGAGCATGTATTTAATATATCACTTAAGTCAAAAATATATAAATCTAAATGGTACCGCATAGCTATCCTGGCCAAAGTCAATGGCCAAAAGCATGATATCATCAAGTTGGGACATCTCAACCACTGATAAGCCCTACAAAATACCAAGTAATGATACATATAATTAACAAAGGATATTTTAAAACCGATGTATTATTATATTTTTAACAAATTTACAAATCTTTACCTCTGGTGGCAAAACTACTTGTGACCGTGGAGTCAACTGAACAGTATGTGGTGTACTCCCACCACCTGATGCACCCTACAATGCATTTTATTTATATGTCACTTTAAATTATTCTAAAAATAAAAATTCATTTCTTTTTATAAGATTTAGTCACTTAATTGATAAAATGTCATAAACAGAATTAAATGCACATGTGTCTGATAGAGAGGGTACAACATATTGAGCATTTCATCAGTGAGGGCCACATCCTCTGTAGTGGAAGCATGACATCTACTCTGGCAACATGTACATGAATGAGATGTCGAACCATCCTTGTCTGTGTCAGTGTCTACACCAGAACATACACCTTGGCAGGTGGGGCACATATGCTGAATGGGTTGGCTCGTGCCAAATGATGCATGTGGTGTTGTTGATGAACGAGGTGTCGCTGAGAAAGGAGGTGTTGTTGATGAAGGAGGTGTCATTGATGAAGGAGGTGTTGCAAGTGCTGGTACATCCTCTACTCCTACCCATTGTTTACCATGCTGAACAATGACATCAGTCAATGATGCAGCTGCCTGAAGAGTTTGTAATTCCATAGACTCCTTCAAGGATATAGGGACAGTGACACGAACCATGGGTTTAGGACTTGTACACCTCCTATGTTGTGGGTATACCACCCTATGGGCCCCAGGTCTATCCTATGTAGAGCCTCTCCCACTTCCTTGAAATTGTCGGATGTCAAAGTAATTCGACTTCTCACTGAGGCTAAACTCACAATACAACTTTCTCAAAAAATATAGAGCCACCTCCCAATTATTACAAGGTGGTTGGTCAAAGACCATATACCACCTATCCCAAAAATATTCTTTCAACCTAGCATGAACACACCAATGTATAGGAAACCGAGTCGTGTTTAGTTCTAAGTTGTTACTTTTAACAAGATCGGTGAAAAGAGCACCTATGTCAGCTTTAAGTATGCCCTTTTTTTCACTTGATCATATGACAACCCATCCACATAAAATGTTCGACATATATCCCTCCATGAGCCCCATTTCATAACCTCCCTAGATACATCATTTGCACTATTAGCCATTGTTTCTAGTGTTTTGGCAAGGGTTGAGTAGTGCTCAAGCCTAGAGGTCCTCAACCTATTCACCAATATAGAAATTGGGGCACTATTTTCTGTAAGGCAATTGATGAGATCCTCTTGTGTGGCATCTACATGATCTAATGGAGGACGTGGAGGGTTTTAGGGTGGTGTTGGTTGTTGAGGAGCATCATTTTCAGGATTTTGAGGATTTTCTTGTTGCTCTTGTGCAATGTTAACAGGATTTTCTTGTGTTGCTTGTGCAGGAGGAGGTCTTTGTTGTCTATTTCGTTTTTGGGGATTGCTTGAAGAATCTAACATAAAATTAATAAAAACAAAACTTAAATCAATTAAAAAACACTACTTTAATTAAAATACAAACAAAAATAATCAAACAAATCAAATCTTACTTGTTCGACAGGGTGCCATTGTTGAAAATTGCTCTCGATGTTGGGAAAATCCAAAATAGTCGTAAACCCATGCGAGTTCTATGTTTTTTTTGCTTCTCCTTGATATTGTTGCACGGGTTTTGGCGTTGAAAATGGCCAAAACCCATGGCCTACACAAAAGAAATATGTTTCTCAAAACCCATACTTTTAATTTTTTATTAAAAAAAAAATGTTCCTCAAAACCCGTACTTTTTTAAATTGTTTTTTTCTCTAGGCTTGGTGTTACCAAGCCTAGCACATTTTTAAATTTTTAGAACCCGCGCGGGTTATGAAAAAATTGGTTTTTTTTTTGGCATGTGGCCACTTTTTTGTTCACCATCTTGGTGCACTTACCCATGAATAGGGCGAAAAGACAAAGTACTATCAGACAGTCATAGTGTGCTTAACCGGAACTGGTCTTTGGCATTTGTAGATGCTACATTATAGTTCAGACATTGTAATCTCTCTTTTATTTCACTTGTAGGATAGTGAGTCCTCTAAGGTTGCTACCCTTCATTGTAATCGAGCAATGAGCTCTAGGCAGTGTGCTTGAATGCAAGTGCATTCCACTTCATGTAATATTATCATACTTCTGGCCATAGTATAATAATATTATGGGTTTAAATCCCACCATTGTTTTTCCCTTTCCAAGTTTCCACGTAAAAAATCTGGTGTTATGGTTGTTTGGTTGTTTGCTTTGAGTTTCTACATTTTACTTTCTTTCTTATGCATCTGGTGGTTTAAGAATCAATTAAATAAATTTGAAATTTGCAGAACACTGATTCACCCCCCTCCCCACCCTTCTCAGTGTTCATTGATTCCAACAAAACTATCTTATTGAAATGTTATGTTACACTGAAATCTACCCTTGTTGCCAACACCAAACTCTTGCTATAGAGAAATCTTCTTTGTCGGTGAAAGATAACTACTTCGGCTAATGCTTGAGGGAGATATATCGAAATTGAATGTTACATCGAAAAGACTTCTCTCGTTGTATGTAAAACGTGAATAGGGTAAGTGCACCAAAATGGTGAACAAAAAGGAGGGTATAATTGGCCACTTTTTACTTTTTTTTTTTTTGAAAACAGGTAAACCTAAACTTCAAAGAGCTATTTGAAGGTCATGCACTCAAAACTAGGAGTTGAGAAAACAATAAGAATTATAGTACTCTGAATCTAGTTTCTAAACTACTAATTTTTTTTAATTTGGATAAGATTAAGAGGGTCAAACCTTTCACGCACAAAAAATTGTTCCTGATTTTTTGAGAAAAATATAACATAGTTGTTTTCGTGCACTGCACAAAATATGTAGTTATATTTAGTATTTTGCAAAACCCTTTGGTAGTATGATAGGTAAGAGTGAGATCTAGAAGTTTTTTACTTTTTTGTAATTTTCCGTTGAGTATTTTTTATTTTATGATTTTTGGAAGTGATTGCATCCTGAAAATTTGGTACTTGTTCGTGCGCTAGGCATAACTTGCATCAAAATAATAAAAAAATGCAAACTTTTTTTTTTTAAGTATATAGAATCTAGTGTAGAACAATCTGTAATTTATTTTGAATTTGGTCAAGTATATCAAAAGTTATTAAAAAATGGTAGACATATGTCTGTGAGGACTGTCATGGCACTGATAAAGAAAATTAAAGTTTACTATGCTAATGTTGTCCAAAAATAGAAAAATTTATATGGTCAGAAAACTAAGAAGATGTGTGAGATTATGGTGGTAATTTTAGAGATACCCACTTGATCATTTGTAAACATAATGATGATGAAGTCAATAAATCATGTTGGAGGATAAAAAAACGTGTAAAGGGACAAAAAGGGGGGGAAATGGGCTTGCAAGCCTTAGGGTCATTTTCCAACCCTCTTACCAAGCCAAAACCCGCACGGGTTTTGAAAAACAAAAAGTACTATTCGCAGTTCTAAATAACCTATACGGGTTATGTAAAACTAAAACTTTTTTTTTTTTTGTTTCAGTCTAGTTATCCTATCTAGTTCATGTAGATTTGATCTACGGAAAGTCATATTGTCTTAAGGCATAAGTCTGGAAGGTGGAATTCAATAACTGACAGAATGTGAGCACAACATGCAGATTCATTAAGAACAACTCATTCCCAGTCGTATTGTTTTGGTTGTGGTGATTGGAGTAGTTGATTGGATGATTGAGGCAACTTACTTTGCAATTCCATCCTCTAGTGTTGATTCTAGCGCAAGATTCAAGGTCCAGTATCCAATGATTTCAGAAGAATAGAACAAATGTATTGATCAATTGGGTATCGTGTGATCCAGAATGTTTGAGTTGTTTTCGATGATTGGAGTTGTGTTCGAGGTAATTGTGTCATTGCATGTGAAGCTTGTCATCATCTATTTTGGGTTCGCATAAGCATTTGTGGATGGATTGAGCTGACATGTTACTACACATTTCATATTTTGTAGATTTGTGAAGCCGACTTGGTTGAGATCTATTTTGTTAATGCGGATATATAATGTTGATCTAGATGATCATTTTGTGTGTAGTTGAATGTGTGATGTGTGAATAATGAGTGCGAAGAGCATCATAATGAAGATTTGGTGCTCCGGTAAATGATTGTGTAGATGATGGTAAGTGCACCAAGATGGTGAACAAAAAAGGGGGGTATAAGTGGCCTTTTTTTTTCTTTTTTCTTCTTCTTTTTCTTTTTTTTTTTTTTTTTTGGAAAACAGGTAAACCTGATCTTCAAAGAGCTATTTGAAGGTCATGCACTCAATACTAGGAGTTGAGAAAACAATAAGAATTGTAGTACTTTGAATCTAGTTTCTAATCTACTAAAGTTTTTTAAAATTGGATAAGATTAAGAGGGTCAAACCTTTCACGCACGAAAAATTGTTCCTGCTTTTTTCAGAAAAATATAACATAGTTGTTTTCGTGCACTACACAAAATATATAGTTAGATTTAGTATTTTGCAAAACCCTTTGGTAAGATGATAGGTAAGAGTGAGATCTAGAAGTTATGTATTTTTTTGTAATTTTCCATTGAGTAATTTTTTTTAATGATTTTTCGAAGTGACCGGATCCTGAAAATTTGGTACCTATTTGTGTGCTGGGCAGGAAAATTTAGAAAAATTTATATGGTCAGAAAACTAAGAAGATGTGTGAGATTATGGTGGTAATTTTAGAGATACCCGCTTGATCATTTGTAAACCTGATGACGATGAAGTCAAGAAATCATGTTGGAGGATGAAAAAACATGCAAAAGGGCAAAAAAGGGGGGAAAATGGGCTTGCAAGCCTTAGGGTCGTTTTCCAACCCTCTTACCAAGCCAAAACCTGCATGGGTTTTGAAAAACAAAAAGTACTATTCGCAGTTCTAAATAACCTGTACGAGTTATTTAAAACTAAAAAGATTTTTTTTTTTGTTTCACAAAACTCGTATGGGTTATGAAGAACTAAAAACATTATTTTTTGTTTCACAAAACCCGTACAGGTTATGAAGACATAATAATGTATGCTTGTAAACTTAGCATTTACTACACATGTTTTAAACATACCTAGATAATATGTGTTTATGTATGTATATATGTATATCTATAGTTATATATACATATATTTATATAGATATATGTATATATGTTTGTATACATGCATGTATCTCTTATTTTCCTCTCTCTCTCGTCTTCCTTCCCCCATCATTGTCTTTGTCTATTTTGAGCCCTAATTATCTTCCTTGAGTTCTATCTCATGTCTCTCCCCCTCACACTTCTCTCTT